>NC_054598.1:22951768-23271084 GCF_004785595.1 Juglans microcarpa x Juglans regia
TAAAAAAAATCTCTAAATACATTACCTGAGTCTAACTTATAACTCTCCGCATCATCAATGGCATCCGTATAATTTTGACTCAAGCATATAAGAGTTGACTTCAACCAGTTTTGCGTGCACACAAGAGTTTCGACAGTTTTAGGAGCCATAGAACTCCTAACTGGATCCAGGACACGGCCTCCTGTGCTAAATGCCGACTCAGATGCAACGGTGGTGATCAGGATGGCTAAGATATTTCTTGCCATTAGAGCAAGAATCAGATATTTGCTTGAGTTGACTTTCCACTATACCAAAATTTTAAAATTCTCTGTAGGAACGTCAACATCCTCCAAAAAATACCGCTCTAGTTCAGACTTACAATCCATCAAGGATGCTGATTTTTGATCTTTATGGAATCCTAACAAAAAGTCCATGGGATCATCATCATTACAGGTACTACTACTACTCCTCATTGATGCACTAGTCTCACCACTCCGACTCTGAGTTAACTTAGACCCAGTTACGAAGCCACCACAAAACCCGACATTTTGTTCATACAAATATTCCATATCCCTCTTGAGGAGTATAACAAATTCCTCTCCCCTCTCATTGTCCAATGTTTCGTTGAACCAATATGCTTGAGCAACCAATTTGTACCGTGGATCAAGAATGGCAGCAACAAACAACAATCGATTTATTTTTTCAAGATCACCCCAATATTTATTATACTTTATCTTCATTCTCAAAGCGATTGAACTCAAGCGTCGATTACTATTGTTACAAAAAATGAGCTCTTGGACATACAAATTTGATGTGACATATAGTGTACCAGAAATACACAGGGTGAAATTATAAAATACATGAAGAAACTTCGAAAAGTTTCTTGTGGTCTCCCAATCATCAGCCCCAAAAGCTCCTAGACCCTTTTTCCCATACCCATCCTCAGACAAATAAACTTGTGAGTAGGGATCCTCATCAAGCAAAAGTTGGAAGGCTTTTTGATACTTCTCAGCTACGTCCAACATAAGAAAAGTTAAGTTCCATCTAGTAGGCATGTCAAGACACAAGAAACTAGAACATGGTATTTTTGACCTATCAACACAAGACTTGAAAGTGGCAAGTCTTTGGGGAGAAGACTTCACATACTTAATCAGATTTATGACTCTTATGATCGAGTCATCAACATCTTTTAAACCTTCACTCACAACAAGGTTTAAGATGTGTGTCGTACACCTCATGTGAATAAACTCATGGGCTGCAACACAATCCTCACTTCCTATTTCTCTTGTTCTCAACCAATCAATAATAGAATCGTTTGAAGTAGCATTGTCCACCGTAATTGTGAGGATTTTGTCAATGCCCCAATCAAGCATACACTCCTCCAACTCCCTCCCAATAGTTGCCCCCTTGTGGTCGCTAATCCGAACAAATGAAATGATTCTCTTTTGCAACTTTCAATCACTATCAATAAAGTGAGCGGTCACACACATGTACTTAATATTTTGGATAGAAGTCCAAGTGTCGGTGGTCAGGCACACTCTTTGTTTGGTGGTCAAAAACATTTTCTTCAAGCTATCCTTCTCTTCTAAGAATAGTCTCATACAATCACGCATTACGGTAAATCGCGAAGGAATTGGAAACCTAGGATAAAGGGATTTAGTGTATTTCCGAAACCCTTGGCCCTCAACAACCCTAAAGGGTAATTCATCCACTATCACCATCCTAGCAAGAGCTGCCCGGATTTTTTTCTCATTGTACTTGGTCATCCCTAAGCTCTTCTCCTTTTGGCCTTCAATTATTGCTTCTGGGACCAAGAATGTTTGAGTCTTGTCCAACTTACTCTTACGGTTTTTGGGACAAAGTTGGATGTGTGTTTTATTGCCGAAGTGCCTTGCCTTTTGGGATGGCATTTCCATTACCTCCTACAATGGTTACAAGTAGCTATAGGCTCTTCGGGATCACAATCGGGCACTCTTGTGAAGTGGACCCATACTAAAGACCTATTATTGGGAACTCTACTACCAAGTGGAGGGCGAGGGTTAGAACAGAAGGCACTAGGAGTGCCTACCGAAGATTCTATTGGTCCGCTAGACTCTTCAACTATGGGACATGGAGCATCGATAGGCTGTTCTAGGATGCCAGGAGTAGATACAGCTGTGGATGTAAGAGTGTTTGTGCCTTCTATATTCATGATTTAAGAACTAAAACACAACAAACAAACAAAATAGTATGGTTAAGAAAATTGTCAAATGAGCTTCAAAATCCATGCAACTTCCAGCTTGAAACGCCCAAATCTCATCTTCCAGGAATTTTATAATAAAATTTGATTGAGAGAGTAATCAAAACCCAAATCATTTATATTCAATATATTCTAGTTATCATGCAGCTTACGTACTGTGACAACAATCAACAAAAGGTTGACCCAATACTTTTAACACTCGGCCCGAATTGAATTGTTGCATATGGGGTCCATGCATCATCAACCATGGAGATGCAGTGCTTTATGATGACTTCCCACTAATAATAAACATCTCTTCCAAAAGTTTGCCTTCCCATTAGACATGATCAATTACACGTAAAATTATGGAAATCATTTTGTCATGTATTAAACAATAATGCCAAATCTGGAACTAAACATAGAAAAAATCAACATTCCCAACATCAAAGATTTGATTAAAGAACAGAGACATGGGTTTGGGTAACCTACCGACTTCGAAATCTTCAATGGGCAGTGATTGATCTATGATCGAGGGACGGTGTTCCATATTTGCACAACTGCAATACACCTCAAGAGGCCATCGACCGCGACGATGGGTCACGGGACCTAGGGTTTCAAGGGAAACTTGAGAGAGGCTGCGCCGCATGAGAGGAACTGCGCGAGATAGGGGTTGCGCGAGGGAGGGGCTGAGCAAGAGGAGTTGCGTGAGGGAGGGGTTGCGTGAGGGAGGGGCTATGCGAGAGAGGGGTTGCACGAGGGAGGGGCTGAGCAAGAGGAGCTGTGCGAGGGAGGGGCTGCGCGAGGGAGGGGCTGTGCGAGAGGAGCTACGCGAGGGAGGGGCTGTGCGAGAGAGGGGCAGCGCGATAGAGGGGTTGCGGCGCTGCACGAGAGAGGGGAGGGCTGACTGCTGAGATTTTGAAGTGAAGAATAAAGATTGTCGATTGTTGAAGATGAAATCATGAAAGGGGGGAACTTGGGAACCCTCAGCACCTAAACGATTAATGAGCAGTGATTGAAACGGCGCCGTATTGTATAGTAGTATACTAATTAATAATTTAATATGAATCTATTTTATATATTAATATTAGTTATACTAGTAGTGATATTAGTTATACTAATAGTTATATTAATATTAGTTATTATTAATACTATATATTATACTAATAGTGATATTAATACTATATATAGTTATAGTGATTAGTATAATTCTATTAGTATTAGTTATACTGTTATAGTAATTTGGTATAGTAATAATACTAAAAGTTATAACTATAGTCTATATTAGTATTAGTATTAGTTATAGTGATTAGCATAATTATATATTAGTATTTGCTATAGTGATTTTAATTTAGAATAACTATATAATAGTTTTAGTATAAATATTATACTAACTATATCACTGATTGTATTAGTACACTAATGTCTACTACTAGTATATCACTATAGTTAATAGTACCCTATAGTAATATAACTATATTAGTATTAGTTATAGTGATTAGCATGATTATATATTAGTATTTGCTATAGTGATTTTAATTTAGTATAACTATATAATAGTATTAGTATAAAAATTATACTAACTATATCACTGATTGTATCAGTACACTAATGTCTAATACTAGTATATCACTATAGTTAATAGTATCATACTATCATATAGACTATATAGTAATATAGTATTAGTAATTAATACTATAGTGATTTATATAGTAATTTATATATAGGCTTAAAGTGGTTTACTAATTTATATATAGTAATTAATACTATTAGTAATTTTTGAATAATACTTTAGTTATTATATATTAGTATTATATGTTATTATAAATTTATAGATTAGTGTTTATCCATTAGTATTACAATATTACATGTTGATGTTATTATGCATCTTAGTGTTTATACTTTATAGTATATTATATATAAATTAGTATTACATGCTATTATATTTATACATTAGTAATTTAGTGTTACATGGTAGTAATATTGTAAATTTGTAATAGTATGATATTTACATATAGTCAATTTAGTCTATATATTATAGAATAAATATATTATTTAACTATAGTTGTATAAAATTTAAATAATTAATATATAGAAAAACACATATTTTTATAAAATATGTATAAAATCGGAGGCGGAGGTGGAGGCGAAGGCGGAGGACCACGTTGGAGGGGGAGGCGGAGGCGGAGGTTCGGAGTCGGATCGGAGCGGAGTCGGAGTCGGTTCATCAATGACTCCGACTCCGACTTCCAAGAGGGAAAAACCTCCGACTCCAACTCCGACTTGTCGGAGTGGAGCCGGTACGGAGTCGGATTGTCGGATTTTTGCTCAGCCCTAGTCACACACCCCCAACAAAATGGTTTTTCCGAATGTCCTCACCGTCACCTTGTTGAGACAGGTCTGACATTGCTCCATGATGCTTCTCTACCACTCTCATATTGGCCACATACTTTTCGGACCGCTACATACCTCATAAATCACCAACCCACTCCCCTTTTTCACAACAAATCCCCTATGAGACACTTTTTGCTCAAAAACCAAATTACCTCAAACTGAAAAAGTTTGGGTGTCTCTGTTATCCCCTCACAAGGCCTTACAACACCAATAAAATGCAGCCCAAATCCATCTCGTGTATTTTTCTTGGTTACTCACAAACCCAAAATGCATACATTTGCATGGACCCAAAAATACACAAATCTTACACTTCTTGGCATATTCTTTTTGACGAGGCCCAACCTGGTTTCCAGGAATTCCAAAGCTCAACTCCAATCACAGCCTTCACTTCATTTTCAAATCAGTACCCTAATCCTTTCATTTTAGTTTCCTCTCCATCCATGCGAGTGTCTGTGCCGATATCTTCATCCCGTAACCAGTGCTGCCATCGCCATCCACCACAGTTCTGGAGGATGTTCTCGCTGTTGTCGCATTACCTTCAGGTAACCCGTGTTCTGCATCTTCTTCTTCTACACCTTTATGCTTACATGACAGATTGGATGAATCTCACATTCATTCCAATTTACATCTTTCACATGAACATGTCTTGCATGAAAATCCCTCCTCTACTCTAAGTTAGACCGAAATTTCACTCCAACTCAATGTTGAAATTGAGAATCATCGTGCCCACAAAATGACCACACGGTCAATGAATAAAATTCTCAAATCCAAGCAACTTCATACAGTTTCCAAACACCCACTCCCACAGACCATCGAACCAACTTGTGTGAGTCAAGCCGTGACCCAACCTTAGTGGTGTAATGCCATGTCAAATGAGCTTACTGCTCTCATGAGGTATGAAACTTGGGATTTGGTTCTATCTCCTCCTAATTGCCAACCAGTGGGCTGCAAATGGGTGTTTAGAGTAAAAAGAAAAGCTGATGGTTCTGTGGAACGATTCAAAGCCCACCTTGTTGTAAAAGGCTATAATCAACGTCCTGGATTAGATTACAAAGAAACCTTTAGTCCTATGGTTAAACAGATCGAATTAACTAGCCATCATTCTGTTTGTTTTGTCTATAGCTATTATGAATGGGTGGAAATTGAGGCAAATGGATGTCAACAATGCATTTTTGCATGAGAATCTCACTGAGACAATTTATATGATGCAACCACCTGGTTTCAAAGACATGTCCAAGTCCCATCATGCGTGCCGGTTAAGAAAAGCAATTTACGGGCTAAAACAATCTCCTCGGGCCTAGTATACAACTTTGAAAAATGCACTTTTGGCACTTGTCTTTCAAAACTCCAAAGATGATTCATCCCTGTTGATCTATAAGTGTGGTTCCATCAATTACTATTTTTTGGTCTATATTGACAATCTTGTGATTACAAGCAGTGACTCTAAGTTTGTGGACTCTATCATTAAGAAATTGGGTGATAGTTTTTCCATCAAAGACATGGGGACTCTTCACTTCTTTTTAGGAGTGGAAGTCATTCCAACTCATGTTGGGATTTTTTTTTATGACAGCACAAATATGTGCGTGAACTATTGTCTAATACAAATATGCTTGGTGCAAATGATTTTTTCACACCTCTATCCACAAATACTACTCTTCAACTGGTTGATGGCACTGCATCTGTCGATAGCACAGAATTTCGACTTATCATTGGAAGCCACTAATATTTCTCACTGACACATCTTGACATCTAGTTTGTTGTCAACAAGTTGTCACAATTCATGCACAAACCCACAACCAATCATTGGACATCAACAAAAAGGCTTCTTTATTACTTGAAACAAACAATATTTCATGGTATTCGGCTTACAAAAAGTTCAAATTCTGCTTTAACAACTTACTCTAATGTAGATTGGACAAGAAATATTGACGATCGTTCCTCTACCTTGACTTATATCAGCTTCCTCGAATCCAATCATATTTCTTGGAGCTCCAAGAAATAACGAGTTGTTGCTCGCTCCTCCACGGAAGCTGAATAATGTGCCCTTGTAAATGCAGCATCCGAAACAATGTGGCTTCTTGCCCTTCTTAATGAGCTCGGTTATCCACTCAAGACACCTCCATTGCTGTTGTATGATAATCTTGGAGCTATTCATCTAAGTTTTAATCCAGTGCAACATTCCAGGATGAAACACATTCAAATAGATATGCATTTTGTACGTGACCTGGTTCAACGTGGCACACTTCATGTTCAGCATGTACACACTTATGATCAACTTGCTGATTTGCTAACTCAACATTTGTCAGGGCAACGAACTGAATTTCTGTGTACCAAGATTAATCTTGCCAATCTTGCGGGGGTGTACAAAGGATCATTGCCAAAGTTAAGCAAATGTCAAAATCAAGATTTAAGACTTCAATAATGCTATACATAATATTCTGAAGTTATTGTATATTTGTGTATCTACTATATATTCGTAGCCATGATTCTTGTGTATTCTTTAATTGATTTTGTAATTACGTTTGTATATAACTTGCACCAATTACTGAATGAAAGTGTGGAAAAATTTCTATTCAACCTTGCAGTGAAATTCTCTATATTGTGGAATAGGATTGTACAAGAAACTAGAGAACTGACCGAAACCGACCTAGACTGGCCGCCGGAGATGTCCAGGGGTTCGGTCCCGGTTTGATCCTGGGCCGGACAGTTGAACCGACAGAACTAATAAAATATTTTTTTTTTAAATTATGCATATATGAAATGACGTCATTTCAGTTAAGTAAAACGACGTTGTTTTATGACTCAGTATTTTAAAAAAAAAATATCAGGCAAACGGTGCCATTTGGCTTTTAAGCCAAATAGCGCCGTTTCCCTGTATGGTTTTAAATCCCACAACCTCTCTTTCTTCTTCCTCGTTTCTCCTTCTTTTTCTTCACTTCTCAGTTTTTAGGTCGCTCCCTCCTCTCTCTCTCTCTCTCTCTCTTACACACACCGAGGCTTCGCAGTTCACACGCAGCAGCAGGGTCGCCTCCATCATAACTGAAGACGCCGACGAACCGACCATAGTTAAGCCGAGATCTATATCAACGGTTTTCTCCCCCTTCATCAGCCAGTTTCGGTCGAGATTTTCATCATTTTAAGGGATCAGTGCGGTTTCGATTTTGGACCAAAATCGCATCGATACCTTTGGTTTTCACAACTATTGTGGAAGTACTTGTATATTTTTAAAGCACATGTCTAAAAAGGGTATCCCATGGCATCCAAAACCAAAGAGTCTCACTGGCAAATCTCAACTACCATAATGTGGCCTTCTTAACGACTAGTCTGGAGTTCACAAGAAAAAGAGTGAGTATCTTACCTTAGGTACACATGAGTTCATCCCAAACTTTGTTAATCATTTCTTAATTTCTTACCTTCTTCTCTTAAAGATCAAACACATCAAAATCATGGATTAATTCAATTTTGAACTTAGTTTTACAGCTTATTATATATGATCTACTAAAACCATAAGTACGAAATTATATACAAAATTATATACTATAATTGTAAGTTCTATTAATTAAGGAGATTCTAGCAATTTTAAACAAAGAAAAACATCCATGGACCATCATGACCGATTCCACTCCTGTTACCCAACTCACGCCATCAACCTAAAAATAAAAGTCTAAACAATAAACATTTGCCAAGAACGCAGCATTCGGATTTCAGCCCCTATATAAACTCTAGAATTTAGAAAAAATCAACCATATATTCCTAAATTTCCAAAGCCAAATCATCACAGATTCAGAAGCGAGAATGTAACACCCCCTTCCCTTAGGTTAGGAGTGTCACGTATTTTTCATAAAAATAAATCCGGTAAGAGACCTCAAAGAAATTTATTTTGTAGAAAAGGTCTAATAAAATGTCTTCCAAAACATTAAATGAAATAAACTGAACAAAATTCATGTCATAAAAGCATGTTTTATTTTAGAAAGTCTGAACTAAAAATTTAATGCTCCTTCTATTCCTGGCCTGCTTGCTTGTATTCATCATCCTCACCTGGGTGGTTAAAAACATGAAAACAAACAAAAATGAGTGGAAGACTCAGTAAGAAATCTAACACAATGTAAACATAATAAACTTAAGGTTTTCATAAAAACTTTCATGCTGAGAGTTTAAATCCATGACTGTTCATACTGATGCTTATGCTATGCATGACTGATTTAACTGAATTAACTGACTGATATGACTGATTTAGCTAATTTATCTGACTGGCCAACACACTTAACCCTCTGTGCGAGGTTGTGTACCGACCCCACGTCCCGCTGCAGTAAGGGGAGCTGCTGATAGTATTCTGGCATACTATGGTGGACCACAACTGAGTTCGTGGCTTGTACATCCACCCTGAAATTGAACTGCATTGGTACCATGCATCTGAATGTCCATCTTATTAACTGATCTGATCTTATCTTGCACTTGAACTTAAGATGGCTTACGTGTCTTATACACATGAGATGCATGACATATTATATAATCATAATTTCTGAATTTAAACATGATGCGGAATGACAAAATCGTATGCTATGCTGGATGACATGTTTGCATATGGCATGAGTGGTGCATAAATAATTGGCTGGAAATGAACTGGCTTGATTAATACTTATTTATAAGCTGAACTGTGATGATCCTAATTTGTGATTAAATTACTTACCTTGCTGCGTTTTTTCTTGAATAACACTTCGTAACTTGAGACCTCTATGAAATAATACCTATCACTAAATTTGTTTGGAAACAAATAAGTACTAATATCCTACATAATTAAATTCAAAATCTAAAAGTTAGTCAAACAAATTTTTTGTTTAACACTATAATCAATAAATCATAGTATTTAAATTACTTAAAATAATAATTTATAATTTAGTAGAATACTCGAGCTATTTTAAAGTAATTCATAAAACTTAAATTCTTAAACTAAGTTTCATTTCTTAACATAATTATTAAATCTTATAAGAAACCTAATAATTTCTATTAAATATTCTTTAACATCATAATTTTATTAAATTCTTAACATAATAATTTTATAAAATCCTACTAAATAGACAAAGGAATATTAACAAAATATTCGCAAAACATCCTTAAAAAAATAGCCTTTGACTAATACATTTATTCAAGAAAACTGACTTTTAAA
The DNA here is from genome assembly GCF_004785595.1 of Juglans microcarpa x Juglans regia. Taxonomy (NCBI): domain Eukaryota; kingdom Viridiplantae; phylum Streptophyta; class Magnoliopsida; order Fagales; family Juglandaceae; genus Juglans; species Juglans microcarpa x Juglans regia. The sequence continues at coordinate 22,961,524 of NC_054598.1, forward strand.
ATGTTAAGCCCAATAAAATTAGTAAAACTGTTGTTGAAATAAAATAAGATCAAATCTAAATTAAAATACAAGTCCATTTAAAATAATTAGAATAGTTTCTGAAAAAAATAACCTGACCCCATAACATAATATTACTACTACCTGAGCACAACAAAACAAGCTCAAACACACGCACATAAGGGCCTAGGGCTCATCAAAACCCACGGTTTCTTTTAGAACTGAAACACACGGGCTAACAAAACAACAGAGAGTTCAATATAAGGAGAGAGGTTCTGCGAAAGGAAGACTCACCGAGAGAGGGTTGAGTGCAACGGCGGCTCCGAGAGTCTGAGAGTGACCGACGACGCGACTGGGGGGTTCCTATGGTGGTGCGACACCGAGTGAGGGAGAGAGAGAGAGTTTAGAAAGAGAAACTATAGGACTAAAACAAAAGAGAGGGAAAGAGAGGAGGCTGGTGGAGGTCGGCTTACCGAAAAGAAGTGGGTGAGCTAGGTCTGGGCTAGTCGGCACTTTCTGTGTTGTCGAAGAGGGGGTTCGGGGCCTCTAAGTAGCGTGGAGTTGCTGCGGAAGAAAGTGGGTGGCTCCCGGTTTTTCTGAGTTTTCTCCTCTCGTACACGAGGTAAGCCTAATTTATAAGTGTAGACGATAGAGAAATAAAAGAAAATCTTAGAGGAGTAGAGACGTGCATGTGAAATGAGAGTAGCGACGTGTGGAGTGGAAATCGTTACTCATCAACAGGGTCGGTTTTCCACTAGAACGTTAGCAACAGACACTGAGAAACGTACGGATTTGAGGTTAAAGTGTTTAACTTAGAGGCTAAAACAATAGATAAGGTTAGGTGGAGATAGAGAAAAAATAAACTTTAAATTTCAAACCAACTCTAGTGAACGTAAGTCTGATGCAATTTAAAAAATCATTATTAAAACAAAACTCTAGCAAATTTCAAATAAAATCATAATAGCAATTTTTAAAAATAAAGTAAATATAAATTCAGATAAAACTATAATAAAATACAAATTTTACTAGGAAATTTACTCATATACCCTAAGTCCAAAACTAGTATGTTATAGAGAGAGAGAGGGGAGTGTTTAGAGTAAAAATAATCGTCCAAGAGAGGGAGAGAAATGAGGGAGAGTGGAAGGGAAAATACCGGAGAGAGAGGGGCTACGTGGCTATGCCTGCCTGTGACAGTGAGGGGAGGGCTGCATGAGAGAGGGGACTTGGAGGTGAGGCTGTGAGGGGAGTGTTGCGAGCTTGCATGAGCGTGAGAGACTAAGGGCAGGTTTGGGACACAAGACAAAACACAAAATTCTTACCTCATTTCATCTCATCATTATACCTTTTTCAAATCTTCATACAAAATATAATAAACAATTCAACTTTTTCAAATCCCAATACACATTTTTCAAATCTCAAAACAATAATAATATTAAAACATAATATTTTAAACACAAAACAAAATACAAAATTCTCATCTCACCCCCAAATCTGCCCTAAGAGTGAGGGTCTGTGTGCAGCGCGAGGGATTGAGGGACTGAGGGGCGAGGATTGATTCATTGAAAGCCAACCCTAACGTTGAAAGTTGAAACAACCTCGTTTATCAACCTAAAATGACGCCATTTCAATTAGTTGAGTCTCTCTTTTATTGGGTTGCACAAAAATGATGCCATTTCAGTGTTTTGGGCAGCTGGACTTTTTAATTCCATTGGGCTTTCTGGCTCGCTGGGCTTTTTTATTATATATATATATATAAATTTCAACTATATATAGTATATTGTACCATGATATTGATACTTTTTTTTTATACAAAGAACTTTCATTTCATAAATTAAACATCAATACAAGGTTTATCAGCCAACACAACAGACATGCACTCTGGAAGACCCTCCGCTAACAACACTCTTTCATTTACAGAACTTAGAGCTACTTTTGCATCTTCATGAGCTGCCTTGTTACAGCATCTAAAAGCAAAAGACAGTTGCCAAGATGGGAAAAAACTCATCAGCTGTTTTGTATCCTCCATAACTTGCCCCATCCATGAGTTGTCCTCTGTACTTGACTTGACAGCATCTACCACAGCTTTTGCATCCCCTTCGAATTCTACCAAGTTGAAACCTAGCTCTTGACACAGTTCCATGGCTCTCAAGAGAGCATAGCTTTCAGCCAGGAAAGCAGAGTTTATGTTTTCTTTTGAGGCCACCAAAGTAGCCTGCAGTTCACCTTTGCTGTCCCTGATAACAATTCCCAAACCCATCCTTTCCTCTTTTTTATCAATGGCAACATCAAAGTTAGCTTTAAAAAAAGGCCAAGTTGGTGGTTTCCATTTCAAAACCTCAGTCCCTATCTGGTTTCTCTCAACAATACCTGAGACCCTGAAATGCACCTGCCTGAAAGTATTCAAATCAGTCTTGGCCAGTTCTAGAATCGTTGAGGGGCTTTTAAACTGGTTTTCAAAAACAGTTGCATTCCTTCTAGACCAAAGCTGACCAAAAATAACTGCTAAGAGCTCTATTTCCTCCTCAACCAGCCTCGAGTACAAGTCAGTCCATAAGGACTGGAAATCACCATAATGACTATGCCATTTCTTCACTGGACTTCCCTCACCCCCCAAAACATCAGCTGTTGCCGGGCATGTCCAGAGTACATGAACCACGGACTCTACCTCTCTCATGCAGATTGGGCATAAACAGTTATCAACTATTTGCTTCTTATAGAGATTATCTTTTGTTGGTACTATTTTATTCAAGGCTTTCCAAACCAGCTGCTTTGTTTTCCCAGGGACATCCAACCGCCATACCTTCTTCCATTGTTCCTCATTATCAACCAGATTTGATGGCTCTCCTAGCTTCTGTTTACTCTGCCTTATATCCTCATAATAAGCACTTTTTACATTAAAAAACCCCTTCCTTGACCCCGCCCATATTAATTTGTCATTTGCACCCCAGGTACTGATCAGAATTGCACAAATGATTTTAGCTTCTTCCTTGCTGAAAATCTCCTCCACCAAATCACGCCTCCAGCATCTTTTTCTTGCATCCATTTGAGTCTCCACCCTTCCATTAGGATCTAAGGTGTTTATGGGAGACTGTATCTGAAAAGTTGTTGGCTTAGGAAGCCACTTATCCTTCCATATCCTAATGCTTTTTCCATTCCCAACCCTCCACACAGCCCCACCCCGAACCACATCCAAACTGTTCCATAAACTCCTCCATATGAAAGAAGGGCAGGATCCCAATTTTGCTTCCAACACACCACACTCTTGAAAATACTTCTCCTTAAAAATGCAAGCAACTAGGGAAGAAGGTTCTTTCAATAATTTCCATCCTTGTTTTGCAAGAAGTGCTCTGTTTAAACTATTGAGATCTCTAAACCCCATGCCACCTTGACCCTTGACCATACCCAATCTCTTCCAGCTTTTCCAGTGTATTCCTCCCTCCAGCTTCTTATGGCTCCACCAAAATTTGGACAACATACCTTCAATCTCACGGATTAGAATACCAGGAAGTTTAAAAACACTCATTGTAAAAGTCAGAATGGCCTGCAGTACACTTTTTATCAGGATTTCTTTTCCAGCAGTAGAAAGAAAACCAGTTTTCCAAGTATTTATCCTCTTCCATATTCTCTCCTTTACAAAACAAAAGGAGTTGTATTTCGACCTACCAATAAAGGTTGGCAGCCCCAGGTATTTGTTATAGTTATTACAAACCACCCCTTCAGCCTGCTGAATGATAAAATGCTTTGTTTCAGCCCTAGTGTTGGAGCTGAAAAACATACTAGTTTTCTGCTTATTCAAAGTCTGGCCCGATGCCTTCTCGTATTGAAGCAAGAGGTTATTAACAATGAACCACTCCTCTGAGCTTGCTCTACAGAAAATGATACAATCGTTAGCAAAGAGTAAGTGACTAATCCTCATCCCTCCCCTCGACACTGCCACCCCCTTCAAAATCCCAGTAGATTCAGCTTTTTGTAATAGGGAGGTAAGACCCTCAGCACAAATAAGGAATAGATAAGGAGACAAGGGGTCAAGCCTCTAGAGGGTGATATGGTCTCCCCTAGTACTCCATTAGTAAGAACCGAATAGGTTACTGATCTTACACACTCCATCACCAAACAAATCCATTTTTGCCCAACACCCAGTTTAACCATCATTGCCTCCAAGTAATCCCATTCTACCCTATCATATGCCTTAGACATGTAAGGCCTAGTGGGTTGTGAAGCCGGTCCGTGCTTGAGGGCCTAGCCCTTTCATTTTCGGTGGGCGAACGACGTCGTTTGGAGGGGTAAGCTTTTCTTTTTCCCTCCCCCGATTTCTTTTCCTTCTCTTTCGGCATTGCAGTTACTCTGTTTAGTTCCTTCTTTTCTTTCTCCGCAACTCTCTCCGTCCCACGTTTCTTTCCTTTTCCTTTCAGTTTCAACTTCATTTCTTGTTGTTGGCATTAGTTTGAGTTTCCGAATCCCATGCCCTAGACCTCCTCACGTGGATTTCTGTTGCTGCGTTGCTTCTGGTTTCTCTAGTGTTGCCGTCTGCTACACTCTATTTTTTTCTCCATTTTGCATTTCGGTTTTCGTCTGCAACACACGGGCATCAATTCGCATCCCCTCCATTTTCGACTGGTAAGGGTTTCTTTCTCATCCAAGTTTCGGTTTCTCCTTCTGTAACCATGCGATTTCTGATTCTTAGTTTTGGGTTTGGTTTATCTTCATTTTGATGCAGTATCTGTTTTGGCTGTGAGATTGAGTAGCTTTTTTGTGAGTTTTTTTTCTGGTTGTTGCGTGGTGAGTACTTCGGGTTGGTGTTTTGTCCTAGGTTTGGATTATTTGAAGTTTCATTGTAGTGGAATTGTTGGACTGGTGGTTGAGAAAATATTTGGAAGTATTAGTTTATACTTTATGTTATGGAGTTGGGAATGGAAAGAAGAGTGCTTTGTGTAGTGTAAACTGGTTAAGTTGACAAAATCTGCGTACTTCGCTCGAGCGGACTGTCGAGCGCGACTCGAGCGAACAACCAAATGAACATTGGCTTGAGCGGAGTGTCGAGCGATACTCGAGCGAACCTCTCTGACTTGTATTCGCTCGAGCGGAGTGTCGAGCGAGACTTGAGCGAACCTCTCTGACTTGCCTTCGCTCGAGCGGTCTGTCGAGCGAACTTGGCTCGAACCAACTTTCAGCAAACACTTTTTCAGTTCCAAATCAGTCTCCACTTATAACCAACATATTGAGTTTAGTATAGAATATTTTTGGGTCGAAGTGTGGGCTGTCCGGATTGTTATTTGGCTAGTTAAGTTTAATTAAACTCGTTGAATTATGGTCTAGAGTTTGAGTCTTGAGTGGTTTAAGACCAATTGTGTATTGTTGGACTATAATATTTAGTTTATATTATCTTATGAAAAGGTGGCGAGACGGATAGAGGCCGTATTCAAGTCATAGATAATACGCTGCAGGAGTCAGATAAGCGGGGTTCCTATGCTAGGTTTTATACAAGTTAATAAGACTGAGGTTGATTTTCTGAAAACTTTGCATATTTTGTGGTGCGTTGGGAACTTGTGAAAATAAAGATCAACCTCGGTCACTCATCTGCATACTCATGAAATCTGTACGAAAAAGGAAAAATATGTTCTGGCATGCATTGTGTAGACATGAGCTAAATTCTGTCATGTGGTTTCTGAAATCTGAAAAATGAGTGATATTGAGAATATGAAAAGTTGTGCATTTATTTAGAAAGATGTTCTGACTTTTGTATTCAGTGTGGGTAAACTGTCTGATTCTGTTTTGGTACTCTGTATTATTTTGATATAGCATTTGAAAACCTTTGGCATGGTGTACTGGTTTTCGTATCTGACTCTGTCTCTGCTTTGCTCTGCTCTGCTCTGTTATGCTCTGCTCTGTTTGGGTTGGTACCAACTTCTCTGTCTCTGAGTGCACCCATTTTGGAAACAAAGTGGTTTTATTGTGGTCTTTCCTGTGTGCACACTCGGGGCTCCGAGAAGAATAAAGGAAAGATTTCACCTCTGTCTCTGCCTGGTTTGGCCACCGGGGTTAGCACAACCCTACCACGGGGGTGAAACATGGTCTCTGCTCTGTTTGATGTTCTGTTTTGATTTGATGATGATACTCAGTTTATGTTATGCCAAAGTACCATGGGTTTTACTTGTTTTAAAACCATCGCTCTGTTATTTTGAAAATATGTTCTGTTCGGCACGATAACTCTAGAAAAATATTTTGTTCTGCATACTCTCCTTGATAAATGCTCATGTTTGCACGCTAGCATATGATTTTCTGCTTACTGAGTTGTTGATAACTCACCCCCTATCATTATAATATTTTTCAAATGATGTGGTGAGTCCAAATGAGGACCTGGATTAGAATGCTGTTTGTGTCTAAGCTGAGGAGATGTTGGTAGAAGAAGGACTTCTGGTGTTCTTAGTTTTAATATCTTTGAGTTTTATTTATGTCTTGAGTTTAGTAAGATTTATGAAATATTTAGTTGGTTTGTTATGACTATCGGGAGGTTATGGACCCCTTTGATTTATTATTATTGCATTAAAGATTGTGTGGAGTTTGTAAAGAGATTATTGAGAAGATTTGAGATTGATTTCATTTATGAAGTTTTTGGAGTTTATTCTTTGGATGTGTTGGGAGATATGTTTATGAGAGACAAGTAGAAATTCTCCAAGCCACCCGGGTTTGGGGCGTTACAAGACATGTCTAACTTTACTGCCATACTCCCCTCCCTTCCCTTTTGTCTAGATTTCATGGTATGCAGTAGCTCATAGGCAACCATTATATTGTCGGAAATTAATCTCCTTGGAATAAAGGCACTCTGATTCCAAGAAATAATCTTAGACAAAACCCCTTTCAGCCTATTAGCCATTACTTTGGAGATTAGTTTATAGAAAACATTACAAAGACTAATAGGGCGAAAATCATGAACAGAAAGAGGTGTATTAACCTTTGGGATCAGAATTAGATGAGTGTGATTTAGTACCTCTGGCATAACTCCATGCTATAGGAAATCTAGCACTGCCTGAGATACCTCGTTCCCTACCACCTTCCAATGATCTTGATAAAAACCTACTCCAAAGCCATCAGGTCCTGGGACTTGAGAGGTGACATTTGCTTTAGTGTTGCTGCCACTTCCATACTAGAAAAACTCTTTTCTAGTTCCCCTCTCATCTCAGGTGTTATTTTTTCTTCCACCCCCTGTAGACATTGTTCAATACACCTTGTAGATGGCTGAGAAGACTCATAAACTTTTGAAAAATGCTTCCAGAACCCCCTTGCAATGTCACTCTTCTCAGTCAACTCCTGACCTTCACTGTCTACTACCTTTTTAATGAAATTCTTTTTTCTTCTTTGGTTCACACTGGCATGGTAGAATTTGGTGTTCCTGTCCCCTCCTGCCAACTACTACTCTTTTGCTCTTTGCTTCCATTTAAGGTCCTCTTGTTCTAGCATAAAACCGAGTTCTCCTTGGAGTCTTTTCTGAAACTTCATACTCTCAGGGCCTTCATTTCTCTGAAGTTTGCTCAATAACAAGGTTTTTTCCTTAATTGCAGTAGTTCTCTCCCTTGCTAAAGACCTGCTTCACCATTGAAAGCCCCTCTTGCACCCCTCCAATTTACCTTGAACCCTTTCCATCCAGCTTAATCTACTGCTTCCTGCCTGCCATGCTGTTTCTATAATATCCCTACACCCCTCCTCTTTAAACCAGTTAGCCTCATACTTAAAGTAAAAATTGATCCTCCCACTCCAACTGTTCTTATACGAACAGTCCAACAAAAGAGGCCTACGGTCTGAACAAAGAGCAGGCAATGTTACCACTCTGAAGTCAATGTAAAGTGCTCTCCATTCGGGGTTTACCACTACTTTGTTCAGCCTTTCTTTAATAAAAGAAACATCTTCATGTCGGTTGCACCAAGTGAACTTCTACCCTTTCCAGCCCAGGTCAGTCAAACTTCCCTCTTCCATTACTTCCTTGAACATCTCCATTTGTTTTTCACTTATTTGCTTACCCCGCACCTTCTCATCATTTGTTAGAATTTCATTGAAATCCCCTACAACACCCCAACCCCCTTTATCTGGCCTAAAAGATGAAAGTAATCTCCAAGCCCCTTTCCTTAAATTGATATCTGGTTGGCCATAAAAACAAGTTAAAAGCCATTTTTTCCTACCCTCCTCCCCATTAAATGCCACATTTATGTGACGTTGAGAGTAATTAATTACCTCTAGAAAATCTTGTTGTCTCCACATGAGCATCAAGCCCTCACTCCTTCCAATAGCCTCCACCACTAAACAACCCTCGAACCTGAACCTACTAGCAATAGCTTGAGCCCGATTGTAAGAAAGCTTAGTCTCCATAAGAAACACCACGTCGGGCACTTTGTCCTTTACTAACAAGCGAAGGCTTTGAACTGTTCGGGGGTTCCCAAGCCCCCGACAGTTCTAGCTCAAGAGTTTCATAACTCCTGGCAAGGCTGCGTTGCAACCTCCGCCCTATCCAGTAACAGATCCTCCATCCTTGGTTGTTCCCTCTTTCGACCCTTCTTATTAATCTTTGATGCTGCTGCTGCTGTACTGCCACTCTCTGCCCTCCTTTTGGTGCCAATTGACAGCATAGTTTCCGAAGGAACTCTACCATGATCCCGAGCCCTGCGTTTCCACCTTCCACACCCTCTCAGTTGAATGGAACTCCTTTGTGATGTTATACTTTTCTTCCTCCCACTTACGTTCCCAGCCTGCATAATAGTCATTGGGTCGACTGTGGGATTAAAATCATTGTCTTTGGACCCCTGACTAGCCCTTTGCACCTTGCTGGGCCCCCCCTCTTTATTCGGCCCATTAAGGCCCTTCAACCCTATTAAGCTTTCTCGCCCAATTTCCCTTTTCTGCATGATAGTTTCCTCCATACTCTGCACAGCTTGAGTGCCTCCTACAACTATCTCTTCACTCACATCAACTGTGCCTGTGCCTCCCCTACCTCCTTCTGTAGTCGCCGTATTTAATCCTTGATTTACGCCAACACTAAGGATGGGATCCCGAATATTTACAGCCGACTGCCCCTGAACAGCGTTTCTCGATAGCCTTCCCTGGGCTGAGGTCCCGACGGAACACTCTGCTTCTCCTCCCTCTAGCCCGCTCCCAGAACCTTTTGCCCCTCTCTCCTTACTTCCTTTCCATTCAGAGGTGTGGGACGAAAGCCTTCTTCTAGCATTGCTTTCAGCTCTCAACCATGGGCCAAACTGCCTGTTGACTTCATTTGTCTCGCTCTGCTCTTCCTTCCCCGACGTGCAACCCATCTGTCCATGCAACAACCACCCACAGCTAAAACATATTTTGTGCAGCTTTTCATATTTGAAGAAGACCCAAAACTTTTGACCCTGAACATTAAGGAACCTACCCCTAGCAATGGCCTTTGAAAGAGGTACTTCCACCTTAACCCGCAGTGCTTTTCCCCAACCTATACCGTCTTCTCCCACATCCACCTCTATTACCCGTCCAACCGAACTTCCAATCTGTTTCCCACACTCCTTTGTCATACACCCTAGTGGCAAGTTGTGGATCTGCACCCAAAAAGGCTCATGGTAAAAAAGAATCTTCCCTGGTTGCAACACCCCATCATAATGAACCAATAAAAACATGGCATTTTCGAACAACCACGGTTTTCCTGCAAGAATCCTCTGTTTGTCTGCATGAGTCGCGAAAGTAATCACAAAAACATTTCCCTCAACTTCCTAAAAAACAGCTCGTTTGCTTATTCTCCAGATTCTTGCCATTGTGTTTTCTACAACTTCCTTATTTATTACCAGTTCTGAATAGACTCTTCCAATCAAACTTCTTTCTCCCTTCCTCTGAATCTCCTCTCCGCGACCAGAAGGAACCTCTAAGATAGCGTCCTCCTCCTCAGTCAGCCGTAGCTGCCTCCACTTCTATTCTATCCCCTCCATAACTCTAATAGTCCCGCCGTAGCACTCAATCGAAACACTGGTTTACTGCAAAACCCACCTCCTTCGTCGTTAGACAAGAGCGGCACTTCTGGGAGGAACCCTTCAGTTACAAATCCTTTTGATTCTGTAGTACTAAGAACACCATGATATATATATACTTACAAGTAGATTAATTCTCAAAGGAATTGGAAGCTGAAGACATGAGGGAATGACGATTGAAAGATTTACAAAGAGAGGAGGAAATGACTGGACTGGAGAGGTTTATTTCATATCTTTTTTCTTCAATTTTTATTTCCTCATGCATATGGTCGGTTATACCGCCTGCCTACTATGTTATCATACATATGGCCGGTCTTACCGCTTTTAATTGTTATTAATACATTATTCTTTTATTAATATCTTATTATTCTACCTGGGATATACGCCTTTGGTATCAGAGCCATTGGTGATAGTATTGTTATTACTATTTTATTGCTATTGCTATCTTATTTCACTTATTGTTCTTACTATCTTATTTTTCCTGATATTTACGATGGATTTTAATTATGCTCATAGTACTGGATTTCGCGATTTGTATGAGTTAAAATGCACAGAATATAATTTAAGAATGGAACTACAAATCTTGATGGATAATATAAAAGATCTTAAAAGATAACAACAATTAATGAGGCAAAATTATACATTAATGATGTCTAAATATCATGTATATCAAAGTAGACAATCTGCGATAGAATACTATGAAGCTGACTGCACTTTCCAAATAAACGAAATTAATAGCATAAGAAACCATCTGAAGATACTTGCTTTATAAAAAAAAAAAAGTAAGGGAATCACTGATACAAATTTTACAAAGATAACCCGTAACTAGAGAGAAAAATGTATATTGAGAAACTTGTGTTGGCAAGCCAAGAAAAACCGATGGTCAGCCCATTCAAGCCAGAAGGCTCTAAGGGTGGTCTCGGTAGTGTTCCCTCAAGTTCTTAATCTACTTATTTCTCCCTGGAAATAGGAAATTTTTGTTTAAAATTTTTATCAATGAATTCTTTATTCAAACCTAATGAATCTACCACTAGCATCCCTATAGAATCTGATAATATTAATCAAGAAGACTACAGTATATTAGATATAGAAAGAAATCTACAAGACTGGACAATTCCTGATGTTCCAAAAAATCAAATATACAAAATCTCTACTTTTTCTTCTAAATTATCATTCCTTACAAATTATACAATTAAAACAGTAGAGAAAACTATTAGTTTAAATAATGACTATGAATCATTACAACTCTTAACAAAAAAGGCTATTGATCATCACAAAAAACAAAATTATTCTTTTATTCATATTGGATTAGTACAAGTAGCTATAAAGCCACTCACTCGAAATGGCTTAAATACCTCGGTATTGCTTTGTTTAAGAGACGGAAGACATTATAACTTTCATGATTCATTACTCGGAATGGTAGAATCCAGTTTGTTCCAAGGACCGGTCTATTTTAATTGTTATCCCAATTATTCTTTATCATTATTTGATGGTAATATTTTATACGCCTTAACACTAAATATTAAGACAAATGGCTATCAAATTATGAAATGGTCACACGCTTTAACAGTAGTTTATAGGATTCATTATAAATTAATGAAAACAACATTAAAACCACAAGCTCTAATTACTAGCCCTAAAGGATATACATTATTATTACAATCTAGTACACAAAATTCTAGTATACAAATTCCTAAACAAATCAATTGGAATCAAGTCACACTTCTTAATGAATGGCAATTAGAGAATATTAACCAATACCCAAGATAGAAAATAATTCTAAAGATAATCTCGAATATATAGATAAAAAAAACGGATGGGACGGTTCAAATAGCTTTTCAGCCTTTTAGAAGATCTTTCTCACATTATTCCTCTCCAGCACCCTCCAGTTATCATACACCCAGATCTATTCTTACATCAATTTCTAGAAATAAATCACAAAATTTTGACACCAGATTTTTTGATACTAGATCCCAAAATCTTGACACTCAGATTCGAGGGATCATTCCTGGAAACATTATTGATACACCAGTATATGCTATAAGCCATCCTGATAGAACATCTACCTCCCATAATCCTGAAAAAGAACCATCTTCTCCGACGTATTCTCAAGTAGTTGGAGATTATGCCTAAATATATACCCTGAATAAAGAAGAATTTAAAATTAACAAAGAATATCTCAAACAAGATTATATGAAAAAGAAAATAGTCACAAAAGAATCAGATTTTTCTCAACCTTTATAAAAATAGAAAGAGATTATATTCAAAAAAAATATTACGAAAATTTAGAAAAAATACAGATCAATATACCTTTCTTTACATGGTTTGAGATATATAAATCAAACCAATTATCTACCATAAACAGGACTACTAATCAATGGATTAAATGAGAAAATAATCAAATTATTTATGAAGAATATCCTCCTTTTGAAGCCATCAAATACAATCAAAGGAATACTCAAATTTTGGCTACACCAATAAAAAAACATAATATTGCAAATACTGAGAAAAACCTTGATAATATAATACAACAAAACAATTATACTAATTTATATTTAAAAATCATGGGTAAGCAATTAGAAAGGATTGAAACCCAAATATCTCCTATAAAACCCACTATTAAAGAAATAGAAGAAACTCCCTTATTTGTTCCCCACGAAATTCCATTTCATTTAAAATCGATTTTTTCCAAAAACAAAAATGATTTATTGGAACATATCTCTAGTAAATTAGAAAAATTAACTATTAGTAACACTGCTACCACCTCAAAACAACCACATATTAATGTATTAAGCAAAATAGACTCACTTGTAATATCTGACTCTGAAATTAGTAATATTGAAAACCAATTTAAAAATCTAGATTTACAGATAAACAAGATTAGAGGAGATCATGTTAATAACTTTTCGGCTAGAGATTCAAAACAGCATGTCTCTATTACTCGTAATTGGTATCCCGGACCTACTCCACCGGATATGCAATTTGAGGAAAGAGAACATATAGTAAGATCAGCCTTCGCACCAGATGTATTATACGAATGGAATATAGATGGATTATCTGAATATGAAATACTAAATCATTTTCAAGAAATGATTATGGTAGCCAACGTCGTCTATAAAAGTAACAGAAAAACTGATCATCAGGTAGCACACATTATTGTTACAGGATTTACTGGCCAACTAAAGGGTTGGTGGGATCATTATCTTTCATATGATGAAAGGTCACGTATATTAACAGCTTACAAATATGATGAAAATATGCAAATAATTAAAACGGAAAATGATTTACCCCTAAAAGATGCTGTCAATACATTAATATATGCATTAACTAAACACTTTGTTGGTGATCCCGTTCAATTTAAAGAAAGAACTAGTGATTTATTGATTAATCTTAAATGCCCTCAATTATCTGATTTCCGTTGGTATAAAGATGTATTTCTAACTAAAGTTATGATCAGAAATGATTGCCAACAGCCATTCTGGAAGGAAAAGTTCATAGCCGGATTTCCATATTACTTCGCCCAAAAGGTACGAGAATCATTATTAAGATCAGATGGTACTATTGATTTTCATAATCTCACATATGGTGATATAATAAGTAAGATTAACAGAACTGGATTAACTATGTGCAATGATCTAAGATTAAAAAAGCAAATGGAGAAATAAAAGAAGTTTGCTAGAAAAGAATTAGGTACTTTTTGTGAACAATTTGGTTATACTCCTTTATTAGCCCCCTCAGGAAGACACAAAAAGGGAAAAAGAGTTTATAAGAATTATTCCAATAAAAAACGAAAATACAGAAAACTTTATAAAAATACAAAAGATAAACCAATATATAATAAGCCACTAAAAAGTCCTAAAAAGACTAATAAAAAGAAAAAGTAGATTGTTTGTTATAAATGCGAAAAAGTAGGACATTATAAATCAAACTGTAAAGTCAAACAACAAATTAATGAATTAGATATATCTGAAACATTAAAAGACAAATTAATGGACATTTTTATAATACATTCAAGTGAAGATGAGGTTAGTTCTTCAGAAGAAGAAGAAATTATATTATTAAAAATAGAGAAAAATGGGAAAAACCTTCATGAAGAAAAAGATAATATTGAACAGGGAGAATGTTCAACATTAGATGAAACGGACAATTTCATTAATATCCTTAATAAGATAAATTTTCAAAAATTGTATGTTGAAGTAACAGTTTCAATTAATCAAGAATTCTCTTTTACTATAATTGCCCTATTAGATACAGGAGCGGACCTAAATTGTATACAAGAGGGACTAATACCTTCTAAATATTTTGAAAAAACAAGAGAAACATTATCCCAAGCCAATTGAACAAAATTGAATATAAATTATAAATTATCCAATGCACATATATGTAATAATGGACTTTGCTTTAAAACAACATTCATTTTAGTAAAAAATATTAATACCAAAGTAATCTTAGGAAATCCCTTTCTTGCACTACTTTACCCTTTCTCCCTAACAGAAGAAGGAATTTCTACTAAAATACTTGGACAAAAGATACAATTTAAATTCATATTTCTCCCGGTACCAAAAGAAATTAACTCTTTAAAGAAAATTTCATTAACCAGAGAAATTAATTTTTTAACAAAAAATAGAATTAGAAGAAAGGAAAACCAAATAAACTTCTTAAAACAAGAATTAAAATATAAAAGAATTCGAGAACAGTTAAAAGACCCATTATTGACCCAAAAAATTAATAATTTCAAAACTACAATTGAAAATGAAATATGATCTAACCTACCCAATGCCTTCTGGAACAGAAAACAACACATAGTAGAATTACCCTATGAAAAAGAATTTTCTGAGAAAAACATTCCAACCAAGGCTAGACCTATCCAAATGAATAACGAATTACTAGAATATTGTAAAAAAGAAATTAATGATTTAAAAACAAAAGGATTAATAAGGAAAAGTAAATCACCATGGAGTTGTGCTGCCTTTTATGTCAAAAAACAGGCAGAATTAGAAAGAGGAGTTCATCGTTTAGTAATAAATTATAAACCTTTAAATAAGGTACTACAATGGATTAGCTACCCAATTCCTAATAAAAAAGATTTATTATCCCGATTACATAATGCTACAGTATTCTCAAAATTCGATATGAAAAGTGGGTTTTGGCAAATCCAAATCGCTGAAAATGATCGATATAAAACAGCTTTCACAGTCCCCTTTGGACATTTTGAATGGAATGTTATGCCCTTTGGATTAAAAAATGCCCCTAGTGAATTTCAAAATATTATGAACGAAATATTTACTCCATTCACCTATTTTTCAATAGTGTATATAGATGATGTATTAATATTTTCTTCATCTATTGAACAACATTGGAAACATTTAAATATTTTTGTTCAAGTTATCAAACAAAATGGATTAGTTGTCTCCTCATCACAAATAAAACTATTTCAAGAAAAAATTAGATTCCTTGGATATAAAATTTATCAAGGGACTATTACACCAATTAGTAGAGCAATAGAATTTGCTGATAAATTTCCAAATGAAATAAAAGACAAAAATCAATTACAGAGATTTATAGGAAGTCTCAACTATGTTGCAGATTTTTACCAATCTCTCAGACCATTATGTAAACCATTATTTAAAAGATTAAAAAAGAATCCACCTCATTGGACAGAAAAACATACTAATATCATAAAACAAATTAAAGCCCATATTAAAAAATTACCATGCTTAGGGCTTCTATTTCCTCATACTTTTAAAATTGTTGAAACAGATGCCTCTGATATTGGATACGGAGGAATTATGAAACAAAAATTATCATCTAACTCGGAACAGATAGTTCGATTCCATTCAAGATGTTGGAATCCTACTCAAAAGAATTATAGTACTATTAAAAAAGAAATTTTAGCTATTGTATTATGAATTTCTAAATTTCAAGATGATTTGTTGAATCAAAAGTTTTTACTTAGAATAGATTGCAAATCAGCCAAGGAAGTTTTAATTAAAGATGTGAAAAACCTGTCTGTCAAGCAAATATTTACCAGATGGCAAGCTATATTAAGTATTTTTTATTTCGATATTGAGCATATTAAAGGAGAATCTAATTCTCTTCCTGATTTTCTATCCCGAGAATTCTTACAAGGAAAATCATGTCATCTTCAAAGTCCAAAATAAAGTCTAAATCCTTATACGCACGGCCGCCATCTCCTCCCTATCCTTCACCTTGTCCTTCTGCAACTCCAAGACCTTATACGGTATTGGGGTCATTACCACAAAATATTAGACCCTCTTACAATCCATTTTCACCATTAGCCTCTCCAAAATTACCAACCTATTCCTAAGCTGTTTCTCCTCATTCTCCTTCCCAAATTATTAATCCTCCATTATTATCTCAACCTTCTTCATCTCCTATTATTATCAAATCTCATTGGCATCCAATCTTTCCTATTGAATCTGAAATTCAACATCTGTCTGACCCTCAGAAATTACTTGATGCCTTTCTCCTACCAGACTGGCATTATGTTCCACAAAACATTAAGAAAACCCAGCATTTTTATGAATTTATATTAGTAGATACTGACTCAATTATTCTCTCGGAAATTCCTTGTTCCCTTCAAACTCAACCTTCTCCACCAGCGTCTCCAATTATTGATTTTCATAAAGTCACTATTAAACAAGTTCTCACCCTAGAACAATGGGAAAAAAATCCCTACTTAACAAGAAAATTCTCTCATCCCTATGATCCTCCTTATTATGATTATTACGATTACCAGCAAGCATGGACAAAAATGTTTTTAAAACAAAACAAAAATTTGCGTCATTCATGGTTCCTTCATTTTGATAAACTACAGGAAATTAAAACACTCCCGAAATGGTTCTCACTATGGTGGGAATATTATGGATCCAAGTCTCTTCTCCTTCCTCTTCCCCTTCAGGAAAGTCTCCAAAATTTCATTTCACAAAATGACAGCCCACCAGCATTAAACCATTGCTCACCCCTCTTGCTCTTCTTTCTCAAAACAAAATTAAATTGGATTATGAAATGGGAATACGTTATCAAACCTCATCCCTTTCTCAAAACCATTATGTTCCTAGCCCGTCAAGTTTCCATCAAATTGTGGGAAAAATACAATTATGATCATGTATTAAAGATGTTTTCAAAAGTTACCAAAGCTCCGGAAGTCCTAGTCCAACGGAACAGATTTCAAGCACAATTAGCATCCATTACAAACAAGAAGGATTTGAAAAAATTAGCTGAAGTGATGTCACAAATATCAGACAGTGACGATGAAGAAGAAGCACAACCCAGGTTATCTCTACTACAGCAACCCGCATTATCACCAGCCCATCAGGCCTCTCCTTCTCAACAAGCCTCTTAATTTCAGGGCAACCAAGCTGCATCTCCTTCTCAAGATTATTCATCTTACCATTCGGTACAACTGATGGATTCTCAAGATCCGTTTGAACTGGAATTAGCAAATTATGATCCTCAGAATATGTGACTGCAAAAAATTATTATCCGACTAGCCAGCATGACATGCAGAAATTATCAAAATATTATCCCTCTAGAAAGTTATTCGTGACAGATTATTACCCAGCAAAGCGACAAATAATTCTGTACAAGATTACGTGTTCTGTACTATGTTTGTTTTTAGCGTCGGCTAATACTGTTCTTGTCTTTAATGTCGGCCGGTACTGTGTTTGTCTTTAGTGTCGGCTGATACTGTTCTTATAACGGCGGTACTGTTCATGTATTATTAAAGTTACTGTTTTAGTGTCTATATAAAGGGGTTCACGAGGCAAGAAGGGCATTCAGAATTCTAATATGATATCCCTTCCTCTCTCGCCCAAACCTCTCCAGTCCAGTCCTGTCCTACTCTCTTTGTAAATCTTTCAATCGTCCTTCCCTCATGTCTTAAGCTTCTAACTTCTTTGAGAATTAATCTCCTTGTAAGTATTATATTCCTAATGAATAAGTTTATTTCATATATTTTTTCTTCAATTTTTATTTCCTCATGCATATGGTCGGTTATACCGCCTGCCTACTTTGCTATCATACATATGGCCGGTCTTACCGCCTTTAATTGTTATTAATACATTATTCTTTTATTAATATCTTATTATTCTACCTGGGATATACGCATTTGATATCAGAGCCATTGGTGATAGTATTGTTATTACTATTTTATAGCTATTGCTACCTGGGATAAGAATTATTCCAATAAAAAACGAAAATACAGAAAACTTTATAAAAAGACAAAAGACAAACCAATATATAATAAGCCACTAAAAAGTCTTAAAAAGACTAATAAAAAGAAAAAGCAGATTATTTTATAAATGCGGAAAAGTAGGACATTATAAATGGTAATACTATACTAATACTATAGTGGTAACATATATGCTACTAATATATATATATATATATATATATATATATATTATAGCTATAGTGATATTAATACTAACTTATTAAGTTAACTATACTATTATATATATATATATATATATTATACTATAACTCCTATAATATATTAATATATACTAGTACTATCTATTATACTATTATAGTATTACTACTACATATATATATATATATATATATATATATATATATATATTATAGTGCTATAGTGATACTAATACTAAATTACTAATAGTATTAGTAGTACTATATCATTATAGTATCATATATATATATGAGTAGTATTAATATTAATGTATATTAGTAATACTAATGTATTTATCAAAAGAAATATGTAAAAAATTTATTAGGCCATAAAATATAATTAATATATGGGTTAATTATATTTTTTCCCTCGAACTTTTACTCAATTCGGATGTGCATCCGAAACTAATAATATCAAAGTGGACTCTCGAACTTTCAAAACTTCCCAATATCTCATTTTCATCTACCAACCTCGTCAAATCTAATGGAAATTCATTGTAAAGATGTAATTTTCATCTAATTTATTATTATTGACCATATAAAATATAAAATAATATATGCTATCAATTAATAAGAAATTATTAATCATTAACCATATATAAAATTATTTTATACCTAAGTTGCAAACGAGTATGAATAATCTATGTACGCAATGAAATTATTTGATATTCATTAACCATATATAAATTAATAAAAAAATTATTTAATGATTTATGATTTATTATTAGTTGATAGCATATATTATTTTATATGGCCAATGATAATAAATTAGATAAAAATTAAATATTTGCAGTGAATGTTATGCATATAAGCTGCACGTGCAATGAATTTCTATTAAATTTAACGTTACTAGTAGACGAAATGGGAGATTGAGAAGTTTTGAAAGTTCGAGAGTCCACTTTGATGCAATTATTAGTTTCGGATGCACATTATAAATTAAGTAAAAGTTCGAGGGAACAAAGTGTAATTAACTTTTAATATCTATATACTTTATATTTAAAACATATGATCAAACAAATGTTCATGTTTAAGATTTAAATTTTATGTTATAAATTATAATATAACATTATTTGGACCGAACCAACCAGTTTGGGTTAGTTCTCCGGTTTATTTTTACAACTCTATTTGTACCCTTTTTTAATGCCTTTTGCATCAGGCCAAGTATCTCGATAAATTCACAAAAATAAATTCTTTTATATACACCATTTTGCGGAAAGAATTGAAAATTATTTTGGGTGTGAAGAACTTGTTGAGACTCAAATCTCTTCCCCCTGCAACTACAAAGATTGCTTCTCCAAAAGGATTTAAATTAAAGTTTTGGATTCTATTGTGATAATCATTCCGATTTATGTACTGGAACAATTATTTTAATAATGTTACTTTCTGGTGTAACGTATTGGAATTATATATATATATATATATATATATATTTCTAATTGTATTTATATATAAGAATTGGCAATTTAAAGAATAAATACATGTCTATTCTTTATAGATAATGAGGCAGTTTGAGATCTTTTTTGGCACTTGGATGGACAAAATTACCCTCCAAGTTGTGGTCTGACCGTAGTTTATTCATTGTCCATTTGGTAATTGCGTCCGAGGAAAGTACCCTCCACGTGTGTGCCCGTTGCAGCCATCCCGAATACCTTCTTGGTCATCCATGTTCATTCCTTTACATGTAAGTTGTTCACCTGTTTTTGCCCCAGTTTGAAATTGTAATACCTGATTTTTTATTTGCACTGCTTCCACGTGCAAATCTCGTTTGATTACGTGATGAAATGAGATAAAAATTAAAATTTAAATAAAATATTATTAAAATATAATTTTTTGATATAATTTTTTTAAAATTTAAAAAAATTTAATTATTTATTATATTTTATAGAAAAATTAAAAATAATTATAATAATTATATAAGATGAGATGAAAAAATTGTAATGATCTCATCTTTCAAACCAAACCAATCCTCATTCAACTCTTCGCTCAAGGCCCAGTAAAAACTAAAGGGTAAAGTAGACAGCCTCCCACCGCCCAAGTGTCCACTGCCTTACCTCTGCCTAGCAGCACAGTCAACGCTGCCCGTGGGGAAAATTCGCACCTCGGGCTTCATATAAGCCCATCCCGATTATATATACTTAGAAAAATGATAGTATAACTACTCTCTTACTACCCACTTACTACTCTTTTATATTATTTTTTTTTAATTTATATATAGGGAAAATCTTCTAATAGGCTATTGATGATGCCTAAAAAACAGCCACTAATAAAATGTTGCCACGTAGACTTTCTAGGAAACTTATCTTGAACCACAAAATAGAAAATGCCGCCCAGACCCACCCTCTTCCAACCCCGCGAACATTGTCGCCACCACATCAGATGTGTCGTTGTTGCCCACACGACATCGTCCTCCATTTGTCCATCGTCGTCGCCCTCTCCACAAAATACATGGTTTTGTTTTACATTCAAAATCTCATTTTCTTTCTCTGCAATTTCTCAAGAAAACATTATGGCTATTATTTGTTCTTCATTCAGAATCTCATTTTCTATCTCGTTCCATTTTACAAAATGCACTAAAATGGAAGAAGAAAATGTGATTTACAAAATCCAATCGAAGAAGAAAATGTTCTTGGCAGCCACAATAGTAGTTAGCAGCAGAAGATACAGACAAATGCACTAAAATTGAAAGAGTTTTTCACCATTATCACCAAATTTGCACTCATACAGATTTTGATTTACAAAGAATCTGAGAGGGAATGGAAAGTAAAATGAGGACAACTAAGTTTAGGAAAAGGGAAAAGTTTCCACACGGATGGGTATCAAACCCATTTTTGCACCAAGCCAATAGATGAATGACACGTAGGCAACGTAGGAAAAAGTTCAATGAACTCGCGTGCATGCAGTCGAATCTCTTTCTTCTGAAATTTCCCTCCCGTGCGCATGGTGTCTGTCTCCCTCATAACTGCACATAGTTTTGCAGTGAACCAAAATCCACATCCCTTCCCTCCACTCGACGCGACGCCCTCGCTGACGCAAATCGGCCACTATATGCTGACGCGACTCGACGCGAGGCGACGCCCTCAGCCAATACACGCCGGAAGACCCACACGACGCAATGGCCTCACGCCGAATCGTTCTCCCTCCCTCCCCATCACTCGATGCGACCCACCACGGCTCACGCCCATACTCTGCCGACGCGACGCGACGCGACGTCCACACGGAAGGTAAACGTTGCACCACGTTTCTGAGAAACCCGATAGGGTGATTACTTTTCATTGGTCCTCAAGTTCAAGTTCATCTTTTTACAATTTTTTTGAAATGTTCATGGCTTTATATGAGCTTACATACAGTTAGTTGGGATTTTAGACGTAATGTTGAAATTTTTTCCCCACCCGATTCCCCCTTTTTCGGACTTTATTTTTGAAATTCTTGACAAATTGTTGTTTTAACAGATTATTGGAATTGAATTATAATATGTTAAAGGAAACAATATTTATCATATCATTCTTGCATTGAGTGCATTGGCTAATAATATTCTGCATCCCCAGTAGTTGGCATTTTAGACGCTAGAATCGCCTAATTTTGCATCCCCAGTAGTTGGGCTTATTTATGGTTAAAATGTATTTCAACCATAAATAAGCTTGTGATTAGTTTGGTAATGTTTGGGTATATGTTATAGTTGATGAAAGTTCTTTTCTTTGACTGTCTATTGAGCTATCGTTGCCATGTTAGGTTGTGTGAATGATGAGTACATCAAGAGATCATGTTGAGATCTTAGACAGTTCTAATTATAGCGCCAATGAAGTTGAGATGATTGAAGAGGATAGTGAGGTTGAACTCGACGCGAACATGCCCAAGGAAGGCCATACAACGTCATCTTCATATGTGGAGCCATATGTAGGGCTAGAGTTTGACGATGTAGAGGATGCACTTAGTTGCTATAAAGTCTTCTCCAGACGAACTGGTTTTAGTATTCGAACAAATCATACTAGGTTGTCAGGCATAGACAAATCATTAATTGGTGTAGAGTATGTGTGTTCGAGAGAATGATTCTGTCGATATAATCTTAAACTTAAAGAGAGAGCAAGACCCGAGGCTCCGGAAACAAGGTGTGGTTGTAAGGCAATGATGACAATAAAGAAGAATGGAGAAAAATGGATTGTGTCCAAGTTTGTACTCCAACATAATCATGAGATGTTGACACCTAGGAGTACGAGTTTGCTTCGTGGGCATAGACGGGTGAGTGCAGTGCAAAAAAATTTAATAGACACGCTGAATGAGTCGGGGATACCAACACGGAAAATAATGTCCGTGTTGAGTAAGGAGCATGGAGGTGATTATAATATTAGTTGCATTCCTAAGGACATTCAGAATTATTTGGGCAATCGAATGAAGCATGTTCTTGAAGAGGGAGACGCACAAAAGTTATATAAGTACGTTTTGGAAAATGAACGTAATAATCCAGGTTTTGTATATTCGATCCAAGTTGATACGAATGGGTCGATGGGAAATTGCTTTTGGGCAGATGGTAGATCAACAACTGCATATCAATATTTTGGGGATGTTGTTACGTTTGACGCTACGTACCTAACAAATCGCTACAAGATGCCCTTTGTTCCATTCATTGGAGTTAACCATCATCATCAATCTGTGATATTTGGATGTGCATTATTGATAAATGAGATAGCTGAGTCTTACACATGGTTATTGAAAACATGGCTGGAAGAGATGCTTGGTCGTGCTCCCTCAACAATATTAACTGATGATGACAAGTCAATGGCTAAGGCCATCGTGAAGGTATTGCCCAATACAACTCACAAATTGTGCTTATGGCATATCCTACAAAAAGTCCCTGAACATCTAGCTCATGTTTATAACAGATTTCCACAATTTAGATATGATTTTAACCACTGTATTCATGACACGGTAACTATTGAGGAGTTTGAGTTGGAGTGGACTGAACTGTTGGGTAAGTACAAGTTGGAAGAAAATAGTTGGTTAAAAACTATTTATGTCAAGAGAGAAAAGTGGGTGCCTGCTTATTTGAGATCTATATTTTGCGCTGGAATGTCCACAACTCAACGAAGTGAGAGTATGAACAAGTTTTGTAAAGATTATGTTCGTTCAAGTACGATGGTAAGTGACTTCGTCCATCAATATGATAAAGCTTTGAATGCCCATTATCTAAGTGAGAAAGAGAAAGATGTGAAGACAAAAAATCAAGGCCAATTATGAAAACATGTTACAATATTGAAGAGGAAGTGGCCAAGCTCTATACAAGAAAATCTTTTCGATCTTTCAAAAAGAGTTATTTTGTAGCCAGCAATTCAAGTCACACAAAACACGTGAGGAAGATGGAAGGAAGATTTATTTGGTGGCTATTCATGGGAGAGAAAAGCCAGCATATGAAGTAACACTTGGGAACGATAAAAATGTTGTGTCTTGCACATATCTTAAGTTTGAATTTATTGGCTTTCCATGTCGGCACATCCTATAAGTTTTGATGAGAAAAAATATTTTGAACCTTGTATTGCAATCATATGTGTTAGATAGGTGGACGATCAATGCAAAGAGTCGCATGGTACATGGGATATGTGTCGATAAAGGGCCATTGGAGACAATCCCAACTGCATTTGAGAATAAACATCGTTTGATAAGACAGTTTTATATAGTTGCTGAGATGGGGTCACTTTTTATTAAGAAATATGAACATGTATCACGGGGCATAGAGACAATTCATCAAGAGCTTCTCTTGATGGGTGATGATGATGATGACACAATAAATAACCCAGAGGGACATGCGGTCCAGAGTCAAATAGTCTCAAACTTTTTATTGCAAGATCCCCCTATCATTGTTTCTAAAGGAAGGCCCAAAAAATTACGACAAAAAAATCCAAAAGAAAATGTCCCAACAAAGAAGTGACGATGCAGCATTTGTAAACAAGAATGGCATGTTAGAACAAAATGTCCATCACACAGGTATTTGCAATGATTTAATTATATTTCTAATTATGACGTATGTTCCTTATATGAAGCTTTTAACTTGATGAAATCTTTCTTTTTCTTTTTTTCTTTTTTTTTTTCCTTTTTTTTTTATAGTGGTATGGGCGAACGAAGTTCAACTACATTACCTCCAGACCCGGCCACTATGTCAACAACATTTGATATGTATAAATACTAATCTTATCTTATTTATTTTATATTTAAATGTTTGATTTGGTCACTTATTGTTGTCCTATGAAAATTCTTCATTTGTAGGAATATGCAATTCCCAACAGCGTCACAAGATGAAGAGTATGGAGCATCGTGGAATTTTCACTTTTCAGAAGACAATTAATGATGAATTAATGAGAACTAAATTTTTTGTAGCCATATGTTGGGTGTATTACTAGAAGTGATTTTTTGTAGCCATATGGTGGTTGTATAGTGGCTGTATGTTGGTTGTATGTAGGCATGATATTTTTTGTACTCATATGTTGGCTGTTTGTAGACATGATGTGTCCGTAGCCATATGTTGGCTGTAATGCAGAAATTGAATGAAGTACATTCATTCTTCCAGAAAATATGTTGACCATATTTCATACACTATGTTCCCTTAGTTCACACCAACACTTCCAGAAAATATCCAAAAGAATCAGAAATAAAAAACCAAGTACATTCACTGATCCCATAAAATATAGTCTTTTACAAAAATTGATCCATAAAATAAATACAACATGTCCTGATTAATCAAGTACATCTTAATGTAGCATTAAACGATTTATAAAGCATGAAGGCTCATATAACTTCAGAGTAAGAAATAACGTAATAAATAGAATCCAAGATGCAATCAAGACACATTTGTACTTCTTCTTCATTGATTGGAATTTGATGTGTTCAATTCTTGCACGTTCAGCTGCTATTCTTTCATTTCTTCGTTGTGTTAATTCTAACGTACGTTTACAACAATCCGGTTGTTCCATTAGAAGATCAACTCATTCGAAAAAGTCACACTGTTTTTTATCCTTATAATTTGGACAATTGAAAAACCGTCGACTAAAACTTTTTGGGTTGCCTGACATTCGCATTTTGGATGGAATGCCGCAATAACACATCGGTCTTTGTAAGCTAGATATAGTGTCTCCTTCACTACTTTTCATATTGCTGCAGAGAAGAGAATAAAAATAAGTAAAAGTAGGAAGACAAGACTACAAATCTAAAAGAAAAGATACATGGCCGGCTATTTGGAGATCCTTGCTTAGTGGTTTTTCTTCACGACTGGGATATATTAACAACTCCAACAAGTGATATGAAGAACATGCTTATTTTAAAAATTAAAACTAAATTTATATCAAAGTTGGCTCATTGCAATGATATTGGATATGCGTTCCGATGCATGACTGCTTTTCGAGGAGTGTACAAGAGCCAGGGAACTAAGGCACTGAGAGGGACAACATGACTCACAAAGATCATTCAACTTTTCCCTATAAAAAAATCATTTATTCTTTCTAACAAGGTTGCTAGAATTAAACCTGGTGCTGTTAGCTCTGACTCGTTATGAAGCATTTTTATCAGATTGAAACTGGCAATAGCCTTACTACAGTGCTTAATCATCAGCTTTCGCAACTTGCAAAGTGGTGAATGCAGAGTTTTGACCCATGAAAGTGTAAATCTATAGAAACCCATGAAAAAAAAATTGGTGTGCATTCTGCTTGCTCATTGCAACAGAAGGGGTGCAGCATACTATTTCAATTCATAGTGAAATTTCCTTTTAGCAATTTGACAAACAACTGGTGTGCATTTTGCTTGCTCATTGCAGTGACCATATTCCCTGTTTCCCATCACCTTCCTTGATACATCAGCCATTTGCAATCAGGTCCATTACAAACAACTTAATCTGAAACCCCTTTAATAATAGAGGGGCCTTATATGAGTTTATCTTTTAAATTCGAACAAATTCAAAAAATTTGAAAAAAACCCCAAATTTCTAACACAGAGAAGCCGAAATAAAATGAAAATTTTTGAAAAAAAAAAACCTACATTTCTAACGCAGAACAGCCAAAATTCAAAAAAAAAAATTATTGGGGATATTGTGATTTACCTTCCATCGGCTTTGAAGATGAGTGCAGGAGGTGGGCGTCTCGTCGAGTGGGGCTTCCGTCGTGAGTCGTGGTGGGTCATGTCCGCGTGTGTCGACTTGAGTGAGTCGTGGTGGGTCGCGTCGACAAAGTATGGGCATGAGCTGTGGTGGGTCGCGTAGAGTGATGGGGGAGGGAGGGAGAACGATTCGGCGTGAGGCCGTTGCATCGTGTGGGTCTTCCGGCGTGTACAGGCTGAGGGCGTCGCCTCGCGTCGAGTCGCGTCGGTGTCGAGTGGCCTATTCGCGTCGGCGAGGGGGTCGCATCAAGTGGAGGAAGGGGCGTGGATTTTGGTTCACTGCAAAACGATGTGCAGTTATGAGGGAGATAGACACCATGTGCACGGGAGGGAAATTTCAGAAGAAAAGAGATCCGACTGCATGCATGCGAGTTCATTGAACTTTTTCCTTCATTGCCTACGTGTCATTCATCTATTGGGTGGTGCAAAAATAGGTTTGATACCCGTCCGGCTGGAAGCTTTTCCCTTAGAAAAAGGGGTTTCCTATGGCAATGTTGTGCTATAGGAAAGGAAACTATGGTGAAAATTTTCACCATAAGATACCAAGGTCGATGAAGCAGATGCAAAATAGTTGTTCTTGTTTAACATTATTAAAAAATACCAGGGGCGATGGTTGCAGAATCAATGGGCTTCAATGGTCAAGGGTCACAGAGAAAAAGTCATTTGGAGTGAGCTAAGAGAGAGAAAAAAACTGCTGCAATGCGGAACTGTTATATATATATAAATTCGTTATAAAAATGATATCGTTTCAATGGGTTAAGTTAACCCCTCCCCTCCGACCCCAATCTCTCTTCCCATCCTCTCTCTCTCTCTCTCTCCAAAATTTTCTCAAAGCCTCTCTGCCTTGCCATCCTCTTCTTCTCATCCTCCTCCTCGGCATCTCCTCCTTGGCTTCTCTTATTCTCTTAGACGGTCAGAGCCTACCCCTCTCTCTCTCTCTCTCTCTCTCTCTCTCCAATTTGTTCTATATTACTTTGTAAAGAATTTTTTTTATTGTGTATTTTACTATTTTTTAGTGGCGGTGGATAAGGGCATATTCTGGGGGAGGGGGAAAATAAAATATATGATAAAATCTACATCTTCCTATAAGGTTTCGACAAATGGTAATTTCACAAACCCCACCCTCTACCCCTGCGAGGTGGGGTGCAAGAAGGGGCCACTCCTGCCCCTACATGGGCAAGTAGTACCCCTAAGGTTTTTACTGTGATTTCTTGGTGCAGTGTGATCATCCATGTCTTTTGTTGAAAATCCACTAGTTGTTCGAGGGGATCGGTCGTAGATTCTAAACATGAGCATGATCAGCATCACATGTGTGGGTTTTGTGTTCAACTAGGTTGACTGGGCAGGTTTGGGCACTTAGTTGGGATGAGATTTCTCATCTCAATTCTTTAACTAAGATGAGACATACTTTCCAAATAATCACTTCAAGATTTCTCAGAAATCTCTCCTAATTTCTAAAAATATCTCAACACTGTTTATAGACAAGACCTATTGCGCAGAACATGCAGCGTCTGTCCCCCTCCCACATTACTCCCCCCCCCAACGTGAGTACAGTGCCATTACCCTTCCTCCATAGCACACTTGTATCGTCCCCCAAACAAACATGACTCCTCCATTACCAAAGGCTCAAGCTAGCACACTTCCTCCATAGAAAAATTCAGTATTTCTAACCCGTTCGAGACATATCTAAAATCCCCAAACCCAAAATCATCCGCCTTTTCAGAAATCCTCCCAAAACACACAGGTTGTCAAACAAAGAAACCCCATTTATCGATCGGTGCATTTTCAAGCCTTCGGTGTCAAATGGCCTGACCCACGCAAATCTGACGTTTCTCATGGCATCCAGTGAGAGTACTCACCACTAAGCTCATCTTGATCGTTTGAGGTAAGCAACTTCACAACCCCTAAGTTCCCTCTGCGTCATGCTGTCGTGCGAATCTCTGAACATTTTCATGTCAATCAAGCAAGGTATTGTTAACCCTGACGAAGCCGAATCTCGAACCTAGCTGTTCTGTGCAATGAATTTAGGTTGATCTGACCTCTGCTGCGCAAAATTAGACCTCGCATGGGCAACAATAGTTGCATAGGAAAACCACTTGGATGTCTCTTTTAGAATAGACAACAATGGTGTATAAAAGAGCAATGGTTGATAGAGAGGAAGGCACCCGTATGAAGCGAATCAACCCTCGCACCGTTATCCACAAATTTGCCCGTCGTTGCCTCCACAACTGCACCACCACGAGTTCGAAGACTCGGTCATACCAGGTGAGTATCGAGAAGCCCCCCTTTTTTGTTTATTGTTTGTTTAAGGGCTACTTCTTGATTCCTCGGTCTTTCTTGTAGCGTTACTACTTGAGGTGTGCTTCGACTTCATCCTCTCGACAGGTATCTTCTCTTCTGCTATATACATAATAACTTATACCATAAATTTTGGCTGAGCCATTATTAACATCGCTAGCTACATTTCCGTTCGTTGAATTTTAGGAAATCAGTTTCCAAAGAGGTAAACTTTTAAAAAAAAAAATATTCACAAATAAAACTATTAATTATCATCTTCAACGTTTTTACATTATTTCCAGCCATAAGCTCTACTATTGACTGTGTTGGGGGTTCAGGAATATACCAATACTTAGTAGAACATCTTCCCATGCATGAGCTAGAATTTTTACATTATTTCCATGTAAATTGTGTTTCGGGTGTTGGTTCATTCTACCTTAAAGGAAAACTGTCCATAAAGAAAACTGCATGCTGAATGTGGTCCAAGCCATTTCAGCGTTTTATATTTGGTTTCAATAATCATCGTCCTCGTTTGAGCATATATTAGAAGCATATGGACAATGATACGATCAAAACCCCACGTGATCGGGATTTATGGAGTGATGGCTTTGAGGATGTCCTAGTTGACCTCTTGTACCAAGACACCCTCATAGATAGATTGAGAGGAGGAAGGATTACAACTGCTAATAATGTCAGGCTCATTGAATGACTGTCTGCTATTGCCCCAAAAAAATTCAATTGTGATCAAGTGAAAGGGAAAATTGCTCGGCTAAAGAGAAGACAATGCGAATTTACCGATCTTATGAAACAAACCGGGTTGGGGTGGGACCCCAAAGAGGAAGACACCAGTTGCTAGTGAGGAACACTGGGCAAATGCTATAAGGGTATGATCTAAATTATTGGTAAACATCTATAATTACCTTTCCGAATACATTTTATGATTGTCTTTATTGTCAATTTCTCTTGTTAGGTTTGTTCATCATGGAAACATTACAAGACACATGGATGTCCAAAGTATGAACAACTTTGTGTAATTTTTTATTGTTCAGTAACCACTGGGACAATGGGCTGGGCGTCGATCGATCCCGCCCCAGATAGTGATGATGAGTGCTTGCTTGAGGAGGATATGCTAACTCGTAGCCAACCAGTGACTAATCAGGAACCCCCCTCCCAAAATCGGGGGTTCCCCTGCATTCATCCACACCATTTTTTGCCTCCTATGCTACGGATCTCGCAGACGACAGAGGACGTCGTCGACATTCCAAAACTCAGCCCGTCAACAACAAATGAGCGAGACCCTTGATGAAATTAAACGTAGTGCCGAAGTGAGACGTCAGGCTGTTGAGGAGGTGATGGAGTCAAACAGGTCAAGGAAGCGCAGCAAAGGTACTAGCATAGAGTCTGATGGAGCGTTTGATCTCCAGATGCATTCTATGAGGTTGTTCTATGAGGTTGTTGGAGGAAGTACAACCTCCCTTACCTCTTGACCAATTTAACAAGGCCTTCGACCATTTATTGAGCACAAAAGTCTTCATTTCTATCTCCGATGAGCACAGGAGTCAGTGGGCTTGGAGTCTGAATTGATGGTGACACCGGATGTGATTTGCCACTCCTGACTGCTAGAATGGTTTTCCTTGCTAATCACCTTTAGGGTTTAGCAATTATCTTATTAACTCTCTTATCAATTAATCATGGATTTTTTCATTTCCTGAATTTTAATTCTGACATTTCATAAACCGCTAATGAGGTAATTTTAGGCTAATGAACTAGCTGGATTCTGGTAATTGTACTTGCTATGTCGAGTATATTAACAATTTTGATGGTTATTTTATGGTTCAAGTGTTTGTCATTATACTGCTCAGTTACTGTTTTGGAGTATTTTTCGTGGTGGTGAGTCTATTTTGGAGTTGTAGAAACCTGGTGCTGAGTCTGTTAAGATGTTATTTCCTGCTACTTGTTATTGCTAGTTTGTTTTGGAGTTATTTTGTATTGGTGCTCACTCTATCTTGGAGTTGTTTCTGGTGGTTTTGGGGTGTGTTTAGACTATTGTTTGCTACTGGCGTTGGTGCTAACTAGATGAGACTGCTCCTGGTTACTGGCTGTTTTTGGAGTTGTTTCTGATGGTGCTGAGTCACTTTGTTTGGTGCTACTGCTGCTGCTTATTCCTGAGTACATGTTGGTGCTGGTGTTGAGTCACTGATGGAGTTGTTTCTAGTTGTGGTGAGTCTGTTTAGATGGTTTGAATGGTGCTGGTGCTGCTGCATTGTAGATGTTGCCTTCGAGTGCTTATTAGAACTGTTGGTGGAGTGTAATATTAGAACATGTTGGTGTAGTGTAATGTTTGTTTGGTGCTACTGCTATTTAGATGGTTTGTTTGGTGCTACTGCATTGTAATGTTTCAGATGATGGTGTCTGTGTTGAGTCATTATATTTGATGTTGCTGTCTGGTTGTTTAAGATGTACTATATTCCATTTTATATTGCGTACAACTATATATTGTCATCATTCTTTTCATCTTAGTTGGTTTTTAGGCAAAAGCTTTTATGTTAAGTGTTGCTGTCCAGATGCCTTTCTATCTAGGGTTCCCCTCAATGCGAAATGATAAGCATTGGCCATGCACAGATTGTGCCGGTAGTTGTTGATGGTGATCAATCCTTCTAGTAATCGATTTAAATCAATTCAGTCATAAAAATGCACCAAATGCATTTTTTCCTTTTTTCTTTTTCCCAAAAAAGATTACATTTTTTTCCACACACATTTTGAATAAACCAAGTTTTGTTTGCCTGTGGAATGCAGTGATTCAATTGTCTATGTTACTGGCTATGTTGAGTCACTGCTACTGCATTTACAACTGTTGTTGCGTTGTAAGTGCTGCTGTGTTGTAACTGTAGGGTATTAAAATGTAATGTTTCCGAGAAATGTAATGTTTGGGACACACACGATTTTTCCTACTCAAAGATTAAACACCAGATGCAACGAAATATTGTGATGTTTTTATGGACTCGTGGGTTATACTGTACAAACTAATTGGTCTAATTCATTTTTGGAATGCAGTAGATGGTTTTTTTTTAAAACTAATATTATTTATTTTTCCATAATTTGTCTAAACTTGTTTCTTTACCTATAGTCTATCGACATAATTTCTTCAATGCTATATTATTAATTTGAAAATCTATGCTGAAATAAATATTTGATTCTAATCTCATGGTCTTGAGGAGATAGACCTATTGAAATACGTTTTATTCAAAAGTGGTATTGTTTGCAGGATAGTATTTAGGGGAAAAGGAATTTAGAGAGCAACTGACCTCTATTGGCAATCAAAGTTGTTTTTTCTTCCAACTTCTAGTAAGATAATTTAGAAGCATAACTTATAAAATGCATTAATTGATCCTGTATTTTCATATTTGTTCAGGCCTTGTTAATATTTTGTTGATGTTTTTTATTTTTTTCCATATTCAGAATGGACCATGAGAGTAGCTCTGCAGAAACCCCATCGATTGGGACCAACAGTGAGACGGACAATTCTTGCTCAAGTATGACTCATAACAGCGAGGCGAACGAGTCTATGCTGACATATCCTTCTAGTGGATAGTGGAGATGAAGCGACAATGCAAGAGGTTAATGAATTATATGATGCACTCAACATCTGAATTATGGGCACGTCGGGTTCCAATCTCCCGCCACAATATAGGTCTACGGGGGGATCAGTATATTCAAGCAGTGTAGAATGGAAACCCGGCGAGTTGCAAAGAGATGTTTTGAATGGAAGTGCCTGCATTCTGGTATGTATGCGACCTGCTACGGGGGTCATTAATTATGGACCCGACAAAGAGGGTGTGAGTAGGGGAATCAGTAGGCATGTTTTGCCTTCTCGTTAGCCATGCACAAGGTCAAGGAATCGTATGGGACCGATTCCAACATTCTAGTGAAACTATTAACCGACATATAAAGACGGTCATGCGATCGCTAGATGAGCTAGGCCAGACTATGATTAGGCCGACACACAATCATGGGATCCATTTTTACATTGCGGGTAACCGTCACAATTATTTATGGTTTGAGGTAATGAATTTACTGGATTTTTTTAATGCATAAATGCTTATTTCATGGTGATTAATTTGAAGTTTTCTTTGCTTTTGGTGAAGTGGAATGGAATAGAATAGAAGATAAATGATACTTCGTGCGTAAATATTTTATAATTATTTAAAAAATATGAATAAATATAAAATTTGTACAAATAAAAAATAAATTTTTATTAATCAATTTTATTCTTTCCAAACTTGAGCACTCCACATTTCACATTACTCATTCTGTCAGATTTCTTGCCAAATTGAATGCAATGATTTCTTTTATAGAAGTTAATAATCAACAAATATTATAAATTGAATCTAATAATATTTATTAAATATTAAATGTTATCTGAAAAAATTAGTCGATCAACTATTACTAGATTATTTTATGTATCTCTCATTTTAGGACCTAGAATGTGGACATAAACTCTATATTCAATACTGAGATGTATTTTCTGATATATGTGATTGTAGAAATGTCTTGGTGCATTGGACGGCACAATGATTTCAGCTGCTGCACCAGCTCATCTTTCAAATGCATATAGAAATCGTTATAATCGGATTGCACAAAATGTTTT
This sequence comes from Juglans microcarpa x Juglans regia, assembly GCF_004785595.1. Taxonomy (NCBI): domain Eukaryota; kingdom Viridiplantae; phylum Streptophyta; class Magnoliopsida; order Fagales; family Juglandaceae; genus Juglans; species Juglans microcarpa x Juglans regia. The sequence goes on from NC_054598.1 coordinate 22,994,998, forward strand.
ATGCTTATGTGGCTTCGATATGAAGTTCACATTTGTGTATACTGGATGGGAAGGCATAGCCCATGATGCACAAGTTTTTCTGGATGCCCTGAGTCGAGCGCGAAATGGATTTCCATGGCCAGATCCAGGTACGTGATATGTAAATTGGAATTGGAAGCTAGTTACAGAAAAATCGTTGATGAATTTTCTGCCATACATTCCAGGGACATTTGTACAAGTTGTAACTTCAGTATACTTCCATGTTATGCAGAATATTATTATCTTGTTGATTCAACATGTCCTTGCATTGAGAAGTTTATGCCGCCATATCCACGAGAGAGGTATCATATATCTGCTCGTTATGGTGCCCGTCAATTCCGAGGTTATAAAGATTATTTTAACTTTCGTCATTCATCGCTGCGCAATGTTATCGAGCGCACATTCGCGTTGTTGAAAAACCGGTTTCATATATTGGAAGCAATGCCTCGATATCGCCTAAACAGGCAAGGGATGATCGTGACTGCATGTTGTACAGTGCACGACCTGATTAAAACGGTGACGCTGAATGTTAAGTTCATTCAGCATGCATTGGGGCTTCAATTCAATGGGGAAAATATGCCTGGGGGAGAGGACGTGGGCTCGACAGAAGAAGTGGTAGACATGTCCCATGAGTCAGCCGGAGCTATGGCTGCACAAAGAGATGGGATTGCGATTCCTATGTGGGAGAACCGGAATGGGGGATGAATGTGTATTGCATATTTTCTAATTCTTGGTAATTGCATGTTCAATTTTAAGTGGTTTGTCTTGATTCCACGTCTATGATCGGATTATTTTTAAAAAAACTTTAAAAATCACGTTTAACAATGTTATTGTCTATCATTTTTTTGTAAACATATTTGGTTGTTTGCTTCAGTTAAGAACCTAATGTAAATGGGAGCAGATGACAAGTAAAATATAGAGCATGGGCTGAATTAAATAAGCATGGAGTTTCCAACAAGCAACACTACTAATAGACAACAAAAGAAGTATTAGAAGAGTCCGACCCAATGAAGAGTACACTACCATAGTGGATAAGTTTTGACATTAATGTAGCATTAAACGGTTTACATTATCATTAACTTTAGAAAATTTAAAACAAACTAATAAGACAATAAATAAAACCCAAGACCCAATCAAGGCACATTTGTACTTGTTCTTCATAGCTTGGAATCTTTGATGTTCTATTTTTGCACATTGATCTGCGATCCTTTCATTCCTTCATTCTGCTAACTCTAACGTGCACTTACAACAATCCGGTTGATTCCATGCAAGATCAAGCCATTCGAAAAATTCACACTACTTTTGAGCCTTATAATGTCGACAGTTAAAAAACCTCTGGCCAAAACTATTGGGCTTCGCGAACGTCGGCAATTTGGAGGGAATGCCACAATAACAAAGTGGTCTTCGTCCATGGATCATCACATCTTTTGGTCTCATACTGTAAGTAGTAGATATGCTCACTCCGCTACTACTTTCCATATATCTTGCAAATAAAAAAAAAAATAGGCAGTAAACAAACACCCCCGACTTTCCACAACAATTTCAAATAACATAGGCAGCACTAGTAACAAATAACATGAGTTTTTTGCAAACAGCTTTTTTGTATTTTCTTATCACAACAAGTACTTCAAGAATCTGTCCAACATAAGCTTCCTTCCAAGGACCGAAATGAAAAATTTGTGTCCAAACTGTCCAAACTATTTGGTGGAACAATATTTCCCTCAATGTATGTGATTACTCATAACAAAATACATTGACAAATGAACTGCCAGTAAAGTCATTTGCATCATATATGTATGAAGTCACAGGTTTGGAACAAGTGTTGTTTCATTTTCATGGTTTTTGGGACAGTTTTTATTACAATAGAAGCATATGAACAATCGACGGAAAATAATTTTTCTAATCGAAATAGAAACAGCACATGCCAAAGAAAATAAGGGTGGTGCTTTAGAAATCAACACAAAATAATTCCTACAAGCGTTGTTATGTGTGCATCGAACTAGGGAGGTCATGAAATGGAGATGGAAATCCCTAGAAAATTAGTGGACGTAGAGGACAAAAATCATCAAAAAATCAAGAACAAACAAGATTCACAAAATTCAAGAAAATGATATTCACCAACCTGGGAACCGCATGAACACAGATTCGAAACTAGAGGATAGAAATCTTTTACCAAATCAGTTTTTTTTATCGAAGCAAAAAATATTCAAATCGACAAAATCATTCAAATCATTTAATCGACCAAGCCATTTGAAATGAAATCCATTGTTTGAAGGGAAAAACATTATTATCAGAGGAAACAAATCTTGAAAATCATCGATCAATATATCCTATTGACTAGAAAATGTTTGTTCGAAACGGGGAACCCTCCCATGAAGTGGTCCAAAGTAGAAATTGAAACCCTAAACTTGAACTGCTAATTTTTAATAAACAAAGAACCCCCGCAGAGACGAAACTTACCCACAGTTGAGATGTGCAGGAGCAGTGGTCGTCTCGAAACTCCGCTTGGAAGATTCCTCGGTCCGTCTTGTCGGTGCTGCAAGATGAAGCTGCTGTTGAGGGAGGAGGTGCGTTTTACGTCTGGGGTGAAAATGGAAATATACGAAGGTGAAAGAGCAAGGCAATGAAGACACAGGCCTCGAGAGGATGAAATGGTGGGACCCACGACTATTATCCCAAGATAATTTCAGAAATCTCAGCTTACTTTACATCCAAACATATTTAAATGGGACCCACAAACTTTTTGTAAAACCATTTCAAAAATTTCAACTTATTTCATCTTAATACTATTCACAAAAATCTCAAAAATTGCATCTCATCTCAACCCCCCAAACCTGCCCTTAATCAATCAAGGGCTTCACCCATGAATCATCAAGGGATTGAGAGGAAACACAAGAGAGTGAAAGCTACAAGAAGGGGAGATATAAAGGTGTTGAGTACATGCAAACTAGTATGTTATAGGATTTCTAGGGACAAATCAAGCACGGTGTGGAAGAACCCAGATGATCTGGGAAATGAAGATGCCCAAAGGCAGCTTTCAACTTGCAGAAGGAACACATTATTTCCTTGGAATCATGCTAGATGAGACACGACCAAGAGAAGTCAAAAACCAAAAAAGCCATTAGGAGTTTAGCATCAACGCACAATCCATTCCAAGACCAATGCTTTTGCTCGATGCTCTTTCTCTACATTCTTGAGCAAGGTTAATGCTCTTGTTGGGGATCTCGAATTAGAAGAAAGTATGTTCGGAATCATCAAGCAAGACCAATGTTCTTGCTCGAGCAAGGCAGTCCTTTCTATTTTTTTTTTATAGGCATTTTTTGTATAATGAATACTTTTATAGGCATATTTAGACTTTTATTTCCCATTCAAATTTTTATAAAGCAACATAAATAACAATAGACTTCAACACACACACACAATACAATGCATACTACATATTACATTATTTACATTACAATGCAAAACATCAATTTTGCAAGAAACTTTTTCACTTTATTGAAGTACTCTCACACGAAGCTTCACAAGACCCACCGAGAACTGATCATCAATCTCAATGCAAGTTAGAAGTTCTTCTTGCTCTGGTTCTTGTAGAAGCATTTGATCATGTCAAATGGGAGCATCACAAGAATACATGATTGCCAACAACTTATCACCCAAAGGAGGATAGCCATTCAAAGCTCGAAAAGAATTGCAGCAAGACTCCACATGTCAAGTCAACCTATAGTCAAGCCCAGAATCTAAGTTATTCATAATTTAGAATAAAAGGATGAGATTTAGCAAAGATCTTACCTTTGCATCATATCTTTGGAATTGAAGAGCTTTTGGAGCCATGTATAATGCAGTTCCACAAACTATCTCAGCATAATCACTTGGATGTACTTATTTGTCCTCAACAAGGACAAAACATAATGCCAGGAATTTCTTACACCGAATTTCAACAAATCTTGTTACCAAGAAATGTATAAATAATGACAACCTGTATTAGTGGCTTTCTGCTAGTTTTTACCTTGAAAGTCGAAAACTAGTTTGTGAGAGTGGTGGCGGCGAATTTCGTCAAGTTGAAATTCATATTACCCGTAAAAATAGGTTACAAGGCTCACTGTGTTAAATGAACACCATGTTATCCAGTCCCTCGGTGGCTGCATATACATATATGCATGAGTTCACGTTTAAAATTAAGTCAATTACCATGCAGAATTCATTACATAAAAGAAAAGAAAAGAAAAGAAATATAGCTATTGGTTACCGTATACAAAAATTGCAGCTCGATTTTCGCCTAGTCTTGCTTCCTTCACAGGCTTCGTTTTCATATCATCATAAATTGTGTCCTGACGAATTAATTATCAAGAAGAAAACATTAACCAAAGCAAATCTGTAATACAAAGAGGATGTTGGTACTAAACACTTGATACATTTCAGGTAAGATAAAGTACAAGGTTCCCCCCACTTGATACATTTTATAGCAAACCATGCTATAAGAGAGAGAGTGAAGGATCACAAACAAAAAGTATGCAAGTGATCAAAATATATAATGATATATGACCATAAATATAAATAGAATTCATAAACTAGCATTGTTCTCACCATCCCCGCATAGGGCTTTAGCTAGACAGTAATGGATTGAAAGCATGCACATCGTTTAGCACGTAATATTCATTCTTAAATTAATTTCTTTAATTTGTATGTATAATCTTATCAACCAATGATAAAAAAACCATCTAAGGAAAGATAACCTTGGTGATGTAAGTAGGTTACAAAGTCCAGCCACATCACGAAATCTGTAAATAACAGTGGATTCACAGAAGAGAATTACAATTAAAGTAAAAAATATATTGATAAGTTTTATGAAGGAAAAGAAAATTTACTCACCAAGTGAGGAATACCGTAAAGCTTTAGCATTTGGATAGGACCTACTACAAATGATAAATAGATAATCCCTGAAAATACCAACAAAGAACTATTCAAGAAGTGAAATTTAGGAAACTAATAAACAGAAACGCTTTAGTCTGAAACTATATACCTTTGAGAACAAGTTGTATGTCATATGGGATGAACCACTAGCTCAACAGGAAAAATGCTTAAGTTGCTAAAGTTGAAGGAGTTGGGTTACCATAAGAAGGAAAAAAAAATTAAGAGATAAAGTTAAATGAATCAATTAGTAATAAAAAATCAAAATTAACATATAAAAATATTTACCTTTAATTTCAATGTCTTCTACATGCTCCTCCACCTCCCGAATATTAATTAAATTATGACCCAACTAATTTTGAGTACAAATTAATGCTTGTACAGTCTCCGGAGTTAATGAGCTTCGATATGGGTTCAATGCACGTCCATTGGTGCTAAATTCAAACTCGGACGCAGCAACAGAAATAGGGATGGCCAATAATTCATGTGCAATCTCTACAATGATCAGATATCTAAATGAGTTCTTCTTCCACCAAGTCAAAATCCAAAACTCGGGTGTTTTTGGTTTAATCTCATCCAAAAAATACCTATCCAACTCTGAGCCAAATACCAAAATGTTTTGCTCCTCAAAATATTGCTATGAAATTGTATCAAATTCTTCAAAGTTCGAATCCTCTCCAATGATACTTGAGAGACTCTTTTGGGCCACATTTGATCTTCCACTACTTAGACCATTAAACTTGTGGTATTGCTCAATCAAATGATTCAAGAGCAACCTCACTTTGGCCCCAATTCTATCTTCCCATTCAGTCTCTTTGAACATTTTCAACCAATATGCCATGGACTTAATTTTATATCAAGGGTCAAGGGCAAAAGCTACTTAAAAAATCATGTTCAACCTATCCATGCTTCCCCAATATTTATCAAACTTAGGCTTCGTAATAGATGTATAATCATCACTCGGACACATTTTAAAGTGTTCAGTTGTACAAAGTTCCCAAAATAATATATTTAAGGTCACATTTAATGAACCAAATATTTTTAAGATGGCATCATAAAAAACATTTAAAAACTTAATAAATATTCGAGCCATTTGCCTATTCTCAAACACTGGTGTCAAAAGTTGTGGCTCCTTAATATTCACAAGTACAAAAGCTTTTTCATACTTTTCAGCAACACTCAGCATTAGATATGTTGAGTTTCATCTAGTTGAAACATCTAAACACACTATTTTTTCACACTTAATGTTCAGCTTCTTTGCACATTTTTTTAAACGTATCAGGGCTTGCTAGGGAAAATTTCAAAAATCTTATTGAACATATATATGATACAGTAAATAATATTAGAAAAATTTAAAACATCACATACAATAAGCTTTAAAATATGTGTAGCATATCGCATGTGTAAAAACTCGCACCCCAAATTGTGAACTCCTTATCTTTTATGTTCCTCCTCACATAATCAATAGTGATATCATTAAAGGATGCTCTATATACACTGATTGTAAAAATGTAGTCAATCTCCCAATCCATCATGTTGGACTCTTACATCCAAGCAATGGTCTCACCCTTATGATTAGGAATATGAAAAAATATAATGATTTTCTTGTTCAAGACTCACGTTCGATCAATGAAATGACATGTAATACATATAATTATTGTTTTGCACCGATATCCATATATCTGTGGTCAAACAAACTCTTTGACCACTCAACAAATCCTTCAACTTTTACTTCTCTTCATTGTATAAACTTATATAATCTTTTTGCAAGATCATTCGAGATGACAATGTGTGTCTAGGCTCTCTAAGTACCCAGGAGTTCAACAAATGTCAGATGCTCTACAAGCCTAAATGGCAATTCACCCTGGATGAAATAATTGGCAATCATCACCCTTCTTATTTTAGAATCATATTTTCCTAACCCTTGAGGACTAGATCCTTTACCATTCATCATAAACGATTGTGAAAGGCTTGACAAGAAAATTGAAGGTGGTTTCACGTTGATGAAGTGTCATTTTTCTTAGTTATGATTTTAGTTATGAAGAACTGAAGGTAGATCATGTTGTAATAGAATAGTGCAGCATGTATTCCATGAAAACTTTCAAATTTGATCATACCTTTAGGTAGCCCTTGCAAGTATCTTCAAAATTAACCTAGTGGGCCAATATACATGCTGTTCACAATTCTATTACAATTTTTAGGGCCCCTAAATTTGTTTACATTTCAACAAATGTCGGATGCTCCACAAGCCTAAATAGCAATTCACACTGGATAAAATAATTGGCAATCACCACCCTTATTATTTTAGAATCATATTTTCCTAACCCTCGAGGACTAGATCATTTACCATCCATCATAACCGATTGTGATGTTGATTTATCCTTTCCAAGACTTTTCTCTCTAATGGGAAAGGCTTGACAAGAAAACCGAAGGTGGTTTGACATTGATGACGTGCCATTTTTCTAATGGCATTCATATAGCATCGAGCAATCATTTCATTGGGCTTTAGAGTCAATGGGATCAATAGGTTCAACCTTTGTAAAATGATCTCATCCTAGATATTGGTTGCTAGCCATTTTGGCTCTTTTTGCCTTTGGAGGAAGGCACTAAAGGACTAGTATTTTCCTGCATACTCAATTATATATGAGCCGAACCACCAATGCAACCACTAAACCTATCTTCCATCTAAAAAAAAGCTTTAAAGTAATGCTTACAATTATATTAATTAACATGGGGATGAACTACCTGTTAATCATACCTATTATTTAAGTTAAATTGACTAGGTTTGGTTAGTGGTTTGTTTGGAAACACAACTATTTTCAGATATTTTTATACTACTTCATTATTATTCACAAACAGTTCACTACTATTTACAAACTATTTTACTACTATTTACAAACTATTTTACTACAATTCACAGATAATTTGAGATACTCTTGATATCTAAATAGAGAATAACAATAAAACATCACTATGAGTAACTTAAAAGTTACCCAACAAAAACTTAGTCATTAGCTAATATGAATGGACCAGTTAAAATAGCCCATAATCCAACTTTCGGCCTATTATTCTCACCTATAAAAACATTGATAATATTTAATTATTATTTTTAATAAAATAATTTAGTTTTATAAATTCTTTATTTATCAATTTTTTAAGAGTCGAGGTCACATGTCTAATAGTGATCTCTACCCAATTTTATTAAAAGTTATCCCTTATGGCGAAGGAATACCATGAAACATAAAATTCCAAAACATAGAACAATACCAATTAAACTTACAGAAACTTTCGAAACTAAAAATAAACCAAACCCAACAAAACCACCAAAAAACCAACAAAACTCTCAACATCTAAGAGTGCGACCATGTGTGCCCTCGGATTGTAGGCAATCCCATTTTATCTAATCTGACAATACCCCGCAATAGCCCAGGCAACCACTCATCCATGTAATAAAATCCCACTTGGCCTGCCTCACCTCTTCTAGCAAGAAAATTCACTGCTTGATTTCCCTCTCGAAATTGATGAACTACTTGATAGGATAAATCTTCAAACTTGTGAAGTAGCTCATCCCAGTAATCCCATAAATGTCATAACGTACAATGACGAGCACCAAGCCAGTCCATTATCAACTTCAAATCACTTTCCAAAGCAATTTGACAGCCACCCAATTGCTTGCACATTTTCACGCCGTGTAAGAGGGCACGCATCTCTGCCTCAGTGTTAGTTCCAACACCAAAATGTTCTGAAAATGCACCAATTAGCACTCATCGATGATCTTGCACCACTCCACCACCACCACACGGACCTGGATTATCCCTACAACTACCATTCACATTTAATTTCCACCATCCAGCATGTGGCTTTTGTCAAGCTATGAGCTGAGCATGTTTACCAGGGCACCGACGCAATGGGATGGCCAATTCCCGTAAGCATAAATCATCAAATGAATCAAGAACGTTGTTGTCATCAATCATTATAGCTCCCAACAAAGTTCGAATAGATCTCCAAACGCCCACCACATTATCTTGAATCCCTTCCATCCTTGCTCTACACTGTCTTCTCCATAGGCACCAAGTCAAAATGCTAGGGTGCAAGCCAATAAGAGGCCCTTCTATGTAGACCTCTTTGCGCACAAAAACCATGATGTTACTCGACTCCACCAAGTTCCCGTCGGCATACACGGAACACCCAGTGCTACCACAGCCATCGTCCACACCTATTGAGCCACCTCACTAGTTGCGAGAACATGATCCAAAGTTTCCATGTGTGGCACCCCACAACAATCACATTTTGAGACTAGATGAACCCCACGGCTATGAATTCGGTCATCAACTGAGAGGCACCTAAACCTTGGCCTCCACATGCACACTGAAAACTTCCCAGGCAGTCGCTTATTCCAAATTGAATCCATCCAAGGGGACTGCTCTTCCTTAACCCGTATTAGCTCCCATGCACTAGCTGAAGAGAACTGGCCATTCAGATTTGGCCTCCATATCTTAACATCCTTGCCCGTTCTGCCAGCATAGACTTTCCTTACAACCTCATCAGCCAACTCTTCACCCACCAAATGCACCAGTAACTCGAAATCCCATTGGTTACCAAGCCAAACATCACTGATCTTCATAAGAGGTTGGTCAACTAAAGTAACCAGATCACATAACGGCCCATCCCGCACCCATCTATCAAACCAGAACAATGTCTGCCCCTCCTTCACCTTCACTTTTGAATGAGCACAAACCTCTGGAATAATAGAGATAATTTATCTCCATAATCGAGTGCTTGCACTCGTAGGAACCACCAAAGACAAATGCCTTCCCTTTCCATATTTGCCCACAAATAAGTTGTTGACGAAAGTGACCATGCCAGCTTCATATGCATAGCACACTGCATCTCCGAGAAACTCCTCAATCCCAAACCTCCTTCACTAGTTGGCTTGCTGATCTGAGACCAAGCACACCATTTCGTCTTAGTTTTGCCTCCATATTCACCCAAAAAAAAAGTGGAAAGTATAGTATTTAGCTTGGAGAGAACCACCTTTGGTACATCCATGACAGCTAGAAGGTGAGAAGCCATGCTAGTTAGAACATGCCTTAACAAAACCATCCAACCCCCTTGTGATAATAATCTAGCCTTCCAACCAGCAACTTTTGCTCTGACTTTGGCCACCAGCGTATCCAAATGACAAGCCTTCAGCCTCCCATCCATCAATGGAGCCCCAAATAAGTCACAGGAAAATAACCCTCCCTAAAACCAGTGCTCCTTAATAACCCACGACGCCTTGCTACACTAACATGTGGAGCAATAAAAACTGTATATTTAGCATTACTAATTCGTTTCCCAAACCATTTTTCATACACAACAAATGTCTTCATTAAATTCTGCATCGATCTCTTCATCTCGTTTAAAAAAACTAGGACATCATCCGCATATAGAAAATGTAAATCATCAGAGCCCCCTCAGATGGTAGAATTTTCCAATGCATATGTTCTCAAATTTCTGTCGAAGGAGACGAGATAATACTTCTTGCATCAAAATAAATAGATATGGCGATCGAGGATCATCCTGTCGAAGCCCTCTATTTGACTTAAAAAATCTTTTATATGAGCCATTCATCATTATCAAATACCATGGGGAACCCACGCACGAACGAACCAGTCAACAAAAATTTTGAGAAAAACCAAAACCCGTAAGCACTTGGAATAAAAAATCCCAGTGCACCCGATCATATGGTTTCGCCATGTCAATTTTGACCATGACATTCCCTCCCTGGGTCTTCTTTTTCAAGCCGTGCACCATCTCTTGAGTAATGGATATATTTTCAAAGATACTGTGCCCTGGGATGAACGCCCCTTGTTCAGGAGAAATCAGCCACGGCAAAATACCCGTCAACCATGATACAATGATTTTTGAGAAGATCTTGTAAGCCACTGAACAAAGACTTATAGGGCGGAATTTCCCAAAGCTTTTCAGATCTGCTACCTTCGGAATCAAAACAATGCAAGAGGAGGCATATAATAATGGGAGCTCGGTACCACTAAAAAAATCCCTTACCACTTCCAGAACATCATTTTTAATTGTAGACCAACATGAGATATAGAAAGACAATCCAAACCCATCAAGACCAGGGTTGCTTTGCTACGGAATGGAAAATACTACTGCATGCACTTCCGCATGCACTTCCTTTTCCGTGGGCAACTTACACAACTCATCATTTTCAACCAATGACACTTCTGAAGTCAGTAAGGCATGCAAATCAAGCACTTTCGTTTCCATGTCCTCCGATAAAAACCCTCGAAAGTACTCCACAACACCCGTATGTATTGCTTCTGGAGAGCTTTGGTTGACTAGGTCTATAGAAGGAGTTGAGAGATTTAAGGAATTGGATGAGTGATTGGAGGGATGGAGTGATTCTAGAGAAGTTCCTAGAATTAGGGGATGAGATTGGATTGAGTCAACTTTTCTTGAATTAAGGAAGTTGCCAAAAAGGGACTCTTGATGGACGGCTAGGTCAATGGATGATGGAGGCAAGACTCATAAAAGGAAAGAATTACCTTGTAGGGTCTTGAGGTGGACGGCTAGGGTTTTGTGGATGGAAGGGTTTATGATGTGACTATATTTTATGATGTGAACGAATATAGTAAGTGTTGTATATGGCCAAGGCAAAATGGAATGAGGAAATATTATGGTGGTCGAATATAGATGGAAGCCAAGTATGGGAAGTGGACTTCGGCTAGGGCAAGTTGGATGATGGAAAGAATTTATGGAAAGTGGCAAACACTTTAGTGGTCGAGAATGAGGGTATAGAAGGATCAAATGAGCAATGGAAGAATGAACACCAAGAACAAAATGATGAACACTCGAGAATAAAGTAAAATACTTAAGAACTTGAATGAACAAAAGGTAACAAATCAACTAATGATTCACGGATTGCACAATAGTTGAAATAAACCTCATGAATTGATAACTTGATAAAAACAAAGATAACAACAACTTGGATTCACGAATTACACCAAGTTGCAAGAACAAGATAAATGAACCACACCTATTCAAGAATTGCAAGGTGTGATCCTCTCTATTTAGGTTTTGCACCTAAAAAGCCCAAGTACCTAGCACCGATTGTTGATCTCGTAAACAAAATAATCCTCCTCTAGAGAATTTGCCAAAAGATGTAAATACAAATACTAATGGTCCTATTTATAAGGATTAGAACTTGGAAACCCCCAATAGGTCCATTGAAAAATAAATAATTAAATTAAAATAAATAATATGCAATAACATAGTTGGCATGGGCCAAATTGGCCAATGACATGCATGAGCCCATGGGTGGGCTAGGCTGGCCTATGGCACAGGCCATGGGCATGGCTGACATTGCTGGCAAGGCTGCTGGCATGTGGCTGACATGGCCCAAGCATGACCTGGGCACTGGCCTGTGCTGGGCTACGCGCGCTAGACGTGCAGGTGGAACTGCAGCGCACGCTGTGCGCAAGCTACCCAAGTTGGGCAGGCTGAGCGTGCTGGCCTGGTCACCAGCCTCACTAGGCATTCTGGACATGTTAAGGTAGGATCCATGGCATGCCCGTGGGGCTGTCCAGCCTTGTCTTGACATGGCTAGTGGCTTGGCTATGGGCCACCAAACATGGGGTCCTACCAGGCTGCTGGTGGTAGCGCGACGGCTGAGGCTAGCCACGGTGGCTAGGAAGCTGAAAGGGAAGAGATTAGGAAAGAGGGGAAAGGCTGTCGGTGTGGGAGAGAAGAGAGAAAGGTAGAAGAGGAAAGTGAGGAGAAAAAAGGTGGAAGCTATTTGGGGATCCTAAATTTGATCCAACGGTGGAGAAAGAAGACTGAAAGAGACAAAAAAAAAACACTAATCTCAATTCATCTCATTTAATCATTAAAACTTTCTCAAATTCTTATACAAAATAAAATAAGCAATTCAACTTTTTCAAATCCTAAAATAAAAATAATATTAAAAAAATATATTCTAATAATATTTTATTCAATTTTCAATTTTCATCTTTACTCATCTCATCTGTAAAAACAAACGATGTCTAAAGCTGCTAACTACGCACCAAAAGACAATTATACCCCTAAAATAAAAGCAAAATGCACATAACTTATGCATTTAACAACAGGACAAAACGGGTAAAACAATAAAAAACGGATGAATAAAAGTTACTATTTATCACTGTTTCTAACCGATAGAGACTTTTAATCATAGAATAGATATATATTACCGGCCGACTTTGTGATTTGAACTAATTCAAATTAAGACCTAACCAGTTGACGCCGATTTCATTAAATTTAGCACAAATCAACCATTTCTCTATTGGTTTCGATCGGTTTTGAACTCCGACAACCGGTCCACGCCGACGATGGTCGGTCTCATCAATTTCTGTACAATCCTACAATAGAATAAATTTATTTATCATCTAAATTTTCATTATCTCATGATGTGTTATTAAATAATAGATTCACAAATAAAATATAATGAATAATTTCTACTCATCTAATAATATAATATAAAATAATAATAAAATAATAAAAATTAAGATAATGAATAGTATTTCACTTTTAAACAACTTACCGAGTTCACGAATATGTTAAAATTTTAGTACTAGCTGCCACGAGCAAACTGGCCGTTTTCCACCGTTGGCGTACTGATAGTTTTGTCACACTTTTTTTTTTTTCGAGATAGATAGTTTTGTCACTCAGATTTTGGTTTCGAGAGTCAACACCTGTCGCACGCACCAACGGAAAAGATGTAACGCTTTACACGCTACCACAACAATTTTAAATACAATTTCATTAAAAAAAAAAAAAAACAATTTTAAATTCAGTTAAAAGAATTAAATTGAAAAATAAAAACGTTAATTTTACTCTGCTTCGCTCTGTCCAGTTTCAGATTGAACCTCTCCTACTCCGATTCCACTCGAAGCCATTCGTGAGCTCGCCGCCGATTGCCGTTTGTTTTACGGAGCATTGGGCAACGTTTTCATTCACGGGTCAAATCGATAATCCATTAATATCACCAACAGCGCCCAGATTTCTGTATCCATTTCTAGGGTTTCCTTTTCTAGAATCGTAGCTCTTGGGAATGGATTCAGGTTTAGGAGTCGGATCCCTACTCACTCTTTGATTTTCGGATCTGATTTCCGGCCCAATTCGGTTATGAGCAGTCGACATGTCTGAGAAGCAGAACTCGGAGCAGGTAATGGAAGGTTCTGGGGACTTTGGCCCAGCTACTGAAGCATTGGATTCGGAGCATAATCATGTCATGGTACCCGAAGAGTCGAATGGGTATGCACCAGAAACCGAGGTTGCGGTCGAGCGCGGGGATTCAAACGACCTCATCGAACCGGTTAACCAGGTAACCCAAATTAGCAAAATTAGTTGAAAGATCAGGGGGTTTCGATCTCATGTATGCTAAGTAAACGCCAATTGCAGGAATCGGTGTCGTCACCAATAAATCGTGCCGAGCACGATTTTGGGGAAGCCGGGAAAGAGGATATGTTCGTTGACTGCCCGGACGAGTTATCTACTGCAAATGCTGATAACAGGGAAGCAGTGGTGGCGGTAGGGACCGAAGAGAGTTCGGAGATGATGAATGGCGTGCACGAGAGTGGAGTTCAAGAAATGGAAAACGGGACGCAGGTTGGTTATGTGGTGGACAGTGAGCTGGAAAACCTGCGGGAAACGCTGGATAAGATGCTTCACGAGAGAGAAAGAATTGCTCGGGAATACGAGGTTAAGAAAAAAGCTCCTTTTGTCATTCTACTAGAAATTTTACTTCTTTTTCAAGAATCAGTATTGGTTTGGTTTTGGTGATTCATTGTGTTGTTGAAGATGCAGAACGAGAGAGAGGCTTTTACTGAAGACGTTGCTGGGCTTCATCATCAGCTTAAGGCACTGACTAACAAGCAGCTGTTGTTGCCGGGTATGGAAAACCATTTGGTGGGTGACAACCCTTTGCTTGAAATGGTGAAGGACTGCTCACAGTTTGTTAAAGCCGCCTCAGAAGAACGGTTGCAAACTGAGGCGACAGTGAGGGAGCTTCATGCCGTTCTTTTTTCGAAGGACCAAGAGATTGAATATCTCAATGCCAGGGTTACTGAGTATGGGACTATCAGTGTCACTGCCCGTGACGAGTTGCTTGAGCTGAAAAGAAAGGAAGAAGATTTGTTTGAGAAAGTACGCCGTCTAGAAGATGAAAATGGGAAATTGGTGGCTCAACTTGATAAAAATAAAGTGGTTTTTGAGTCGGTGAATGAGGAACTTGCAAAGACAAAAATGGAACTTGAGCAGGAAAAGTTTAGGTGTGCTAATACGAAAGAGAAGCTTTCTATGGCTGTGACGAAAGGAAAGGCGTTGGTACAACAGAGGGACTCGTTGAAGCAGTCGTTGGCTGAGAGAACAAGTGAGCTCGATAAATGTTTAACTGAATTGCAAGAGAAGTCAAGTTCATTGGTGGCTGCGGAACTAAGTAAAGGGGAGTTGGTCAGAAGTGAAAATCTGGTCTCATCTCTGCAGGAATCACTTTTGCAAAGGAATTCCATCCTTGACAAACTTGAAGAAATTTTGTCCCAGGCTGCTGTACCTGAGGAACTTCAATCGATGGATATTATAGAGAGATTTAGATGGCTTGTGGACGAGAAAAAATCACTGGAAGATGTTTCAATGGAATTCCAAATCGTGAAAGACGCATTTTCCTTTACTGATCTACCAGAAACCATTTCATCGTCTGACTGGGAAGCTCGAGGGAGTTACCTTAGGGAGTCATTTTATCAGGTGAAGGATGAAGTAAATACTTTGCATGATGAAATTGTTAAAACAAGGGAAGATGCACACAGTGAGATTGCCCGCTTAAGCGCATCACTTTTGGCAGCATTACAGGAAAAGGATTATCTTCAAACGGAGGTAGCTGACCTGATGTGCAAATATGAATGGATTGACGAAAAAGTTTCATTGGAGAAGAACCGTATAAGCGCTTCACTTTCTGAAGCATTAGAGGAAAAGGAGTTTCTTCGAATGGAGTTGGCTAATCTGATGAGCAAATATGAAGAGATTGTTGAAAAGGAGCATAAAGTCTCACTGGACAAAGATTGGATAATTAAAATGTTACTTGAGTTTTCTGGAAGCGAAATGGAAAATGAAGAAGGGGTGTATCAGTCTGACAATTCTGCGATCATTCACAAATGCTTTGAGAAGATAAAAGAACAGAGCAGTGTGGCTTTGGATTCTTCCCATGTTAACACAGAATTATTTCAAAGAGTTCAAAGTCTCTTATATGTAAGGGATCAAGAGTTGATGCTGTGTGAGAAGTTACTTGAAGAGGATATGGTGGTGAGATTAGAGGTTAATAAACTGTCGAATGAGATAAAGTTAGTATCTGAAGAACTTGTAGCATTGAAAGAGGAAAAGGGCTCTCTCCAGAAGGTTATTGAAAGATCGGAAGAGAAGTCTGCTTTGCTGAGGGAGAGGTTATCCATGGCCGTTAAGAAAGGCAAGGGACTGGTTCAAGATCGGGAAAATATGAAAAATCTTCTGGATGAAAAAGACTCAGAAATCGAGAAGTTGAAGCTTGACTTACAGCAGCAAGAATCTGCAGTTGCTGACTGCAGAGACCAGATCAATAGATTATCTTCTGATGTAGAGTGCATCCCAAAGTTGGAGGCTGATCTTGTTGCTATGAAAGATCAACGAGATCAATTCGAGCAATTCTTACTGGAGAGCAATAAACTGTTACAAAGAGTAGTTGAATGTATTGATGGAATTGTTCTTCCCATTGAATCAGTTTTTGAGGGCCCTGTAGAAAAGGTTATCTGGCTTGCTGGGTACATTAATGAATGTCTGGATGCTAAGACACATGCAGATCAAGAGTTGAGTAAGGCAAAAGAGGATGCCAGTACTCTGGCTAGTAAGTTAGAGGAAGCCAAAGCAACTGTGAAATCACTGGAAGATGCATTGTCAGTTGCAGAGAACAGTGTTTCTCGACTCTCTGAAGAAAAGAGGGAAATGGAAGTTGGCAGGACAAATGTTGAACAAGAATTGGAGAAAGCAATGGAAGAAGCGTTTTCTCAGACTAGCAAGTTTGCTGAGGCTTCTGCAACTATGAAGTCACTTGAAGAGGCATTATCACTGGCAGAAAATAATATTTCCGTGCTCTTCAAAGAGAAGGAAGAGGCTCAAGTAAGTAGAGCTGCTACAGAGATGGAGCTAGATAAAGAGAAAGAGGAAGTTGCTATTCAGACCACTAAACTAACAGAGGCCTACAAAACTATAAAGGCACTTGAACATTCACTATCTCAGGTAGAGAGCAATGTTGTTCTGCTGACTGAGCAAAATAACGATGTACAAGCGGGTAGAACCAATTTAGAGAATGAGGTAAAGAAGCTGCAAGAGGAAGTTGGGTCCTTGGCTAATAAGCTAGAAGATGCATATGCAAGTATAAAATCACAGGAAGATGCGCTTTGGAGGGCAGAGAATGATATTTCAGTACTTAAAGGCGAAAAGAAAGATGCTGAAGAGGAGGCGTTGTTGCTTAATTCCAAGTTAAGTGCAACCCTGGAAGAGTTGGCTGGGACTAGTGGCAGCTTAGAGACCAGATCTGTAGAACTTGCTGGACACTTTAATGATCTTCAAGTGATTATGAAAGATGAGACTCTTTCATCCAAAGTAAAAGAATGCTTTGAGAAGAAATTTGAGAGCTTGAAATCTATGGATCTTATTATTAATAACATAAGGGACCGTTTTGTTTCTATGGACTTAGAAGAGATGCAAAGTCACCAGCTTATGGAGGTAAACTTACATGCGTGTTTCTGTAGATCCAAGAACTCATCTTGTCAAATGCACCCCTTTTTGATATTTTAGTTACACACCCATCCAGTGGGTTTTGAAGCCAAGACCCTTACCCCTTATCACATTCTTACAAGGGAGAATCTCATTCTTACCCTCTAATCTTTTCACCTTTTCTCTAATTATAATGTTTTATTTATTCCAGGATAATTCACGTTTTACAAAACCTTTCTCGGATAGCATTGACAATATTGCTGGTGTTGAAATCCATTACAGCCTGGCGGGTGCAGATAGTGACAATATTTCTTCATATTTTAGAAATACCGTGGAAGGGTTCCAGTGGAGAAACAAAATTCTTGCAGATAAGTTTGAAGGTTTCTCCTCAGTTGTAGATGAGTTTATTGCATCTTTGTTGAGAAAATTGCAGACAGCAGAGAATGGAGTAGTAGTTCTATTTGAGCACATTGAATCTTTGAGACAGAAAACAAAGGATCTGGAAATGTATAAACAAGAACAGGAGACTAGTGTAGGCATACTGGACAACGATGTTTCCACTTTACTGTCTGTTTGTACTACCGTTACCAGGGAACTGCAATTTGAGGTGAAGAACAATCTATTGGATCTCAGCCATGTCCCTGAGCTTGAGACATTCAACCATGGTTTGTCCCTGGAAATGATAGGAAGCGAGGGAGATGCCACAGTAGAGCAACTGGAAAGGCTTGATGGCAGCAAATATGTTGAAGCCGCTGACAAGTTGTTACTTGCTGCTAGAAAAGTACAAGCCTTGATTAAACAGTTTGAGAGCACAAGTAACATGGCGGCAGCTACAATTGAAGAATTGCAGACTAAATTGAAAGAAAGCAGAAAAGGTTTTGAAAAAGCTATAGAAGAAAGGGATCTAAACCAAAATAGGGTTGCCGAGTTGGTGACTGATGTGGATGTATTGCAAAATTCATGCAGTGAGCTGAGGCTTAATCTAGAGGATTATCAAACAAAAGAGGAAAAGATAAAGGAAAGAGAGGCAGAAGTTTCCTCTTTATACAATTCTATATTAATTAAAGAACAAGGTAAAAAAATTTGATGGGATCTTGCTGCATAAATGTATTTTTGTTGGTATTATTAGCTCTGGTTTCTTCTGATTTGTTTGTTGTTCTTGTTTGTTGCTTCAGAGGCAGAAGACTCTCCCCTGTCAGCATCCCAAGTGAAAATACTGTTTGAAAAAATTAGAGACATAGAAATCCCTATCGCAGTCTCAGAAGTAGGAGACCTAGACCCGCATAACTCGGCTCATATAAAGAAGCTCTTTCACATCATTGATAGTGTTACTGAGTTGCAGCAAGAAGTAAAATTTTTATCTCATGACAGAACAAGGCTACAGTCTAACCTTACAACACAGGTTCTTGAAATTGAGCATCTGAAGGGGGAAGTTGAAAAGCACATTAGAGATGGACAAGACTTGGAAAAAATGAATAACGAATTGTCTGAGCTCATATTTGGATTGGAGAAAATTATAGGTATGTTCAAAGTTAGTGATTTAGGCGAGCAAAAATATCCTGGAGCGAAAGGACTTCTGTCTTTGTTAGAAAAGCAGGTCGTGGCCATGCTTTTAGAATCTGAAAATTCAAAATCAAAAGCTCAGGAGCTTGCCACAGAGTTACTGGCGAGCCAAAATGTCGTAGAGGAATTGTCAATCAAGGTTAAATTACTTGAAGATTCAGTTCAAGGTGGGAATGCCGACCCCAACATTGTTCAGGAAAGGAGCATCTTTGAAGCACTACCGTTGCCTACAGGGTCAGAGATATCTGAAATTGAAGACGTGGTAAATATCTTTATATGATTTTCCACTATTACTTTCTTCTATCCGTACTTTTTTGTGATCCGGGGAAAAGAAAATCATGTACACCACAAAACTGCACGGATAAAAATTAAGCATTCTTATATATATATATAAAAGTAAAAATTAAGCATACTTTTTCTATAATTAAAAAAATTAAGCAGAACTTTTTTTAATAAGTTAAATCAAGCGTAATTTTGTTGGTTGCAGAAGCGTCTATCAACCTGCATCTCCTAGACAAATTAGATCAATCAATCTATGTTATACAATTTTTGTACTCCCTATATTTTATCTTTTCTGCTTATCAATGTGACCACGGGCTGCATTTGAATGCTGAGGTGATCTCAGATAATTTGAGTTGATCTATGAATAGTAGTGTTTTGTAGGTTCTTTTGAGAAGTGTTTAAATGTAAGTATGTTGAGTTATGTGTTTGAATATATGAAGTAAGTTGAGATGAATTTAATTTTTATGGGAAGTTGAAAAAGTAGTGGGTTCCATCATTAATTGGTTTGAGATGGGTTGAGGTGATCTTGACAATGTCAACTCTCCATTAAAATGTCAAACTCACTCCAAACTGAATTTTAAAATTCAAGATTAATATTAAAAGAAAAAGAAAAAAACACGTTGTTCAGGCAGAGAAGTAATGCTATGTCCATTTTGTTGATCTGCTTACAGCAACGTTGTTTCACTTATCATCTTATTCATGTGATATTGGTGACTTAAAAGAGGAAAAAAATAGATGGCTCAAAACCTTTTAAAATATAGAGGCGAAAATTGCTGATTTCCAATGGTGTAATGCAGGGCCCAATTGGACAGAATACAGTATCTCCTGTCCCCCTAGCTGCCCAGGTGCGAACTGTGAGAAAGGGTTCAACCGACCATCTTGCAATCAATATTGGCGGGGAATCTGAACGTCTGATAAACAACGAGGGCAACGAGGGAACTGATGAGGACAAAGGTTTGCGTTCTTTATAATATCATCCAAAAAGTAAGTTTAAACCTTTCAGAAAACTCATAACTTTCTTTTCCAGGTCATGTATTCAAGTCTCTGAACACATCAGGTCTCATTCCCAAACAAGGAAAGTTGATAGCAGATCGTGTTGATGGAATATGGTAATGTACTGCATTTTCTGCCCAAATTTGTTATGGGGAAAAACTGGGGGGTCGGGGTCGGAATAAGGAAACTGACCGCACGCACATGATTTCTTAATAGAATCATTAACTGGTTGATTCTATTAGAAAACGTGCGTGCAGTCAATTTCTTCAACCAGGGCTAAGATTCAAGTTGCTACCGTTTAGTAGCCCCTGCAACCAATACCTCCATTATTGTTTACTTCCATTGCTGTGTTGAATAGGTGTTAATGCTATGGGTGCATAACGACTTGATTCATTCTAAGTCTTTCGAATCCATGCATGCAGGGTCTCTGGGGGTCGTGTTTTGATGAGTCAGCCCCGAGCAAGGCTAGGCCTTATGGCTTATTGCCTCCTTATGCATATATGGCTTTTGGGAACCGTTTTGTGATGAAGTCTGTGATCGGTCTATATGCGTTGGAAACACCACAATTTTTATCCTCTGCACCTGCAAATTGTATCATAGGATACTCATTTATTCCCCCATTCTTTATACCTGTGGTTAACATGTTTATGTATAAATGGTTTCATTACCGTAATGACTCTCTGCAATCACTTTTTAGGGTTCAGGGAATCCAAGTCTTTCAGCTTTTAGATAATGTGCTATGACGTACAGTATATGAGCATCGAATCTGAGTGGCAATCATCATCTATTTTTATAGTTTCTCTTTTAACCATCTAGGATGAAGAATAACACTTCTGTTCAATAAATAGATACTTTCGTTTTGTTCTTTGAAGTTGTGTTAGATCCACTTCCTTCCCATCTGGAAGTCGTGTGTTCGTCGAGCCATGAACGCTCTTACTTATCAACATTAAAACATTAAAAATAAGAGAAAAGATATTTGCAATCGTGAATTGTGTAATTGTTGTATAATCGCTTTAAAAAAAATGAATAAAACATGGAATTTATATAAAAAAATTAATTTTTTAATATTAAATTTCACTATTTTTAAAAACGATTATGTGGTATTTATACACTTCACAGTTGTATATAAAATTACTTTTCAAATTAGTTCATATGATATAGTTTAGAATTTTGTTAGTTCAATAATTAAAAATATTGAAAGAATGACTATTTGAAAATATTTATATCATATTTTATCTGCGTGACATGATTTGATCTAGAAAATAAATTTTAAAATTTTAATTTTATAAATCAGATAATCAATAATAAAAACAAAAAGAAACAAAAGTGTTCGACTTTGTGGATTCATTCCCAGGACCCGATAGAGAGGGAAAAAAAAAAATAGAAAGGACAGAAAATTTGCCGTAACAGCCAATTGAAGTCCATTTCTATCAGAATTCAGTTTCCCCATTCATCGGCCATTTCTTAGGGGCATTCCATAGTTCCAGTTTCACGTCCCGACAGAACAACAAAAGCTGCGCACTTTCCAAGCGGAACCCAAAAAAGGTTCGGTTTTTCTGATTTCCAGTTACTTTTAGTTTCTCCACCTATTTATTTTCTCCTTGTAATTGAATTAGTAGCTGGAACATAGAGACAGATACTCACGTTCTCAAGTTTGGAATTTGGAGCAGTTATCTACGATGACTTTGCGCACTATAAACTGTTGGAGGAGCACAACAAACCACGTCTCTGCAACCCTCTTACCTTGTCGAAGTTCTACCTTCAGTGGTTGGTTCATTCACCGACTAACATATTGCGAACATATATTTCTTTTTAGACAAAGCAACAGTTATCTGTATGTTATTTTTTCGTTTATTTTGGGTGCTTTGATTTATCAAGTAGAAATTATATCTCATGATTGTCAAATGTGATTACATGTGATCAGGTGGGGAGCTCCTTCATCTTTATGGTGTGCAAAAGGTTCTACCTTCTAAATTGTTCAGGGTGAGATTCTCATTCTGTAATGTGATCTTTAAAATTAGAGCAAATACTAGATTTTCGTTTTCTATTGTCTTACACCAGCATAGTTCTTTTTTGCAGGGTTTTAGACTAAACACAAGGGCTTTTGCTAGTCGGAATTCGGTAAGGAAATCGAGAAGAGATGATGTACAACCACCAAAGAGTGAAGCAGATAATACTCCCACAAATGTTCAAGTTGACAGCATGGTTTCCTCTTTTGAAAATTCAGCTGCACAGAATTCTTCAACAATTCCTTCCAGGAGTACTGTGCTTCAGGCATGCACTGTCACTTCAGGATTAATAGCAGCTCTGGGTATTATAATTCGGCAGGTAGTCTTACTTTCTTGTGTCACTACCTTCGTGTTGTGCTATACTTTTGTCCAAGAGCTATTCCCTTGGAATCTTGGTGGCCACCTAGTCATTTTTCTCGTTTTGACGTTTGAATCAAAGGTTTTCACTTCATCCTCTTTTTACCGTTTGGATTCCTTCTTCTGTCAAAAGTCTGAAATTGAAGCAGGACAAAATATTTTTTGATAATCTAAACATGCTTTAGCTAGTTCCGCTTCTCTTCATGCTCTTCTTTGTGATACACAATGCATTCTTCTATCTGGCTATGCCGTGTCTTCCATTATGCTGTTTGATTAAAAAAAAAAAAGCAGCAGCCTCCATAGGACTTTCACTAATATAGACTATCGGCTATTTATGTTCATACCAGACACCAAACATCAGTCATTACAATTGTATTATGAATTAAAACTTTGTTACTCAGAATGCTTATTGGTTTTAGTTAGGACTTGTTGCTTTGAAGTAAACGAGTACTCTCAATTTCAATATAACCAAGATAAACAAATTGATGGGCAAAATTATGCTTAAATTTTCCGATCATCTGTGTTTTGATTGTTATTCCTTAATTGCGACTTGCAGGTATCTCATGTTGCATCATTGGAAGGATTGCCAATCCTTGACTGTTCTACAGAAGTGTCATGTATAAATTTTGTGTTCACTTCTTATTGCAAGTCTTTCATTGAAACTTTTGCAATTTTTGACATTGTTTAGGTGCAATATCTAGCTTTAATTTAATATGTCCAGTTGTGCAAGTAGTAGCCTTCACTTTCATGGCTAAGCCTGACATTTGATTCCTCATCTTAACCAGAAGTAATGCTAGTTATGAAGAGAACATCAACCAACACAAGGACCTGGCTTATGCAGTAAAAGGTGTGGGTTTGAAGTGGGGCAGGTTTATATTGCTTAGAAAACATGAATGAATAAGTTGATAAATACAGAGACAGCATAGGATGATGAAAATGAGGAAAGATTCATATTCTGATCACTGGTCAGGTTATGTCCAGTGCAGTTCAAATTGCCCCTTAAGGCAGCTTCACTTCAATTCTTCTTATGCTCATTCATTATCCTCTAATGGAACAATGCAAAAGTTGACACCATTTGTGTAGAATTTGGAAACACAGAACTTTCCTTGTTCAAAGATCTGAAAACTAATTTTTAGATGATTTTGGAAAGAGAACTTACTATATTAATGTAATCTTTTTTTAACTCTCCAAAGTGAACAAGATATATATTGAAATGTAGATCTCCCAGGTTGTTTATTGATTTTTTTCTCCCTGATAACAGTGCAGACAGTGTCATAGTTATGTAATTACCTTTCCAATATTTATTATTTTTCTTTTATACTTGCAGACTGGAATTGAAAGTTCATTAATTTAAAGGGTGTCATGTTTTCCCCTTGTGCAGTTGGTTTTGAGATGTGGCATCTTGAGTTGGTTACTGGATTAGTTGTACTCGTATCATCGTGCAGATATCTACTACTGAAAACGTGGCCAGATTTTGCTGAGTCTAGTGAAGCAGCTAATCAGCAGGTAGCTGTACTTTTTTTGTCCCCAGAGGGACTTGTCCAAGCTTCACATGTGCATGTCAGTAATTTTGTTTTTTGTAAATGATCATCTCTGTAACTGTCAGCATAACTTGAACTATATCTTAAATAGTTAAGGAAAAATGTATATGGAATTCTTAGGCTCATCCACTCACACTCCTCGCCCCCCAAAAAAAGTGACTATATTGGTTGAGCGCTGATCTTAAGTCAGACCTTATTCATGTCCACTGTTTTTAGGATTTGTTGTGGCTAGTGGCTACAAGTTTGTATTGATCCGCAACTGCTTTGGTGAATTCCACACCATCCTACTTCTAATGCAGGTCCTTTCTTCACTTCTGCTTTTGGATTACATAATCGTTGCATTTCTTCCCGGTATTAGTGAGGTAACAAGCATGGTAAACTATTTCCATTTACTTGATGTTTGTGCGTGTGTCTGTGTTTCTTTTTTAATTGTAGTTTATTGAGATTGTAGTTGCATATCTTGTTTGGCTAGGAACTGCTTTTCCGCGGTGCACTTCTACCACTTTTGGGATTCGATTGGAAGAGTATCTTGCTGGTTGCTGCAGTTTTTGGTGTTCTACACTTGGGCAGTGGTCGAAAGTACTCCTTTGCAGTCTGGTACTTATCTCCTTGACTTGATGGAGATTCATTTTGCAAAATTAAGTCTTGCTGGTTGACTGTCTGGTTTATTTAAATAGGCTAAACATATCCTCTTCATTAATCCCTGTAATATTCAGTATGCTCGTTTGGCCATTTCTTCTATTTTTACCGTCTTACATTTGGTCTGACTGTTAAAGATGATGTGACAAGTTCAGTTCTCCATTTAGGCCAATTTAAAGCATGAAGCATTCGCTCATCTCATTCTCCACCAATAATATAAGCGAACAACTTTAACAGTCTTTGAACCTCCAGCAATGAATTAGAAGAAGAAGAAGAAAAATCCACTCTCATTGTGCTTTAAGTAAAAAGAATTCTTATTAGTAGAATCTCAAAAAAGAAGTTCTGAATGTTTGGTTTGATGTCTATTGCTCAACCTTTGGCTCCAATCAATCCTATTCTGTTTGACATATTTCAGGGCATCTTTTGTTGGACTTGTATATGGTTATGCCACGATTGTGTCTTCCAGCGTCATCGTTCCAATGGCTTCTCAT
This sequence comes from Juglans microcarpa x Juglans regia, assembly GCF_004785595.1. Lineage (NCBI taxonomy): Eukaryota > Viridiplantae > Streptophyta > Magnoliopsida > Fagales > Juglandaceae > Juglans > Juglans microcarpa x Juglans regia. The sequence goes on from NC_054598.1 coordinate 23,020,588, forward strand.
GCAGTGAACAATCTGATTGGCGGAATTTTGTGGAGATACACATCAAACACATCTGAGAAATCATGAGACAAATCCCATCTGATTTACACTACATTGGATAAGCATATCCAAAGCTGGTCAAGATGCATTCCTGTGTAGTGTGGTGTAAATATGTGGTACACATTGAAATTTTTACCAATGGACTTGTCTTGTATATGTAAATTCATGCACAACCATCTTAGTCTAAAATGCGTGTTGTAATGCAACAAATATCAAATCATTTAAGCCAATGTTAAAGCACTAACCTAACTTAAATCACATTTTTATCCTTCATATGGGGACATTTTTCTGTTCACACCCTTCAAATTAGAACAGAACTGCAGTTCTTAGGTCTTTGTGATGGTGGAATCCAATCTCCTTTCTCCCATTTCTCTCAAATGAGAAGTTTACTCACACGAAATTATTTAGCTTGCTTAGCCTAGGAAAGGAACACCTTTCATTTTCCTTGGAGAAAAGAAATGCATAATTTGAAATAGTCAACTTCGCCACATTTTTTAGTCGGTTTCTTTCCAATTAATGATTTGTAGATATATACTTACTCTGCCGTTCCAAAGAACCCAAAAACTGTTTTTGATTTGACGATTATGGGTGATTCCCAGTAACCATTTTTAATCGTTTGTTCGTGTTTCCTCTCATGGTTTCATAAGGCCTATGAGGAGGAATTTCTCCCTTCACCACAGAGTGGAAGGTGTTTCGTCTTGCTAGTCAAGTTGCTTCTGTGTTTTTTTTTTTTTTTTTTTTTTTTTTTTTTCCTTTTCTTTTCCTCTTTGTTGAACTACTAAGGCTCAATGGTGGAAGATGTTACAATTTTGTGGCACACTCTGTCTTATGGATACTAAGAAAGGGGGCATTGTTGTAACTGATGACGAAATACAATACTATGTCTAAAGTTTGGAAATTTATTCAGGATCTAACAGTTACAAATATGGGGGATAATTTATTCATCTTTAAATTATCTTCTCATGTTAATCTTCAGAAGGTATGGGAGGGTCAACTATGGTTGTTCGACCAACACCTTATCTGTCAACTATTTTTTGATGGCCTCACGCCTTCCCGTCTTCTTCCTTTTCATTCCAATCACTTATGGTCCAACTCCATAACCTTCCTTTGGCTTGCATGAATACCACTATTGGGTCTCAATTAGGATCAATGATTGGGAGAGTTATTCATGTTGATGTTGATGCTTCGAGTCATGGTTGCGGAAAGTTTCTGAGGGTTCTAGTCGAGATTGACTTGAGGAAGTCATTGCGAGGGACAATGCCCGTTTTGCAAGACCAGAAGGTCTTTGTGCCTTTCCTTTATGAGCGTCTCCCAAGGTTTTGCTTCTCCTGTGGTATTATCATGCATGGTAGTTATGGTTGCATGCAAAAGATTGTCTCTTCCTCCATAAGTGTCACCCCTTCCAGGCAATATGGATCTTGGTTGCCAGCATTTGCCTCCTCTGCACGATCTAGTGTTGGCCAGTTCATTGGCAGCCCATCAAAGCATTCTGTTTCTGACTCTCTGGGGGATCCTTCACCAAACAATACCACAGGACAGACCATGCCTCCATACCCATTGACTCTATAGGGTTTCTCCCTTAAACAAGTACCTATCCAACCTGCCACATCCCCACCTTTATATACTGTTGCATCCCCTGATCATTCTGTTAATCTCATCCCATCCCCTCCATCCCTGAGCCCAACTCATCCCACTCCTAGTCTCAATGTTGCTCTTGTTGGCAAAGAGAATGTTACCTCCTGTGCTAGTCTCAATGATTCAGTAGAGGGCTCTCCCATGTCCCTTACCAAGTGGAAACGATAGATTATGAGGATTGTGAATGCTGAGGTCTCATCCTCTTCTGTACCTACCACTAACCCTCGCAAGAGGAAACCCCCAAGGGTCTGTGCCCCCCTTGACCCTAATACACTAAGACTTACTAGGAGACACAAAATGGCTAACTTGAAGTTGTATCCATTGGCGGAGGCTGGCAAACAACCCCATCGGGAGCCATGAAGCTTTTAAATTAGAATTGTCGGGGGCTTGACAACCCTCAGACAGTTCATGATCTTAACCTTTTGGTTAAAACTAAACAACCTAGTATCTTGTTTTTTTATGGAAACAAAGATACATAAAACTAGGATGGATAAGGTGAAGCATTGGCTATGTTTTCAAGGCCTCTTTGATGTTGAGTGTATTGGACATGGGGGTGGGCTTGCTTTGCCGTGGAAAGATAGTATCTCACTGGACATTCAAAGTTACTCACAGAGGCACATTAATTCTCGGATTATCTCTTCTACCACTAATGTTCCATGGATGCTAACTTGCTCCTATGGACATCCTGAAACTAATAAAAGAATTGAGGGATATTAAATCCTAAGGCACCTGCATACTTTGGATCCTCATAAGTGGCTATGTGTTGGTGATTTCAATGAGATATTATTTCACGATGAGAAGGTTGATGGTGCTCGAAGAAGTGACAAACAGATGGATCTATTTGTTGATGTTTTACATGACTGTCATCTCCATGATCTGGGATTTCACAAGGGTTAGTTTACCTGGTCCAACAACAGAACAAATGGTCAATTCACTAAAGAAAAACTAGATAGAGCAGTGGCATCAACTTCCTGGGGCAGTGGCTAATGCGGCCACAACTGCGATGGTTGCTAGTAAACCAGAAACTGCCGATAGTGGAGGATGAGGTCTTGGGGAAGCGCGCAATAGGTCTCGGGGTCTATCTCAGTCCCCCTCCAACGACTGCCGGTAAAGTGACGGCCGCAGAAACGATGGTGATGCCTTCGCTAGTAGCAGAGGCTCGGAGCTGTATGGTTTCTTCTTGCGATGGGAGGCTTATAGTAAGCCAAATAGTGGAAGAGGAGGAGTCTCCTCCACTATGTGGTGCTGCGGTGGCTTGAACCAACCAGAAGGTGCCGATTTGCATGGTGGGAGAGTCTCCTCCCCAAACGGAGGCCCATGGCCATCCTGAGGATCATCTAGATAGTATAGTCGTGGGAAGTCTCAGTTTTGAAGCTCATCCAAGGACTAAAGGGGCAGGGGCGGAGGTGATTGATGATGAGCTTTCTCAAAGTGAGGTAATGATGGTCCTTGAGACTTTATCTCCCATTAGTAATGTAGTGGTTGCATGGGAGGGCAAGGATTTATTTAGGGAGGAAGAAAGGGCGACTCCTAATTTGCAGTGGGCTTCCAGTGATGGGGAACCAATACCGTTAAACCGTGTGCTACCAAATGAGCCAAATGTTATGGATTAGGTGTTTCAAAAGGTGAAGGATTTGCATCGCTGGATAGGCATGGAATATGGGGCTATGAAGAGCAGTTTATGGCTCTACTTACTACAATTGAAGCGAGTCATACACAGTCTAAGAAATCAGGGTCGAAAAAATAGTAGGAGCTCAAGTGCCTAACTTGGTCTTTGAATTATGAAGGAAGCTCAAGCCATGAAAGATCCAAAGGAAAAGGGTATGCTTATCCTTTATGAAGCCGAAAATTGTGTCTTGGAACGTCCGAGGGTTAAATGAGGTGAATAAGCGGCTTCGCATAAAAAACTTGTTGCGAGAATGGAGGGTGGATATAGTATATTTGCAAGAAACTAAATTGAAAAGTGTATCTCGAAGTTTAATTCGAAGCATTTGGAGTTGCACTTATGCGGATTGAGTTTATCTAGCTTCGAATGGGGCTTCAGGTGGAATTATAGTGATGTGGGATAAAATAGTTGTTGAGAAAATGGAGGAGTTTGTGGGGGAGTATATAGTGGCATGCTCTTTCAAGAGCGTGGCAGATAACTTTGTGTGGGCTTTTGCAAGTTTATACGATCCAATTGTAGACGACGACAAACGTCTCTTATGGGAGGAACTCGCTGGGTTAAATAGTTGGTGGGAGCTTCCTTAGTGTATAGGAGGGGATTTTAACGTAATAAGATTTCCTAGTGAACGATCGGGAGAGAGTAGGCTATGCCCAGCAATGACAGAGTTCTCAGATTGTATCTTTGATTTAAACTTGATGGATATTTCTCTACTAGGGGGTTCCTTCACTTGGTCAAATAATCAGACATGGTCACGGCTAGACAGATTCCTAATTTCACCCGAATGGGAGGTGCACTATCTGGAAGTGTGATAAAAGAGGCTGCCATGTCTTTGCTCGGACCATTTTCCTATATTGTTGGATTGTGGTGGCATTCGAAGCAGGCGTCGATACTTTAAGTTTGAAAACATGTGGTTGAAAAGTGAAGGTTTTGTGCATAGGGTTAGGCAATGGTGGTCTTCTTATCAGTTCCATAGTAATCCCTCATACATCCTAGCTTGTAAGCTAAAAGCTTTGAAAAATGACCTTAAGCTTTGGAATTCACAATCCTTTGGAGATATTGGGGGGTGAAAAAAATCCATAGTGGAGGAGTTACAACAGTTTGAATAGTTATTGGAGGCTAGAGCCCTTTCACCGGATGAGATATTGCGCAAGTCAGAATTGGTGGCAGAATTAGAAAGAACACTATCCTTAGAGGAAATTTCTTGGCACCAGAAGTTGAGCTTTGTGGTTGAAAGAAGGGGATTGGAGTACTATGTTCTTCCACAGAGTTGCTAACTCTCATAGAAGAACCAATACCATTTATATGTTGAACATTAATGGTATGGAATGTAAGGAGGCCCTTGTGATTCGTGATCATGTGGTGGACTTCTATGATCAACTGTTAACAGAGCATGTGGGATGGAGGCCAAAGCTGGATGGTCTTGTTTTTTACACTATTGTGCCTCAAGAAGCCTCTTGGTTGGATAGGCCTTTTGAGGAGGCGAAAGTGTATGATGTAGTCAAATGTATGAGTAAAGACAAAGCTCTTGGCCGAGATGGTTTCTCGATGGGTTTCTTCCAATCTTGCTTGGAGGTGGTGAAAGTGGACATTATGAATGTGTTTCAGGAAGTATTCTTGGTTGGAAAGTTTCAGAAAATCCTATATGCTACTTTTATTGCGTTGATTCCAAAGAAGACGAGAGCGGTGGAGGTTAAGGATTTTTGACCCATTAGTCTTGTGAATGGGATGTATAAAATTATATCCAAGGTCCTTGCTAACAGACTGGGGGCGGTTTTGGACAAGATTATTTTGAAACCACAAAATGCATTTATTAAGGGGCGACAAATTTTGGATTAAGTCCTTATAGCGAACGAGGGCCTGGATAGCAGATTAAAGACTGGCTCCACAGGTATTATTTGTAAGTTAGATATGGAAAAGGCATATGACCATGTCAATTGGGATTTCCTCCTGTATTTGTTGGGGAGATGTGGCTTTGGGCCTAGGTGGCGTAATTGGATTAGTTTGTGCATTTCCACAGCCAGATACTCAGTATTGATTAATGGTTGTCCTACCGGCTTCTTCAGTAGCTCTCGAGATCTAAGGCAAGGAGATCCTTTGTCCCCACTTCTCTTTGTTATTATTTTGGAGGCTTTGAGTAGGATGGCATCGGCGGCAGTTACGCACGTATTTGTGATTGGATTTCCAATTGGTGATCCCAATAGGTGTATTATTTTGTCTCATTTACTTTTTACAGATGATACACTCATATTCTGTGAGGCAGATCAAAACCAGTTGAGGGCTTTGTTGCTATGCTTTGAAGCAGCATCAGCCTTGAAAGTGAATTTTGACAAGTCGGAGTTAGTGCCAGTGGGGAACGTGAGTAATACTAGGCAGCTAGCTAGTATTCTTGGGTGCAAGGTAGCCTCTCTTCCTATTACCTATCTAAGATTACCGTTGGGGGCTGCAACAAGGGCCTCATCCATATGGAATTCAGTCATAGAGAATATAGGAAGTAAATTGGCAGGGTGGAAAATATTGTAGTTGTTGGGAGGTGGCCATTTGACTCTTATCAAGAGCACCATTTCTACCTTACCTACATACTTTCTATCTTTGTTTCAGCTGCCTGTCAAGGTAGCGGCTCAGATTGATAAATTGTACCATGATTTCTTATGAGGTGGGCTAGGGAATGAATTCAAATTTCACCTGGTCAGCTGAGATAAGGTGTGTACACCACTCTCATCTGGTGGTTTGGGTATAAAAAATCTGAGAACTTTCAATCGGGCCCTGTTTGAAAAGTGGTTATGGAGGTATAATAACAAGACAGAAGCCTTATAGAAGCTGGTGATTGACTGTAAATATGGAAGCATGTGGGGGGGGGGGGGGAATGGTGTACTGAAGAGGTGTACGGGGCTAGAGGTATGGGAGTTTGGAAACACATTAGGAAGGGGTGGGGGAATTTTAGTAGCCTTTCTAAATTAGTGTTGGGGAGGGGTTTCGCATTAAGTTTTGGAAGGACATATGGTTTGGGAATTAGGCCCTAAAGGATACATTTCCAGTTATTTTTTAGTTGGCATGCAACCAGGAAGTTTCAATAGAGGACGTTATGCTTCTAACAGGGGACCAAGTACAGTGAAACGTCATATTTAGTAGAGAGGTGCAAGACTGGGAAGTGGAAACCTTTGAGGCGTTTTTTAACTTTCTTTATTCTATGAAGCTGAATGGACAGCAAGTCGATAGGCTGTGGTGGACTCCTACGGGTAAGGGCATTTTTCAATTCGATCCTTTTATAAGTCCTTTTCCCAAGTCGCCAATACCCCGTTCCCATGGAGGAGAATTTGGAAAAATAAGGCGCCTCCGAAAGCGATCTTCTTTACTTGGACAACAGAGTTAGGGAAGATTCTAACTACCGACAATCTGAGGAAGCGCCATTTAGTCATTCTAGACTGGTGTTGCATGTGCAAGAGATCTAGCGAGACAATGAATCACCTTTTGCTACATTGCGAGACTACTAGAGTCTTGTGCATTGAAGTATTTAGCCGGATAGAGTTAGCCGTTGTTATGCCTGCAACGGTGGTAGATCTATTGGCCAGCTAAACACTTCCAAGAGGAGTTCAACAAATCAAGGCGGTGTGGAATATGATCCCGATCTATATTATGTGGTGTATATGGCAAGAGCGCAACGATCGGACTTTCGAAAACAAAGAGCGGTCCTCAGAGGAACTTAGAACGTTTTTTTTTTTTCCGTACTTTATTTCTATGTGTCATTGCTTTAGATTTTAATGGCATGACTTTTCATAACTTTCTAGTTTCCCTTACTTCGACCTAGATAGGTCTTATCTCTTGTATACTATCTTGTGTACTTGGGCTTTGCCTATCTTTATTAATATATCTTTGATTACTTATAAATAAAAAAATGATATGGTGGAATGAGATTTTATAAGAGCTGTGCTTCTCAAACTAGGTTTTGCACCTAGTTGGACAAACCTAATCTTAAAATGCATTACTACTTCTTCCTTTTCTGTTCTGGTGAATGGGGTCCCTCATGCAAGATTCTAACCACATAGAGGTTTAAGAGAAGGATGCCATTTATCCCCATATCTCTTCATTCTCTATGTTGAGGTGTTGAGCTCTCAGTTGTAAGCTATAGAACATCATGGTCTTCTTACTAGGGTGCCAATTGCCAAAGGTCAGATAAGTATGAGCCATCTGTATTTTTGTAGAGCTACAATGGAAGAATGGGCCTCTTTAAACCGAATCTTGGGCATCTATGAAAGTGCCTCTAGACAGCAGCTTAACAGAGATAAAACTTCCTTGTCTTTCGGTAAGAACACTAAGCCAACAACTAAAACATATCTCAAGGAGGTGGCATGATTGAAAACTACTACAAACATAGATAAATATTTAAGCTTTCCCTCTTTAATTGGTTGATCCAGGGTGGCTGCCTTTAATGGTATTGTTGATAGAGTTGGTAAGAGACTTAGTAACTGGAAGAATAACTTTCTCTCATAGGCTAGGAAGGAAATCCAATCAAAGTTGTCTTTCAGGCCATCCCAACATACTGTATGAGTGTGTTTTTGCTCCCTCTTTACCTATGCAACAAGCTAAATTCTATGTTTGCTAATTTTTTTGTGGGGCCACCAAGACTCACAATAGAATTCATTGGAAGAACTAGAAATTATTAAGCTATGGGAAAGCTGCAGGTGGTTGGGGTTTCGAGACTTACACTGTTTCAACCTTGCTCTTTTAGCCAAACAAGCTTGGAGGTTCCTTGAATTTCCTACTTCACTATCAAGTAGGATCTTTAAGGCCGAATATTTTTCAACCTCTTCAATTTTACAAGCCAGATTAGGGTCTAGACCTTCCTACATCTAGAGGAGCATTTATCAATCTCTTTATCTGCTGAAGGAGGGTCTCATTTGGAAAGTTGGTGATGGGACTCAAATCAGTATTTGGCATGACACAAGACTACTCATGTAAGGTTCAATCCCCTATTTCAGTTGTAGATGAACATGCTAAGGTTGTTGAGCTCATTGAGGCTGGTGGAACCTAGATCTTCTACACTTGATTATTAATGAAGAGGATTTTCAAGCCATTGTTGAACTCCTTGTCAGCATGTTATCCAAGCCAGATAAGCTGATATGGAGAGGTACTTCTATTGGTCAATTTTCAGTAAGAAGTGTCTATCATCTGCAAAAACAACTACTTGCTTGGTCAAATGGTGGTACTTCTTGGGAAGACCAACAAGGGGCAATTTGGAAGACACTTTGGTCTTTACCAACCACTAATACAGTTAAAGTATTTCTCTGAAGGGCCTGTGCTGATGCCTTACCTACGAAGCAAAATTTGTTTCATAAAAGAATAGCAGCTGACTCTCTATGTCCAGTTTGTTTGAAGAGGAAGCTCCGGGTCATATATTGTGGTCGTGCCCCTAAGCAAGAGATGTTTGGTCATTGCATCAAAATCCTTCTAGAAAGCTGCTATCACAACCAATGATTTTGGTCAAGTGTTTGAGCAGCTATGCAGCCGACTGTGCAACAAGATTTGATCTTGTTTGCTATCTTATCTCGGATGCTTTGGTTCAGGAGGAATTCCCTTCTTTATAAGGGCACTTTTTTGCCACCATCTTCCATTTACCATAATGCTGTCCGAGCCCAAGAATATTTTCTTGAAGTTATGCATCCCTCCTCTACCCATCCCTCCCTCCCTCCCCCTCTTCCTTTGCAATGGCAAGCCCCTGTTGATAATTGGCTTAAGATTAACTGAGATGTGGCTGTTCAAACAGACTCAAATAAGATTGGTGTTGGGATCATTATTAGAGATTCTAGTGGTTTTGTTCTGGCCAGCCCGATGAAACCATTGCATTACTGTATTGAACCTTCCATAGCTGAAGCTCGTGGGTTGCTTGAGGCTACTGCATTTTGCAAGGACCTTGGCTTAAATTTCTTGGTCTTTGAAGGTGATTCCCGAGTGATTGTTCAAGCGGCCTCATCCCCAACTCCCCATGATGGGCAGTTGAGCTGTATCATCACTGACTTTCTCCAATTGATGGCTATCTATGCTTGAAAGATCCATCATGTTAAGTGAGAGAGATCAACTGTGTCGCACACAAGCTGGCTCGGGAGGTACTTGTATTGAGGGAAACTGAACTTATTGACATAGATTGTATTGCTCCTTGTGTTTTCTCACTTATAGTGGCTGATAGCCACAACCTTATTTAACTAATGCATATCTTCTTTTTTGACCTCGAAAAAAAAAACCAAAAAACAAAAAAAAAAAAATATATATATATATATATATATATATATATATATATAGTAAAGAAACCCAATTTACAAAACTGCAAATATTACCTTGTAGAAGTCGTAGATTGTTTTTTTTTTTTTTTTTTTGTCATTATAGAATATTTTAGTTCTATTTTGAAATGTCTTTGTTTTGTTTTTATATTTTTATGTACTAGAAATATAAGAAAAATAATAAATATACGTCATTTTTTACTATATATGACATAATTATGTTTTAAAAATAGAGAATATTTTTATAAAATATCTTATAAAAATAATATTCTTTTATAAAAATATATTTATTATAAAATATATTGCGAGACAACCACTCGAAACATAATTGGGAAAAAGAAAATCTTTATCTTCACAATTTAGTTTGACCCAAAAAGGACGAAAACTTGTCACAAAAATCAGTGTCCGGTGGGCCCCTTATCAATGCTATGATTGGGCCATGTGTCCAATTTGAATGACTAATTAGGTTCTTAACTTTGGCAAAATCCATGACTTCCCCACCAAATTTTCTCACTCGGGTTTCCTTTCAGTCAAACACCACGTGGAAAATTGGAAATGGACTCAGAAATCGATGACGCTTCCTCTTCCATGACTTTAACCATGGATGTCACGCCTAGACTCATTGCTCTAATGCCTGAATTACCGACTTTTGATTCAGCGGCTTAAACGTCTTAATTTTACCAAGGAAAATGGCAAGCTGTGCAGTGGAAGGAGGCTGTGCTACTGACTACTTGGCTATTGCCATATCCATGCTATCTATGATCTTGTACGTTTTATGCATCTTCTTCTTTCTTTGTTTTTTTTTTTTCCTTTATTTTAACTCGACTCGTGGGACGTGGAGTCTTCGCGGCCGTCCTACTTGCAGTGTGTCTGTTTGATGAAATGTCTAATTTATTTCGGGTTTAGACCGAAGATTGGGAATTTATTGGCCTCGTTTCCGAAGTAACCTTGTTGTTATGGATCCATAAGCTATATCGTTACTTTGTTTATTGTTTCAGGCTTCTCTCACGGTTCATTTTACCCTTTGTGGTTCACAAAGTTCCTCGGACAAAAAACAGTGGCTTCTGGATTCCAGTAATCCAAGTTTTTGCTAGCTTCAACCTTCTGTTGTCGATTGTGGTAGACTATATATTTCTTTGTTATCGTAACTATGTTGTTGATGAATTTATCACCAAAAAGTTACTGTAGTTGGCATTTTAGTTTTGCAATTGTTACCATACAGTTGGCCCCTTTTTCCATGCAGATGTCCGTCAATTTCCTCAAATTCAAGAAGAGGCATTGGTGGCAGTCTTGCTATGTTTGGGCAGGTTAGTCACCGCTTATTTCATCGTCAAGGAGCTTTTAACTCACTTATTTAGCTTTCAGTTTTGTATTTTTGGCAAATGTTTTTTTTCTTCAGAGGATTAATTTCGAGTTATCTTTTTGCTTTCAGTCTGGTTTGAAGGCCCCCTTGGATTTGGTTTGCTGCTAAGCTGTCGTTTGACGCAGGCCTTCCAACTATATTACATATTTGTCAAGTTAAGTAAAGGCTTCAACTTACTTCCGTAGTTAATACTTGACTGCAACTCAACAAACCTTGCCTTCAGGTGGTAACTTGGCCCTTGAGTCAATGATCTACTGCCTGTAATCGCCCCTCTCGGTCCTATCCACCCATTTAAAACCAAAGCCAAGATCCTTTGGAGGCCCTCTTGGAAACCCCAAGCCACATATGGGGCTCATATACTAGAATGACTAGTCAAGGTTACAACTAGCGTCCCTTGGATAAATTATAAAATGCAATAACTTCTCCTTCTCAAGCAATGTGGTTTGGGGTTTGATCTGTGGCACCAAGAATGGACTTGGCCGGGAAGGTTGTGAATGGGATGCCACACTACATGAGAAGGATAAGTTCTCACCCTTTATAATGAATCTACGAGACTCCAACTATAACCTTAACTAGTCATTTTCTAGTATGGGCCCAGATGTGGCTTGGGCCTTACAATTGCAATAATAGATCCTAGTAAGAGTTTTGACAGAAATTAAGTAAACATAGTCTCCACTTAGGGTTGGAGGAAAAAACAATTGTTAAACCTATAAAAAAATTTGTTAAAAAGTACTTGGAGTTGGAGAAAATAACACAAGAGTTTTGCCAAATGACAGATTTTTACCCTCTTCTTCTCCATCCACTAAGTAGTGAATACCACAATAAACTTCCTAGTACCATCCATTACAGGCATAAACGTTAACTTCCTAGCAGTTCATTGAAGGTTACAACCGCCACCACATTGTTTTCCCTTAACACAACGTGTTCAGAAACCGCATGTTGCTCCTCACGGCTCTGTTCACATGAAAGTTCAACTCATTGAGCATATTGTTTATCACAGAAACTTTGGGTTGGGTTTAGGATTCTTTGGGGTCTATCATGCTGGTCGATTGTTCTGTGAGATAAAAACAATAATCATGTCCACAAAATTAACTTATGTGGACTAGGCTACAGAGATGACATTGTGTCTTACCCAAGGACTTCAAGCCATGACTTGTTCTTGTCTGGCGAATAAATTTTTAGCCGTCATATTTTGCTGCGCTACTTCATCAAAGCTGTAGTAATTTGTTTATGTGTAACTATTTTTTTTATCAGAAAAAGGCTCTAATTATTGCTAGTGATATTTCAGGAGGCGTTTACCACCAATAAGATCTTATATAATTCTTCCACTTATTCTATTGCCATGGATTGCTGGGGCTGCATGTAAGATTCCCTAAAGTGATTAAATTTATATATTTGGACACTTATCTTGTCATGTTCTCCTATAATGAAAAATATATATATTATATGAATTCTAATACTGCTGAAATTGTATTTGCTGTGTTTGGCTCTGACTGCCCTTTTGCGATTCCTTCTTCCAGTATTCCTTAACATAATCTGTCTTGAGTGTCCTCCGGTTTCTTCTTCTAGTTTCCTTTTGCATTTTTGAACTCTGTAGCAGCTTATATTACCACTGACCTCAATTGTTCTTTCTTATAAAATTTTCATATTTATGCTTACAACAGCCAAGGCTTGATGCACATTTCTTAGCATTGTTTTCTGGGGTTTGATTTGTATATAGCAAACACTTTTATGAGGTAGAGGCATTGAAAGAACATTAATTTTTTCTATAACTAAAAGAATTTATTCATGCTAATAGAAGAATAGGCACAGCCCAATTACATGGGAAGAATACAACTGGAAACACCTAATTAAGAGGGAGAGATAGATACAAGGTAATCATTGAGAATGAAGCCCATTGAAACCATTAGCTTTGGAATAACATTATTATGTAATCTGTCACTGAGAGCACTAGTTCCAACACTTTGGAACTTTTTCTTTTGCCTTTTCGCCATACTTCTGGATGGAGCTCCAAGCTTGATGTTCTAGGACATTTTTTTTTTTAATTGTGTTCTCATAAATTTCATAATATGCTTATCAACAAGGGAAAAAAATTACAAAAATTATATATGATGGGTTGTGTAGCAGGGGAACACAATTCTCAAGAAAAATGACACATTTTATCCCTGAAGCTTCTTGATGAGCAAGGTGTGCACAACAAAATTCATCAAAAATGTCCTTGAGTGACAATTATTAAGCCCTATGTTTTCCTGTTAACACAAATGTCTTCCAAGTTATATTCTGCCGTTTAAATTATAACACTGTTTTCGCTGAACAATCTGGGGTTATTTTACTTCATTATATTCATGCAAGTTATTTTAAGTTTTCTCCTGCCTATATGGCTTGAGATGTCTTGGCAACTGAAGTTCTTGTCTATACATCTCATAGTTTCCATCCTGGAGCTCTTATGAACTGGCCATTATTACATAGCTTTTCATTCTTCTTGCTCATTACAATATCTAGTTTCTGAAAAGATTACTGACCTTTGCTGTAGTTATCCATATGAAGCAGCCTCTAAATCCTAGGTGCCATATGGGGGCTCACTGGATCATTCCAGTCATTTCACTCCACACATCATATGTTTCAGCTTTAGTTGGATTCACTGGGGCTGTTCGGCATATAGACTTCAGGTTTGATGAACTCAGAGACCTCTGGCGAGGAATACTTGTCTCAGCATCTTCCATCGGTACACTTTTCTCTAGTTCTACTAGGCTCTTTAATTTTTCTTGATTTGCTCAATATTCATTGGTTGACATATTTATTTATTTGCCCTGTTTGGGGTTTAGTTTCGGGGAAATTACCTGCAAAAATTCAATGGAGAAGCCAATAATGGATGTTGGCAACTATGCAAATGGATCTGCCTCTAGATATCCTATAAGGAAGCTAGGCTTTTAAGAGCATATGTTGTAGTCTCCATCATCTTTCCCGTTTCCACTACTCAACTGTGAAAAAAAGTGGGAGAGGAAGCGAAAAAGAAGGGGGGGGGGGTGTTGGGGGGGAAGGTATTGGCAGTGAGTTTGTTACTGCCTTGTCTGGCCATTATGCAGGTTAGAGGATAAGTGCATGTATGACACCATGAAAGATAGAACAAAGTTCTGTAAACTTTCCTTGATAAATTCGTAACCAGCTGAAAATAGGTTAATGCCTGTTGAATCTATTTCTTGCATTTCTCTTGTACACGTCCCATGTACTACCCTTCCTGATGTTGTAATATAGCATATAGAAATTTGATTAGGTCAAGATATCTCACCTTTTTCTTGGCCTTCATCTGTGCTGTTTATCACTTCCAGGATTATGGGTCGCTGCTTACGTCTTGAATGAAATTCGTGATGATATCTCATGGCTTCAGGTTGCCTCCAGATTTCTCCTTTTGATTATGGTATGCTTTATTGATTCTTATCTCTTCTTCCTTATGCATTTTTCATATTGAGGTTTTAATTTATTATTGTCTTCAGCTCATGTGTACTTGCTAACATTTCTCAGGTATATTCTACAGGCAAGTATTTTAGTGCTAGCTTTCTTCTCTATGTCAAGTTCACAACCTCTACTCTCACAAATCAGCTTAAGGAAAAGGGAGTCTCGAGAGTTTGGGTCAATGGGCGAGGCTCTGGGTATACCTGACAGTGGACTTCTACAGCAGAGGGAACCAGCTCAAGTCATAGATCCTAATGAACCATTGGATAAGCTTCTTCTAGACAAAAGATTTCGCCAGTCCTTCACGGCATTTGCAGACAGGTGTTGTATTTCTCCTGTAATAAACTTTTTGGGTATACCTTTGTGTGGAAATTATTTTTTAGGCTCATTAGAGCTACATGAAAAGAGGAACTTGTCATTTTCTAAGTAACTCCATGTAGAAAAAGAAGGAGCTTTAGAAACTGCAAGATATTGCCTGGCCCTTTTTCTTTAGAAAGAATTGGAAAAGAAATAAAATTTTAATTTTTTTTTTTAACTTTTTGTTTTCTTCTTATTTGCAGTTGTTTGGCCGGGGAGAGTGTGCATTTCTATGATGAGGTGCATGAGCTTGGTAAAATATCTCTAGATGACTCTGTAAGAAGGATATATATGGCGCGACATATTATTGACAAGTACATAGTTGCAGGTATGTGGCCAGAGATATTCCATCTACAGTATTAGCTCCTACATTACATACTAATATGAATTAACCCAATCTTCAGTAATCTCTGAATACATCTGTTCATATGGCTTCTTTTGGGTTGTAAATGACTCAATTATAGGGACCTCAATAGAGTAGAGTGACTCAATCAAGAATGATGTTCATGTGGTAGTTTCGCCAGGAGAGATGTTCTTACATCTGGAGAACTGTAACTACTTGTTCTTTTTGTCTTTTTCTGTTCCGGCATGATATAAATAAAATATATAATGCCTAATATCCTTGCAATAGATTGCTTGACAAAGAAATGCTTCATGGTATTTTCCTCACACAAGAACACATTATTTGGTAATAAAAAGGCCTAACTCTTCGAAAACTTGTTCAAGGTTACTCGAGTAACCTTGCCTATAAAAAAAAGGTTACTTGAGTAACCTACTACTCGGATTGAGATATAGGAACTGATCCCCAACAACCTACCACTGAGATCAACTTGATACTGTCCAGCAACTCGAGAAAAGACAAATAAAGAGAATGTTTAAGCTTGCTAGTCAGATAAACATGCCAAGCTTGTGTAGTTTGTTTCTAGTCCTACTCATGTGTGTCCAGCTGTTGTGGTACTTGTCTTCCTTTCTTTTCAGTAGTGCAATTCTAGCATCTCGGTACTTGAAATGTTTATCTTTAAAGTATGGCAACCCCCCTTCTCTATCTCTAACGCTCCAAGAGAGGACCGAGCCACATTTAGGACATACTCCACTAGAACTAGTCAATGGTACAATTGGGGCCCCATTGAAATCATTATAAATGGCAAGAACTTTACCCTTCCAAGCAATAGGGGATCCTATACAAACCACTAACAATTACTACCTAGTATGGGCATCACACCCCAGGCTTGTGGATGTTTGATTTGTCTTAGAAAATTTTTCTCAAACATCCTCTCTGCCATAACTTCGATTTAGTACCCTTCGTTGATTTTTTATGCAATTTATTTCAACAATAACTCCCTGTGGTACGAGTTATTAGAAATAGGGCCCTCCGTTAATTTTCTGTCCATCAACGTTAATGGAAAACATATGGCCCAATTACAAACCACAACATTTAATTTAATTCTTTTCTTAAAAGAATTAAATTAAATGTTTTTCAAAATAAGAAATATTTTCTAATAAAAAACTAATTTGTTATATTTGAAAAAGAAAAAACTTAGAAGACCATCCCATGGGGTGGCCAAAACTGGGAAACTGGCCCTCCCATTGCTCCCACATGGTGGCTGCATCTACACCACGGGGGGTTCAAGTTTTTTTATTAATTTTATGATTTTTAAAAAACTAGACATCAATTTTTTTTAGAAAAAAATGTTTCTTATTTAAAAAAATAATATTTTTTTGTAAGACAAAATTAGGTTGATATGTGGCAGTCTGTGATTGGGTCATGTGTTTTCTGTTAATGGTGATGGAATGAAAAGTTAATAGAGGGTCCATAGGGTCCTGAATCTAAGTCAGTCATAGCACAGCAACAAAGTTTCCTTTGTCTTACTTCTTATGAGACTGGGCATATGAGCATATTTCACCCCCATTTTCAATGTCATTTTTTACTTATAATTTCATGCCATAAGAAAGCTTGTCCTTTATAAATTAGTGATTGATGGTTGAAGCATAGTTTTTGTTTTTGTTTGAACTATATAATAACATAGGTTCATCACAATCATGTCTCTATTCGAGAGCAAATAAACTTTATGGCACTATGTCAGTGCAAGATCAAGATTCTCTAGGTTCTGTTCAGCTCAGCAAATCATATCCCATTTTACCTTAGAAGCTTATCGGAAAATTCTTCCTTTATCTATATTTTTTACATACAAATATAGGTGCGGCAATGGAGGTAAACATTTCTCACCGAAGCCGACAAGAAATTTTGACCACTGCTGATCTGGCGCACCCTACTCTCTTCAGTAATGCGTTAAATGAGCTGATGCAATTGATAAAAATGGTATGTTATTTTACCCAGGTTAATGCAATTTTGCTGGTTTCCTTTAGCTTGGTATCATGTCTGAGTATGCTTTTCTCCCCTCAAGAATTTGGCAAAAGATTACTGGTCATCCATGTACTTCATGAAGTTTAAAGAAGACGCCAGTATGAGATCCAATGACCGTGAGCCAGAACAGATGACAGGCTGGAACTTCTCTCCTAGGTTGAGTTCTGTACATGGTGCTGATGATCCCTTTCACCAAGAACACTTTTGTAAGAGCTCAGGCATCGACGTTCATGATTCAGACATACAATTAACTAGGAATGGTGAATAGTTATGCAATAATTTTCGAGCTCCGTTTTATTACTTGGATCTGCATCAGTAGAAAAATTAGGGTTGGCATTTTTCATTCCTAACAAAGTGGCTTGGAATGCCTTGGAAATGAAGCCAATAAGATGAAAATGGAAAACAAAAAAGAGAGCCTCAGCGTTTGGGGTTTGCTTCTAAGAGGGAGTGGATGGAATGAATGAATAATGGGGGAAGAGTTGCCGTTCATGCGTTTGGGATCTTGCATTGCATGTCCATTTTGTTCAATCTCTGAATCTCCTTCAAGAATGGCAACGGAGAGCCTCAGCTTGTTGGGCTTCACAGGTTGTTGGATCTAGTTAAATGTATTTCCTAGTTCAGATGTTAAGGGTTTGGTAGCATTAGTAGACGAGTTATTTACAAAAAATTCTTTTGATCCAAAGAATTTTTAGGTAGTTCTAGAGTACAAATACATGGTATTTTCATCCTCATCCTATATGTCATGTCATTAAAATTTAATACTTACGTAGGAAATTTTAATAGTATAATATTTTGTAATAAGATGAGTGTCACATCATTTATACTATGGACATACATAAAAAGTTTCCTTTAATCAAAATATATCTTTATACAATTGAAATTATTCGTAATTACCAAGATTAGTGTTACCTGAACGCTCTCGTACCTTTCTCTGATGGTACACTTTGGGTAGCCTGCTATCCCTCATTCCATTAAATTACCATGAATAGATAGGAGGATTTTGAAATGGACTCTTTTTTTTTTTTTTTTTTTTTTTTTTTTTTTTTTTTTTTTTTTATGTTGGTTTTTTGTAGGGGAGTAAGGAGTTCGGATCGAAGTTGAGATCAGTCAGTTTTGGTTCATCCAATGTAAAATTTTCAATTTTCAATCCAGTCTTGGGATTGGGTTTTTCTACCATTTTTATCTAATTTATCACCATTGACAATATAAAATGTTAAATATGTAATTACAAATATGCTATCAATTAACTAACCTATCACCATTAACTAATTAATAATATCTACATCTATGATCTAACTAAAGTTATTAGATAAGGTGTTTGTAAAATACCTAAGTTGCAAGTACGTATAAAACATATGTATAGTCAATGGCAATTATTTATTAATCATATAAAAAAATGTAAAAAGTTTAATATAGCCCATAATGCATTAACTATCATAATATAGTTACATACTTTAAGTTAATAACAAATTAGCAATTAACATTATAAATATAATTATAATTAATTATTTTTTTTAATGAGTTAATTTTACTAATTTAAGTCATTTTTTTTATTAATTTATGTGTCAAAAAGAGAGAAGAATTAAAAAAATGGCTCTTACTCATTAAAGAAACGGCGTCATTTAGTGTAAATTGGACCTAAATAGCACCGTTTAGGTCCAATGGCAAGCAAAATATAAATTGAGTTATGTGAAACGATGTTGTTTCACGATCTATTTTTGGGTTTCGATATTGAAACCCCGTTCTGTTTTGGGGTTTCATATCGAAACCTTGACCTATTTTCGAAACTCCAAATTGTTTTGGATGATTTGTGCATGGTTTTAATTGTTGTAATGATCTTTGCTTCATTTCAGATTTTTGTGAGTTTTGAGGAATGAAAAATCAGTCAAATTTTAGTGCTAGCTATCATACCCCTACCCCAACTCCTAATCCTACTCCTACACCTGCCATTAACCTTATGGACCCTACCCCTACACCTGCCACTAACCCTACTGGGCCTACCAGTACCACTGCCCCCTTGCCCCAACAAAGCAAGAAATCGGTTTCAATAGTTTGGACTCACTTCACCAAACTAGAGGGTGGTGATCCCAATAA
The DNA here is from genome assembly GCF_004785595.1 of Juglans microcarpa x Juglans regia. NCBI lineage: Eukaryota > Viridiplantae > Streptophyta > Magnoliopsida > Fagales > Juglandaceae > Juglans > Juglans microcarpa x Juglans regia. The sequence continues at coordinate 23,039,832 of NC_054598.1, forward strand.
CCCACAAGTTAAGTGTAACTATTATGGTAAAGTGTATAGAAATCACTATAGGAGGCATGGTACATCCCAATTAAAGGCTCACTTAGAAGAACAATGCAAATAGAGTCCAATATTGAAATCTTTACAAGAGAAGAGTCAATCTAGACTAAAGATTAGACTTAAAAAAAAAAATCGGATGAGAGTTGTGGCGCCCCCAATCCCCCTTACATAAATACACAGGGATCGAGACGCCAGGATGGTGACAACACGGTCACACATCCCAACGAAGTGCCAGTGTGTGTACATGCAACATTATACAAATAAAATAACGCAGCGGATAGTCAACTAAGTACCAGAATTTAAAATACAATCTAAATATCAGAAGAGGTTTAAAAGCATTTATACAGTCATCCCAAAATAAAGTTTAACACATGTCCCAAATACAAATGAGTAAAATAAAATAACAAAGCCAGTGATCCCAGATCACTCCTCGGGCGGAGCCGTTTCCTCAGGCTCGCCCTCCTCCTCCTCCTCCTCCTCTGCATCAAAATCTGCGTTACCACATAATGGTACCGCAGGTAAGTATAACTCAAATAATTCTCAGGAAATAAAATGCATTTAATGCAACCAACATGCATGCATATGATGAAATATGCATTTTCCTCAAAACATCATTTTCTCCGAAAATGATAATTTCTCCAACACACGCCAAAATCCCATTTGGCCCAAAAATAATCTGTAAAATATTTTCCCAGAAAATGATTTACACAAAATCTAACGCACACTATTTTCTCAGAAAATAGCCAATTAATCCGTTATTACCCTATGCACCATGGCCTCCCCTATGGACCATCCGCACATCCTGGCTTCGTAGCGGTGCTCAGTTCCGCGCCCGGCGCGTACATGGCCAAGCACCCACACTACGCAACGAGCGATGCCCAGTTCTGCGCCCAGCGCGTACGTGGCCAGACATCCTCTAGTCCCCGCCAGCAGAAGGACCACGGAGTCGGCACGAATCTCTCGTCCAATCCCATTGTCGCCCGGCGACAATCCAGGGGACGTTACTCAGTATATTCCGCTCCCGAGTAACCAGAGGAGCTTCACCGAGATAATGTCCCATCTCGGCTTGGGGTCGTGATACATACGCACCCAAATTCCATTCTCACATGAAAACCCAGTTTTCATAAACACATGAACATAAATGCAATACACGAAAACCCAGTTTTCCTTACAAACATGATCATGCATGAAATAATGAGATGTACATGTACCAACACTAATCCACAACCACCAATAACCAAACCAATCAAATCCAACCAAACAACTCCAATCAACAATCCATCTGACTCCCGTACTCCTCGGACTCAGTCCAGTAAAACCAATCAGCAGATTAAATACAGTGAAATGCGTTAGTGCAAAAATACATTAAATTCACAAGAATTCTTTGGAGAAATACTTACAGCGCTATATAGCAATTTTCGAAGGATCACAAAGCTGAAAAAGGCGACGTCTGAGCAACACCACAGTGTAAAATACACTGTGGCCGTGGGTCATAATATCCAACTTTTCAACGGGTGCAAACGAAGACTCAAGATTGATAGGGTAGGGCCTAAGGAGGTCGGTGAAGCTAGTGGTGGTGAAGGTTGGCCGTGGGTGGCGGCGCAATGGGCGGTAGAAGACCAAAATACCTAAATAAAAAATGTAGATGGTGGAGCTTCACCGGTGGCGGATCGGAGCTGGGGTTGGGTCCAATGGGTTGCCAAGAGGTCGAGGATGATGTGGTGAGAAGATGGTGGCCAATGGTGGTGCGACGGCGGCACAGCGGCAGAAAGAGTGCCGCGGCTTCAGTGGGCTCGTGGTGGCTAACGGCAGCGCGAATGGAGTTGAGATCGAAGGGGTAGCGTCGCCGGTGGTTGGGGAAGCTAGCGGGCTGGGCGGTGTCGACCACCGCCGACGCACGGCGGCGCTGGGTGGTGAAGAAGGAAAGGACGGAAGAGAGAGGGAGGGGGAACGGGCCTCGCGCGCGGGAAGGAAACCGAAGGAGAAATAAGGAAAAGAAAAGAAGGAGAAAAGAAAAGGAGAGGAAAGAAAAAATAGAGGGAAAAGAAATGAGATCCGATCCTCATAACTTGGGTCACGAAAATGATCCAACGGAAACGATTTTAAAACAGCTAGTGAAATAAAATATTTCAAACACAGTGATTAACATGAAAATAAATAATTAAACCCAATAATAAGTTAATTTAATTCGAGAAGAAATTTAAACACATAACAATAATTAATTTAAAGAAAGCACTTCGAAAATAATTTTCGTAAACTAAAAATCATAAAAATAACCCAATTAAAAATCCAATAATTTTAAAATAAGAGAATAAAATTTTGAATCCATAAAAATAATTCCTTCAGTAAAAATACACTAAAATACGGGGTGTTACAGGAGTAGTGGGGGTGAAACATTAAAGGGGTATACTAAGTATGATTCAGATGAGTGTAGGAGACACTTAGCTTGTACGGTCATCATAGATGAGCTATCGTTTCAGTTTGTGGAGGAAAAATAGTTCCAAGCATATTGTAAGTACTTGGAACCTAAGTTTAATCTTCATACCACACGGTGACAAATGATATGAAAAAAGTTATAGAACATAAAAGATTTGTTGAGGGGCCAATCGATGGGTTAAAGAGTTTGTCTCACCGCCAATACATGAACATTCGTCCAAAATCATAATTATATGTCTTTGACTATGCATTTTATTGATTGTGATTATGGGTATAAATTCAAACTGGAAAATCGGAAAACCGGTCCAGACCGGACCGGTTGGTAAAAAATATATATATAAAATAATATTTGTATTATTGTATGTATAAGTTTTATACAAAATATTATATATATATATATAAGTTTTATATATTATGTATAATTATAAATTTTTATGTGAAATTTTTATATATAATATATAATTATATATATTCATATATGAAATAATTTCTTATTATAATTTTTAAATTATTACATAAAATGTTAATAATAAATCACTAAAAATTTATAACTAATACTAATAGTCTAATATAGACTAATGACTATAGTTATACTTATAATTAATACTACAAGTTTTTTACTAAAAGTTTATAACTAATACTAATATTAAATATATAGTTTATAACTAATACTAATATATAACTTATAACTATACCAATAGTCTAATATTAATACTATTATATAGTCTAATATATTAATAAAAGTATAAAACATTTTTTTTAAATCATTTTTTTTATAAACAAATTTTTAATGACAAATTGTGAAACTTACATTTTAAAAAAATTGAAAAACCGGACCGGACCGGAAGTACCGGTTTAGGAGGGTAATCGGTGCATAATCGATTTTGAAAAATACAAAACCGGTACATACCGGTTCATTCATAGATTTTGTCCAAAACCGAACTAGACCGGACTGGTTACACCCCTAATTGTGATTGGAAATTAAACAAAATTTTTTAAAAGTTTTGTCAAATTTCGATCACAAGTGTGAGATAGTTGAGAAGGCCTTGGAGGCCGCAATAAAGGGGTAAGGGTTGCCATGGGTTGTGACAGTTGTAGTTGGCAATGCCTCATCTAATGATATCACATTGGAGCATCGTAAGACCTATCTTAGAGATGCAAATAAAATAATCTTAGGTGGTGAGTATTTGCATGTGAGATGTATTGCACATATTCTAAATTTAATTGTCAATGATGGTTTGAAAGATCTTGATGACTCGGTTGCACAAGTTAAAACTGCTGTGAGATTTGTGAGATTTTCACCTGCGAAATTGGAGAAATTTAATATTGTTGTGAGGGCTATAGGTATAACATCCAAGAATGGCCTTTGTCAAGATGTTCCTACAAGATGGAACTCGACTTTCTTGATGTTGGAGGCGGCCTAGAAATATAAGTAGGCCTTTGCATTACTAGGTGATGAAGACATTCAATATGTCAAATATTTTGATGATCACAAGGGATTAGGTAAGTCTACTGATGATGATTGGGAGGTTGTCGTTACTTTTGTAGACTTTTTGAGGTTTTTCTACAAAGTCACAATGAAGCTATCCGGTTCTTTGTACCCTACATCCAATAATTTCTGTCAGCAAATATGTAAGGTAAAGAAAGAATTGGATAACATGTGAGCAAGTGACCATATGCAGGAGATGACATTGATGATGAGAGTTAAGTATGACAAATATTAGGGAGATTTAAGTAGGGTGAATATTTTGTTATATGTGGTTGTTGTTCTTGACCCCCAGTACAAGATTGATGGCATGGCATATGGCTTGGGATTGGAGCACGGGAACGCATATTGCGGCAAGAGTTAAGGAAATCATTGCTAGATTGTTTGATGAGTTTACCATGTTTATGGGTGGTAATATTTAAGAACCTACCCCCCCCCCCCCTACACCCTCTTTGAGAATCTGAGGTTGGGAAAAGGCGTAAGTTGGAGTGGAGTAAGAGATTGGAGCAAAGCCCTCTAGTCCATCATCTTGTAGAGGCTCAATTAGAGGTAGATAGATACTTGGCAACGGACCTTCACCCACTTATACGAGTCTTTGATATATTATCTTGGTAGAAGACCAATGTCGGGAAGTATCCTGTCTTTGGAGAGATAGCCTGCAGTATTTTGACCATCTCTATTAGCACCGTAGCCTCAGAGTCGGCCTTTAGCACCGGAAGGCGCATATTGAATCCATTCTGGAGTTCATTGTCTGCTACCACTGTAGATGCATTGATTTGTACGCAGAATTGGATCAACAAGACCTTCCTTCATGTTCTTGATATTCTTGACTTTGAGGAGGCCAACAAAGAGGATGGTGGTGATCAGTCTGGATTTGGTAATCGTGGATTTCATTTTGTCATTTTAATTTATTTATATTCATTTAACTGGTATAAATTTCGAATTTAATTGTTGTAGCGATACATGAAACGTCGTCTACCTCCATTTCAATATGACTTCGTGTCTATTAAACCCACTGGCCACCATTGCCATTTGTCATTGGTTTGTACAATTTGTCCCTTAATTATTTTTTGTATTTATATAATTTTTAGTAATTCTAATTATTTTTCTTGTACTTTTTTTAGCTTTTATAGTCTCACTGTCATATGCTCAATTCTAATCTCAAGGTCCGAATATCTCATTCTCATTGTCATCTTCATTCCAATCTCATCTTGGTTAGTACTTTCAATGTTTGTAATTTTGACATTTCTAATTTATTTTTGTATTTTGTATTTTAGTTTATTTTTTTAATTCTAATTTTTTTTCCTATTAATGTTTCAAGTTTTATGTTCTCACAATCTCACCGCATAGCTTATTAACTTCTCCAACACCAAGGCCACCCTAAATTCCAATGTCAAACAGTCAAAGTCAATCCTCCAATTGAAATGATATTCTTGTATTAATTCACTTAATTGTAATGTTGCTACAACTTGTCCCTTAATAGTTATAGTTTATTGTATTATCATCTTTTATTTAAATTATGTGATAACTTGTAATATTTTTTAGATGGATTTGTAATTTTGTAATAGTTTTATCTTAATTTGTATTATTGTAATAGTTTACTTATGATCATTAGTTGCAACTTAGTAGTATATAATTTGTATTATTGTAAATTATTATTTTCCAAAAACAGGTTCTGGGCCAGTTTTGACCCATTACATGTGTTTTTGGATCATTTTGGGCCTAGAAATGTGTTTTGGTCCGCCCCTACACCCTAACATTCGGATGGGATACCTTGCCCTCATGTGCGGGGGCGGGTGCCGGGGGGTAAACCCCCACCCTTGCCCATGTGGGGGCAGGGGCGGGGAAGGGGCTACCCCACCTCGTAATATGCGGATAACACCCCTAATTTAAACAACGGTTACAATTGAGAAACTCTTTGGAAAACAAGTTAGAGGTTGATAGATACCTAGTTGAAACTTATGAGGAACAAGATGCAAGCTTTGACATTCTAAATTGGTGAAAGGTTAATTCCGTTAGATATTGCGTACTTTCAAAAGCTGCACGTAATGTTCTTGTAGTACCGGTATCTACAGTGGTCTATGAATCTGCATTTAGCACGGCGGGTCGTGCACTTGATCATTTTGAAGTAATTTATCTCCGATGATGTAAAGGGCCTCATTTGTGCACAGAATTGGCTTCATTTTCCTTCTACTCCATTTATCCTTAAGACTTTAATGGATGATGTGGAGGATTTTGAGAAGCAGCTAAATATGGATATGTAACAAATTTATTTCCTTTTATATCTTTTAATGATTCATTGATTTATATGTTATATAAATTTATATAATTTTTTTTGTTTTATCTTTTATGTATAGAACTTGTTAGGGATGTTGAAAATTCTATGAATGCGTCGAATATAATGTCTACACCCAATGTAGATGAATGGAGTGAGAAGAATATATTATTATACTAGTTATTTTTGTTAGCATAAAATAAAATTTTAAACTAAGACATTTATTATTTGTTTGCTATGTTTTTGCAGTAAAGTTGGGAAAACTTGGAGTTTTGGACTTGGAGACTGTTATGACATTTTTTTATTATTATTTAGTCATTTGTAATTTGTAATATCACTTTATAAGTAGGTGGATTATAGCTAGATGAATGGATTGTAAATTGTAATAATTTTTATGTGTCATTTACTTTACTTGGTTTTTTAACTTTTTTTTTTCTTTTATTTGGAGTTTGGATGATTAGAGATTTTTTTAAATTTCTTTTTCTCTATTTTTTGTTTTTAATTTTATTAATATAATTGATAACCTTTTATGAATGGATATGGATAATTTTTATTTTATTTTTCTCTTTTTTCTATATTTTCTATTATTTAGAGTTTGGATGTTATTGGCATATTGCATATTTTTCAAGTTTTTTTTTTCCTATTTTTTGTATGTTAATAATAATTTAGGCTGAAGATAGGATAAAAGTAAGGACTTGGGCCAAATGGATTGAATGTGAAAAAATTGGCGCATTTGCTAATGGTCGGACCGAACCGATAGTCAACAATCCGGTCTAGTCCGTATATGAATTCGGTCCGGTCCAATCCCAAAAATCCTCTAGGGACCGACCAGACTAGACCAAATTAACCCTTAATTTTTTGGAAACTTTTTCTTCTTAAATAAAGGGATTTTTCAGGAAATATACAAAAATACCATCGCAAACGAAAATCAAATAAATTTGGCAGGGTATCTGATGATTTGAGGCAGTGGCTTCTGAGTTGCTCCATTTCCTAAGGCCGATTCTTAAAGCTGAGATCCATCGCTTCTCCAGTTTCAAAACACCATGCAAAATGCATGCAGGGAATGGGCAATAAATGTTTGTAGCATTATAATTGGTACCCTGAGGGACCTTTGGTACTTAAAAGCATCCATATCGAATTGACAATAATGCAGCTAGTAACACGAATTAATGCTAAAATTTCAAGTTGCCTAACGAATGGAAGTGATTCAGTAGATGTGGTACTAACAAGTTTCCAAAAGAATTCTATTACCACGTATCCATGCCTAGGCTCTGTGTATAAGAAATTTTTTAGTAGGATGCTGCTGGCAATCTTTGTACACTGGCCAGTCATAACTACTGCACCATGCATTGGCCTGTCAAAAGGAGCATTCTCCAAGTATTCTTTCAGAAGTAAACTGGTGGAAATTTGTCAACCAACTTGAAGTCACAAATCTAACAGCATTGCTATACAGTTTCCTTTCACAAGGGCAGTGGGGCTCTTTCAATGATTTTATGTACGCTCAATTTACCGAACTTTGCCAAAGTCTCATCCAAATCTATAATCTAGCAAAATCATTAAATGGGTACTCCTAACACGAGCAGATCTTGGTCACTTCCCAGATTCCATGGCTCCAACACAAGCAGCCTCTGGTTTCTCAGTGAAATCCAAAAGTTCAGCATTCCACTCTAGCTTCATCCTGTCAATCAAAACATTGTTAGATACTCATACAGCATATGTTTATGGAAAGAGTAAATGAAATACTCATATACCTGTTTTTCATATTGGAAATATTCGTTCTTGAGACATTCAATTCCACCCACAGCTCCATGATCTGCCCACGTGTATTACTTCTTGAGACACTCGTTTCTACCAATGGTCACATGCAATGTAAAATCAAAGTTTATAACGCAATATGTGATATTGTTATTGTGACTTATTTTAAATAAATTAAAGCATAAATCAACTATACTATAATAAACAATTTAAAATACTAATATATATTTGGTTTTACCACACAAATCAACTGTACTCACACCAGTTGCTTGGTCCTGATCAAAATTTTAGCCAATAAATGCTTAAGCTGAAGATGAAGGAGGACGATCATCTAAAAAATATGAAGAAATTGAGTTAAATGAATAAGTGAATAATAAAAAAAAAAAAATTCAAGTTTCAACTAAATTTGTATATAAATTAACCTCCAAGGTAAATGTCTTCAAAGTATTCCTTCAGCTCTCGAGCGTTGATTAGCTTCTCTCTTAACCAACTTTGGGTGCAAATGAGGGCTTCAACAGTCTTTGGATCCAATGAACTTCTAAAGGGATCCAAGATGAGTCCCTTGGCACTAAACGCAAACTCCAAGGCAAAGGTGGAAATGGGGTGGCTAACACATCACGTGCTATCTTTCCAAGTATAGGATATCTAACTGCATTCATCTTCCGCCAAGCTAAAATATCAAAATTAGGTGATCTTGCTTCAAGCCCATCTAGCAAATACCAATCCAACTCTGATTTGAACTCCATATGATTCTCCTCCTCAAGGAATTGGTTTAAAAGAGAATCAAACTGAGATGAGACTGGACTTGAGTCATCAACAACATTTAAGGAAGTAGCATTGAACCTTTTTTTAGCCATATCAGAACTCCCATAAGTAACCCCATGAAATGTATTGTATTCCTCAATCAAACGGCTCAAAAGGAGTCTCACCTCCGCCTCTATTTTGTCTGCCAACTCGTCTCCTTTGTACCTTTTTAACCAAAATGTCATGGCCATTATCTTGTATCATGGGTCAAGAACAAAAGCAACATATATCATCAAATTGATCCTATCAATGCTTCCCCAATATTTGTCATATTTAATTTTCAAATTAGTTGCCATGACATTCATGATAGGATCATTACTTTTACACATATCATTCAATACGTCTTCAAGAATGCAAAACTTTGGAAAATATGTATTGGCAGTAACATACAGAGAACCAGAAATATTCAATGTAACATCATAAAAAATTTTCAGCAACTTCGCAAAAGTTCAAGTATTTACCCAATCATCACATGTAGGGTTAGTGAATTGAGAATCCTCAGACGCAAATAGTTCAAATGCTTTTTGATATTTTTGTGAAATATTCAACATCAAGTATATGGAGTTCCATCTAGTGAGAACATCTAAGACCACCCTCCTGTTAATATTTTCCCTATCTGCATAATCCATAAATTTGGCAAACCATTCCGGTGAAGATATCACATATCTACCTGCATCCCTAATACTTGTTACCGAATCATTGACATCTCTCAAACTATTGGTTACAATATGATTCAATATATGGGAAGCACACCGCAACTGAAGAAATTCACCACCCAAAATGGTGCGATTCTTCTCTTGCATCTCCCTTCTCACATAATTAATGGCAACGTCATTAGAACAAGCATTATCAACTATGGTTATTAAATTTTATCAATCCCCACTCTACCAATACCGACTCCAACATAGTCCCAATGGTATCACCCTTCTGGTCAAGAACTACGCAAAACTTAAGGATTTTCTTATGAAATTCTCAATTGCAATCAATGAAATGTGCAGTGATGCACAAATAGTTCAAAGTTTCTTCCGATGTCCATGTTTCAATGGTAAGACAAATCCCTTGGCCCCTCAACAAATTCTTTAACTTTCTCTTCTCGTCCTTGTACAAGTTCATACAATCTTTTCGTAAGGTGGCCTGTGATGGCAATGTGAACCTAGGTTCCAAGTTCTCCACAAGCTCCACAAACGCTTCATGCTCCACAATCCTAAAAGGCAATTCAGATGTAATAAAGAACTTAGCCATTGCCACCCTTGCTTCTTCTGGATCATACTCCACTGATCGTTGTGGGAGGAAAGAGAGAGGGCTTTGTGTATTTGAGAAGGAATGCATTGGAAGACTCTCATGCTCCTCCACATCTATAGGACCAGAATTAGAGTCATCACCACTCCCGTGTGTCTTACCAATACTATAACCCAACGTACCTTCCATCTGTTATTGCATAATAACATAACCAACCACCAAAAGATCAACACATAACAACTTATCACAATTTAACAAAAAAAAAAAAAAAAAAATACAAGAAGCTGAAATGGCATTCAAAAAATATTAAAATAAATCAGGAAAAAAATTAAAAATCTATGTGTAATTTGCAAGCCCATACTCAATTGGGCGTTTCCTTTTCAAGCGGTGCCTAAGAACACTATATACGAAAATGTTATTGACGTGAAGTTGAAAAACAAAAAGGTCTACCATGTAAACTGGAGAAAATTCCAACGGTCAAAAAATAAAGAAGCTTGAGTTGGGTAGTATAGCTTATTTTGAGATGTTGATAGTGTAGCTTTTAAAACATGAGTTTGACAGTATATATACTTTGAACCTTTTAGAAGCTCCCACAAAGTGACTATCTTTTTTTTTGTACAAAGGAAAAAAAAGTCATCCACACAACTAATGAATTAAGTAGTGTATTGTGCTAACGGTAAACCCAAGAGTCAGGAGATTTGAAACTTGACCAACAACATTGGAAACATTTTCTCTCATAAAGTAAGATAATCACAAGGGACAAAGCATAACTAAATATGTACACCAAAGAGAATATAGCATTTAACTTATCCTTCCAACCAAAAAAGTTGTCTATTTGATTTGGCGTTGACAATGAGCAGATGTGCTCAAGAAAAGGCACAACATTTTTTTTCATAGGCAATTATTTTCTTTGAGGACACCAAGGCCACGTGCAAGGGATTGAACCCTTGAGATAAGGATACCGGGAGTATGGCTTGAAAAGGTACTTATATTTGTATAATTTACAGCTTTTTTGTACTCTGTAGCATTTTATTATATTTAAAGAGTAGGTTGAGATATTATGAAGGCTAATAAGAAAGATTTAATTCACTGAGTTTACACAGTGGAAGGAAATGGAGAAGACTATTAAGGTATATATGTGGGGTGGTTGGAGTTTGCCCAAGAATCACCAAACAGCTCATAACAGCTCATGAGTAGTTGGAGTTTGGTATGTTACTGTTATTTTTTTTTTTTACCAGGGTATATGATTGTTATTGGAGGTTCAAAGATACTTTTGACTTTCGAAATGTTTTGAACTGCAATATCAAAATGATGGTTGTCTGATGGGAAGATCCTAACTGGCATGTACTATAAATTGAATACTTTACAGCAGAAAAGAATGAACGGATGCCTATGAGCATGAAAGGGATTGTGGGGCATATAAACATACTGTTATATATTACTATGTTTGCAATATGCAACATCTTATGATTCTTGACTAAGAGAATGCCTAGAGTTCGATGTGCCACTAATGTTGTAGAATTAAAATGGTTTCGGAATGTGAGAGAAGGGTCAAATTAGCCCTTAAACTTCAACTTGAGCAGAATGGCTCCTATAGTCCTATTCTCCAAAAGTGAGGAACTGTTAACTTCTAAAAAAGTGGAATTTTTTTCCTTTTTGTTTCAGGATATTGAAAATCCACAAAGAAGCCATGGAGTGTGATGGACCCAAAGAAAGTGATGACATCTTGTGTGGGACATGGCAAAGTAAAACATGATGTCAAACTCAACAGAATACTTTCTCAAATCTTTTATTTTCTCGCAATCAGCACGTATGATTCTGTGTAAAATTGTAATTATAAATAGCATTTTCCTTCTTGTACATAGAAGTTAGACCCAGGCGTCTGCCAATGGTAGTTGTAACTGTTTACAAGTAATTGAGTTTCTGATTGTAGTATAAATAAGGCTTGGGCGGAAAATGGAAGGGCAAGTAAGAAGTTTCTTGAATTGCATTCTTGTTTCAGCAGGTTTGAGCTCCCTCAAAGAGTTCAGTCAATACAAGTTCCAGATTTTTCCTTCGATTCTTCATTTTTTTCTCTCATTTTCCATCTGATTTTATTTGTTCCATCTGATTTTCTTGGTTAAATTCATGAGAGTGTATCACAAACCAGCAAAACTCCAACCAAACCACACATAAAAGAAGAAAAGCACAGTGACTTCATTTTGCACACAGAAAACCCAAGGTTTGACTTCATTTTATGAGAACCATAACGAAAAAAAAACCCCCATAGTTTGGCTTCATCTCCTCAAACACAATGTTTTCTTACAACCCATTTCAAGTCGGGTCACTCAGTCATGGAAAAATGTGCTTCGACCTCCTTTGATTAATAAATTAAACCTCCCCCAATCATTGCTAGGAAAATGCCCAAACGCCAACCATACATACACAACAACATCCAATTTAGATTCCAGAAGCCCAATAACCATTGAACCAGCAACAGCAATCAACATTCAGCACGACAGAAATAGAAGAAATGATTGGTACATGCCCAAGAAATCCACACAGTGAGCAAACTGGAGGCTCCAGCGAAGAGAGTCGGCTGCAGATGAGACGGTGTACGGTTGGTCCAGCTCGAGAGAGGAGATTAGGGTATACGAAATGAGGAGAAGGTTGCAGGATGCGACTTCATTTGCAGTTATGTTTACGTGGAACGGTATTTAATTTGGTTCTTACATCAAAACGACACCGTGTTGAGGCCCACAATATTAGGATTTCATTTCGTTAAGCAGTGTAGATGAGATAAGATAAGATATTTTATTGAAAGTTAAATAAAATATTATTATAATATTATTTTTTTAAAATTATTTTTATTTTAAAATTTAAAAAAATTAAATTATTTATTATATTTTATATGAAAATTTGAGAAAATCGTAATAATTATATAAGATGAGATAAAATGAGATAATTTAGTTTTGTGTAACCAAAATAGCCTTAGATATTTCTAATTTGAAAACTGCTATAGATACAAATAGATTATACAAAATAAACTCAAAAACTGAGGTAATTTTATAGAATCCGTTAGATCTACTTTATAATAAAAGTAATTTTACAATCTAACATACTACATTAAACTACATCAGATTGTAAGTTTACTTTTATGTAATTCATTTGCGGCTAAAATATTTTCTAATTCCTTATCTAATATCTAATATCTAATATCATATTTTCTTAATAAATAAGTATATATATTTTAAGGTTTATTTAAAAATCTTTACACTATATACTATTCAAGTGATATAATATGATTTATAAGATTTAAATTGATAATGTATAGTGTAAAGCTTTTAACTCTCTTGAAATAACGTTGTTTGTTGCGGCTTGGTTCCACCACAATGCCCGCCGCAAAGGAGGTTCATTTATTTGAAAATTGTCGGTGGCTCTGTGTTTGCTAATTCTTTTGATTGGAGGGAGCCTAAATGCCATTGAACCATTGTCAAGTTCAAGTTAATATGAGGTTTCGATGGATTAGTTATCCTAAAATCAAAATATTAATATAATATTATATATTTATAATATTTTAAAAAAATTAATATTTTATAAATATACTTATATATTGCAAATACACTTGTATCCTTTATTTATATATATATATATATATATATATATATAGAGGAAAGAAAGATTTGATCCTTCGATTTTTTAGGCTTCGTTTGTTTTCAGAAATGATATGAGATGAATTGTGAAACCAATATGAAAAATTAAGATGTTGCCAATTGATCCAAATGATCTTGACAAATACACTTGTATTTAATATTTAATATTTTGTATTAATATTAAAATTTAATATTAAAAGAGAAGAGAAAACCTAAGGATCGGTCGGGCTAATAAACATAGAAGAGCAGCCCACCACTAATTAGCTGACATCTAGGCTTTCATCTAATCTATCATGTGTTGCACTACATCTGATTATAATAGATTAGTAGAAACCCTTTGCACCCTTCGCACTCCCTCTCTACCTTTGCACCCCCTCTCGCACGGCACCCCTCTCTCGCACAGCTGGAGTTCGCACGGTTGAAACCCACACACCTTCGTCTCCTCTAGCGACACAGAGGCTAACCGTGTTCTATTTCTGCTACATTTTCAGATCCCGTAGCAATACAATACACTTGTGATTTTCTCTTCTACATTTTAGCAAACACCTTGTATGCACACTGTGTTCTCCATTACAGCAGGCCTATTACATTTTCATCATCCTTTTCCTTGATACAAACAGCCAATCTTCATACCTCCAGCATAAACCCTAATACTCCCTAATACTTCAATCCATCAAAATAGAAACAGAGAAATTGAAAAATTTTTCGGAAGACCATCGCAGCAGGTTTTATTTACTTGCTTTTTGCTGGAGTTTGAATGCCATATGATGCTTCTCTCTAGCCACCACCGAAGACTTATACAAATTAAATTTTGTAAACCCAATTGATTTATAGTCAAACCCAAGAAAATATAGATCGAATTTTGTCCAATAGAGAACTAGTGATTTTTTTCGCCAATAAAAAAAAAATGCCGAAAAATCGGAAAATTTCTCTTAATACCGTAAAAAAGTGGAAGAAATAGAGCTTTATGTACAGATTTACAGAAATCGCATTTCTTCACCGAAAGCAATATTCTGAGGTTTTTATTATTTGTTGAATTCCATCAGTCTGTGCCGGCCGTTCGAGTTGCCATCGGGGACTATTTTTTCAGTCGAGATCTTCATTTGGGTTGGGATGGAGATGAAGGTAGGGGCAGCGAGGAAGATGAACAGAGCAAAACACGCATTGCTCTTGGGCGAAATCAGTAGGACTGCTTTTGATTAGAAGCGTTTCTATGTGGTGGAACCTATTTCACTTATGGTGTATTTTTTTACGTGGCAATTAGAGATTGGGGGGCTGCTGTTCTATGTTTATTAGCCCGACCGTCTCACAGCGACTTTGAAATTTCAAAGAAAAATAGTTGGATGAAAAAATTATAAAATATTGATTTGACACTCCAAATATAACTATAGGCTCTAAATTATTGTAATTTAACAAATATTCCTTTAGTTAGTCCAATACAAGAGTTTTAACTAAAAAAAACCTAAAATTTAGACTTGTACTCAGGTATAGTAGAGGAAGCCACTCTCATCAATTTGTACGAGTCAACCAATGGCAGACCTAGTTTCGTTGGTACCAGCGTCTCTTTCGTGGGTCAAAGATTGGAACTGGAAGAAAGGGAAACAACAGTTGGTGGATGCATAGAAGGAATAAGTGACGGTTAATCGTTAAGTTTTGTCGCAAACGGTTTTGTTTCTGATCAAGAAAAACGGTGCTTTTTTACGTATATTGATCTCTGTAATGTTGTAAAACGGTATCGTATAGCAAAGACAGATTTGTTATACATAAAAGGAAAAAAGAGAGGGAAAACATATCTCAGAAGTTGCATTTGATTTCTTCTCTCTTATATTCTCTCTCTAATTCTTGATTTTTAGAGATTAAGTATCTCGAATTCAGTCATTGGAACGGCCCATTACAATTGGTATTATCTGTCATGGCACAAGGTACTAGATCCAACGTTCAGATATTGGACTCAGTGAATCATCTCTGGCAAAAGCAAGAAAGGCAACAAAAGTAAATTGAGGATACAATTAGGGGTGACAGACGGTCAGTCCGAACCGAAAAAGGAAATGGTCGGTTTCAGTCTAGGTAGTGGGGGATTCTTAATCTTCGGTCTGGTCTCAGGGTGGGGGTTTCTTGGACCGGATCGAATCGGACCGACCGAATAGGAAGAATATGTATTTTTATTTTATATAATAATTGTATAATAAATTATGTAATTTTTATCTAACCTATTCTCATTTACAATATAAAATTTTAAATATGTAATTAGAAATTAATATTCTATTAATTGTATATTATCAATTAACCTATCACCAATTCACCATTAACTAATTACTAACATCTACATCTATAATCTAATTAAAGTTATTAGATAACTTTTTTGTAAAATACCTAAGTTGTAAATAAATATAAAGCAATTAAAAATATTATTGTAAATTGTAATTAACTAATGTATGATATCAATTAACTAACCTATTCACAATTAACTAATGTATGACATCTAAGACCTAAGTTGCAAGTAAATATAAAACATGTATGAATGTATGGATAATTAAATTATTTATGCTCATTGCTTCATATACAAAATGTAAAAAGTTGTATATAGCTCATTATGCATTAACTTAGAACTATCATAAATTATAATACATTGACATACTCTAAGTTAGTAACAAAGTAACAATTAACATCATCAATATAATTATAACTAAACTAAATCACTATAATTATAATTATAATTAAATCATTATAAGTCTATAACTATATATAGTATTAATATCACTATGACTAATGACTATATCACTGTAGTATAGTATATAGTATTAGTATCACTATATCATTATAATATATATACACACCATATGTAGTACTAACACTATAATAGTATAATATATAGTATTAGTATATATTAATATATTATAAGAGTTCTAACATAATATATGTATAATATTTTAGTTAATTTAATATGTTAATATTAATATCACTATAATTATATATAGTATTAATATCACTATTAATATAGTATATAGTATTACCATTACTATTAGTATTGGTATTGTAAGGAGATTTTTCCCTCAAGGCCCAAAGGGCCCTATTAAGCCTGGCCGAAGACAAAAAGCCACAAACCTGGCCCACTAGGAGAATCCTTTGTGCATGGCCTGTAGGAGGGATGGTACTACAGGAGATGAGACTCGTTAATCTGGAACCCTCGGGTAGTGTCCAGTTCTCTAGTGCCCGCCCACACAGCAAGTGTGATACACGGAGCACCATTGATCTTCCAATAGAGAATGTATGAACAGACCAGGGGAAGGTAGACTAATAGGAGAAGGATGGAGAATCACGTCGCATTAATGGCTCGCCACCCAGACAAATACGCCACATTAATGACACCATCGAAGAGCCACGCCACATTAATGATGTCGTTGCAGAGCCACGCTGCATTTAAAGCCTCTAACAGAAGGAATAGTACAAGGAACATGGATTTCATGAAAGCATACATGATCTGTACTTCATACTTCTAGTATAAATAGCCAATCCCAGGTACGAGGATACTCTTTCTAATTGCTAGACTTTTTTACTTATTTACTATACACTCTAGGAATATTTACTAACTTAGGCATCAGAGATTACTCGACCCCGAGGCTGCCCTTTCAAAGTCATAATATTGTCCACCTTGTGCAGGGCTCGTTTTTGAAGATCTAAGTTGTCGGAGCTTGGCCCAAATGTGTGCAAAACACGACGTTAACAGATATAGTCTATACTTATTTAGTATTATAATATATATTAATTTTGATAAATACATTTTTATTAGATAAATTTTTGTAAAATACCTAAGTTGCAATTTGCAATCACGCTTGATAATGCAAGTTCTAATAACGAAGCAATTTCTTATTTGAAGAAAAAAACCAAGTATATAAGGGACACTGTTTTGGAACATGAATTCTTGCATGCTCGATGTTGTGCCCACATCCTAAACTTAATCGTCCGTGAGGGGTTGAGGGAATCTGATGAGTCTATTATGAATATGAGAGGTGTTGTGAAATATGGTAAGCTCTCACCTCAATGGTGGAGTATATTTAAGAAATGTGTTGGGTTGGAAGAAATTGCAAACAAAAGTGGCATTTGCTTAGATGTACCGATTAGGTGGAACTCCACTTATCTTATGTTGGAAGGGGCTTTAAAATTTCGAAAAGCTTTTGAACGGTTGGAAGAACAAGATTCGGGATTCCTTACTAGTATTGGAGACGATGATGACGAAATCGGTGTTGTAGTGAATAGGAGAACGTCAAAGAAGTTAGGGCCTCCCAAAAGATGTAGGAGGCCAGGAGCTGCCAGGAGGATAATTGTATAATTTGTATTGATGTAATTTGTATTGAGAGGCGAGAGTTATGTTTTTTTTTAGAGCTTTTGATGTAAATTACTAAATATAACTTTTAGTCTTCTCTGGTTTTTTTTTTTTTTAGACCTTCTTTTAATTTTCAGTTTTTGAGAACTGTATAATTTTTAGTTTTCATTATCTATGTTTGAGAATGGTTTTTTTTTTCTTTCTTTTAGAAGACAGATTTGATTCTCTGTTAGTATATTATTTACATGATGTGCATAGTATAATTTTCAGTTTTCAATTTAACCTTGTTTAAATTGTTTGGATGGATATAGATTTTTTTTTGGTAATAAAATCTTTTATTCAAATTTATTGTATGTAGACAATTTTCCTTTTATGATTATTTTTATTTTCCTTTCAAGTTCTTTTTTGGTATTTTTTGGCTTAAAATTGGATAAAATGTTAGTGGACTTTCACTGTTAGGCCGAAAAACATAGGAATTTGATAGGATATAAGGATTGGGCCATTGGCCCATTTGGTATAGGGTTAGACCGACTGGACCGAACCGTCTCGAATGGGACCGGACTAGACCGGTCCTTATACCTGTTTGGTCTGGTCCAGGGTGGGAAAACCCTGGACCGAATAGGTACGGTCCGATCCTCAAAACCTCATTAGGACCGACCGGACTGGACCGAATTCACCCTTAGATACAATTGCTATTTTAGTTCAACAGTAGGAGACTACTTGAGGAAATCAAGGCAAGAGATTCAATGAAATGCTACCGTAAATTTCAAGGATTTCACTTAATGGTTTAGTGGGCAATGATCCAACAGTAGGAATTTTCAGAGGTTACACCTCTAAAATTCGGCTTGAGATTTGATGGAGAATAAAGCGTCAGGACATGCAATGCGAGGTTACATAACCCCTTTCATGACAACTAAAATGCAATTCACTTACCATGATTCTAACAATATGTAGTAAACGCAGAGGATAAATTTCTTTTTTAAACATCTAACATATTACTTTTCATTCATATTCACATAAACAAAAGTCACATCGTTCATCCAACTAGTCTGTAAACAAAATAAGATTGTACTGGAGATAGAACTCCATAGTTATAGACAAACATAAATCTAATCTAAATGCCAAGTCGCTCGCTCAGCTCAACTATCAACTCCAAAATAATATCCAAAAACTGGAGGATCGACTCCATAAGTTCCACAAGGCTACTCAGTCTATTCGAAGTCGTTTAGTTGGGGGTGCATTGTTCCTCCATTTCCTGACACCTCATCTATCATTCAGAAGAAAATGGTAGTTGAGACTACCTCAATGAGATTTATAAAATCTAAGCAAGTATACTCATAAGCTAGCGACGACATAATTAAGTATGTCTGACAGTAAACATGACATGTATGCTTGATGCATATGAGCTTGCTTATTAAAAAATATAACTTTAATGAGTATGGCATGCTTGCTTACCTAAGATAGACTTATACATGATGTCTTGTCTCATAGGGTTACCATGATGTAAACTTAACATTTCATGCTTGACTTAAAAATATTTCATGACATGATGGTCATGACATATAACAGATATTCGTGATTGATATATATATATATATATATATATATATTTATAGCAACATGGTATAGCATTAAATAATCCAACTTAATAAGAATAAATAAAACAAGAAAATAATGGCATGAACCTTATCACCTCACGTACATAAACATACCACAAGTAAGTTAGAAAGCTAACTTATAGAAATCCGTGTATAGTGAATCACTCAAACATCTAACATGTTAATCACTCAAACTTCTAACTTATAGAACTCCCAAAGTTTACAAATCTTAACTTCTAACATGTTAATCACTTACTTAGTAGATAGTGAGCATGACCAAGCAACAAAACTTCACTTATTCATCAAATAACAATTGGCTTGCATATATAATATGGAACTCGAAACATAGCATGCATTGGCTTTAAATACAGAGACTAAATCCTTAATTTGCATGCATATACTCTTGAAATAACACATCCATATACCTCAAATTCAAGTTTTAACTTGATCTAAGCATCATATTCAACATATCAAGCAAATAATAACACCAAAGAAACCATTAACTAACACTCCTCCAAACTATACATAAAAACATACTCTTTGCATGTTCATCAATAATCTAACAAAAGCTAAGTCATAAAGATTTAAAATCCAACTTAAACCATACATGAAAGCTTTAAGAACATGATTTTAAAAATCAAAACCATGGATTTAATTCCTAAGGCTAAAATGAAAAACTAAACCAAACAATCTCATGTTGGAGGGTTTCAGTTTTAACACTTAAAGAATCATGCAAATCTATTTTATTGAGACCTTATATGCCATAAATAAAACCATGAACCTGTATAAAGATCAAGGTAATACTCCATAACACTGAAATTTTCAAGACTTTCCAATAAAACAATAGAAACTTCCAAGGCTTAACAACATTCATCCAAACCAAACACCATATCACCAAATACCATCATCCAACCTTTAAACTCCCAATAAAAATTAACCAACACTCTTCCAATAATCCAAAACTCATAGATTAATAAAAATACAAAAGATTTGGATTAGTAAAATGCTTACAAAGCTGGCAATCCAAGAAGTAAAGCACCCAAACGTTTTCTTTCCAAGAACTCTCTCGGTTTCTCTCAAGGAAGAAGATGACAATTTTGCAAAGTGTAGGAGAATGAGAGGGGATGGCGTGGGGCTATAGGGGATGACTTGGAGTGGGTGGATTGTATGACAAGCTAAAAATAAAAAAATAATGCAACAAGCTAAAAGAAGGAATGCAGTTACCGCCTTTACAAACTGCTGAAAAGAAAAATTGTCTAGCAATTCTTTTACTGTCTCTTTGGCAACGGTGCCAAAATTTGATTACACCCAAAGAACAACGTAGTAATTGTAGCACAATCTTGGGGTGTCAATTCCACAGAGAGACAAATTAAAAGAATAGCAGAAAGAATAAAAATAAATACTAAATGATTAATGGAGAACAAAAATTAATTTTAAATGCGAATTAAAGTGAAGTAAAGTGACTAATAGAAAAAATATTCCAATTTGACGAACAATAAAGCATCGAGAATCCCTTGCACAAATCTAGTATTTTAATTATTCTTAATTCATTAAATAACTCAATTGAGAACTTAATTCTCAAAATTTCCAATTGGAAGGTATAGATTTATAAAGCAAAATTAAACCACCATTTGAAACATCATTCACCACTTTTAAAATACGTAATTATTATCACTATTGAGAAAATTCAACAACGATAATATACTCAAGGAGCGATATTGCAGTAAAAAATTAAATCAATATAGATAAATAATTGATCCAAGCATAATCAAAGAGCTAATCCATTCAATAGAAAAAGCATGATTGAATCCATAAACATAATAAATTATATGATTATTCAGAGAAGAAAACATCAACAATGAATTGAAAATGATAAAACAAAAAAATTTTAGTAATTAAAAATCAAATACATCAATAAAAAAATAAACTAAAAATACCCTCAATTGTGCAAGTTTATCCCTATCCTTGCTTAAGAATTTAATTGTTCATTTGAGCAAGAACAACAAAAGCTCTCCCAAAAAAAGCCAAAAAAAAAAAAAAAAAAAACCCTGAATAATATCAAAACTCCTTGCGTACGTACCGTCAAATGGTTGAAGAGTCTCTTGTATGTTGGAAGTCTTGGTCACCATTTGAATTTGAATTTACTTTTGCTGTTCACGTGTTGTAGTCCCAACCACACATTGAAGTTAATTTGAATTTGACATTCACCTGTATCCTCACCAATCCATATCTAATTTTTCAAAGAGCAATGCTACACTACCTCTGCAGCTTTCACACACCACATTTTTTAAAATTTTAAAATTTTTTAATTTTGTTTCAAATTGTTTTTGAGTTTATTCTTTTTAAATTAATTTAATTCTTCTATTCATTATTCATATATTAAATATTTGATAAAAGAAAAAAAATAATAAAAATTTTAAAAAGTGTGGTGTGTGGAGGTTGTCTGAATACTAGGAGGTTGTGTAGATTTTTTCCCTATCAACTTTCCTAAAGAAAAAATCTACTCAACTACCGGTCTATTATCACACATCACACTAGGGGTGGGCAGTGGGGCCCCGCCCCGCCCCCGCTGCCCCGCCCCGCCCCCATGCGGCTGGGCGAATCACCAGTCTAGTCGATGTGGGGGCGGGGCCACCTGCCCGCATCTGGGCCTCCCTCCGGGGGCGGGGGCGGGATGGGGGTGACCCCCGCCCCGGATGTATATATATATATATATATACATATAAACCCAGGCATGAAATGACGTCGTTTCATGCCTGGTTTAAAAATCAAAACTCACCCCCCGGCCCCCGGCCCCCCTCCCGATTCCCGAACCTCGTCACTTCTCCCTCGCTCAGTCGCTCTCAGCCTCTCAGTCTCTCCCTCTCTCTAAGTTCCCGGCGCCGCACCCGATCCCTCTCTCTGCATCGCCATCCCCGTCACCGTCACCGTCGCATGACTCGCACCCGGTCCCTCTCTCTTCATCTCCGTCACTGAAGATCCGAGGGTAAGAAACCCTAAATTCAAAATTTTATTTTTTTGTAATTTATATTTTTAATGGAGATGGAAGGATAGGGTTTATCGGAGATGGAGGATGAGATTTTGTCAATTTTGTGCTGCAGAGCTTAGATTGTGCATGTGGTTTGAACTTTGAATGACTCTCGTGAGTCCCGTCCATTTGTTTTTGTTTGCATTATGTAATTTGTGTGAATCACTGAATCATGATATTATTTGTGTCTAATTAATTCGGATTGGAACCCTAAATTAATTAATACCCTAAATTAATTTAGGGGTTTCAAAGATTGAAAATCCTAAATTAATTTAGGGGTTTAATCTTTAAAATTGCTATGCACTAGGGGTTTAAAAAATTAATTTAGGGGTTTAAAAACAGAATTTCATGTTCCCTACCAATTTGAACAAAAAAAAAAAAAAATAGAATGCACTAGGGTATTTCGAAATACAATATAATTAATTAAAATGAAATTATATATATATATATATATATATATGAATGTCAAGTGATACTTTTTTTTATTCTACTTTTTTTTATGTTCATTATATAATTGCTATGCTTACAGTCTTTCAAGTCTAAGAAACTATATTGTTAAGTTAGGGTTTCGAAATACCCTAAATTAATTTAGGGGTTTCAATTTTTGTAACCCCTAAATTAATTTAGGGGTTTAATCTTTAAAATTGTTATGCACTATGGGTTTAAAAAAATAATTTAGGGGTTTAAAAACAGAATTTCATGTTCCCCACCAAATTGAACAAAAAAAAAAAAAGTAGAATGCACTAGGGTATTTCGAAATTCAATATAATTAATTAAGATGAAGTATATATATATATATATATATATATATATATGTATATATATATGGATGTCAAGTGATACTTCTTTTTATTCTACTTTTTTTTTATGTTCATTATATAGTTGCTATGTTTATAGTATTTCAAGTCTAAGAAACTATATTGTTAAGTTAGGGTTTCGAAATACCCTAAATTAATTTAGGAGTTTCAATCTTTGCAACCCCTAAATTAATTTAGGGGTTTAATCTTTAAAATTGCTATGCACTAGGGGTTTAAAAAATTAATTTAGAGGTTTAAAAACAGAATTTCATGTTCCCTACCAAATTGAAAAAAAAAAAAAAAGGATGCACTAGGGTATTTCGAAATTCAATATAATTAATTAAGATGAAATATATATATATCTATATATATGAATGTCAAGTGAGACCTTTTTTATTGTACTTTTTTTTTTTATGTTCATTATATAGTTGATATGTTTATAGTCTTTCAAGTCTAAGAAACTATATTGTTAATATATAGTTGGCATGTTGCTATGTTTTCTACAATTTCAGATTTCTTGTTTGCTTGAGTTCATGGATATGCCAGCAGATTCTAGTGTGAGCTTTCCTTTCCAGAACGAGGGCACCCCTACCCCTACACTTACACCTACACCTACACCTACCCCTCTTACTCATACCCCTACCCCTAACCCTACGGCATCTTGCCCCGCCCCCAAACCCAGCAAGAAACTTGCTTCAATAGTTTGGAGTCATTTCACCAAACTAGAGGGTGGTGACCCAAGTAACCCCCAAGCCAAGTGTAACCATTGTGAGAAAATTTATGGATGTCAATATAGGAAACATGACACCTCATAATTAAAGGTGCACTTAGAATAGCAATGCAAAAAAGTCCAATATTAAGATCATTACAAGAGAAAAGTCAATCTAGGCTAAAAATTGGACTTCAAAAAATGGCGGATAGAACTAATAGGGGTGCGACTTTGAGGGGGTATACTAAGTATGATCCCGATGAGTGTAGAAGGCACTTAGCTCATATGGTCATCATGGACGAGCTACATTTTCAACTTGTTGATGGGAAAAGGTTCCAAGCGTATTCTCTCTACTTGGAACAAAGGTTTAATATTCCTTTTCGCCACACGGTGGCAAATGATGTAAAAAAATATTTTTACATTGAAAAGGAGAAGTTGAAGGGTCAATTGGCAGATCAATTTGTTTGTCTCACCATTGACACTTGGACATCGATCCAAAATTTTAATTATATGTCTTTGACTGTACATTTTATTGATTGTCATTGGACATTGCAAAAGAAAATTATAAAATTTTGTAAAATCACCGATCATAAGGGTGAGACAATTGGGAAGGTCTTGGAGGCCACAATAAAGGAGTGGGGTTTGACCCGAGTTGTTACAGTCACAGTCGATAATGCCTCGTCTAACGATGTTGCATTGGGACATCTGAAAACCTATCTTAGAGAGGCAAATAAGACACTCATGGGTGGTGAGTGTCTGCATGTGAGATGTGCGGTACATATTCTGAATCTGATTGTCACTGATGGTTTGAAGGATCTTCATGACTCGATTGCTTGAGTTAGGACTGCTGTGAGATGGGTGAGATCTTCTCCTTTGAGATTGGAGAAATTCAAGGTTGCTGCGAGATCTGCGGGCCTAACATCTAAGAAGGACCTTTGTACTGATATGCCTACACGATGGAACTCAACATTTCTGATGTTGGAGGCGGCCCAAGAATATAAGCTGGCATTTGCATTATTGGGTGACGAAGACATCTAATATATTAAATATTTTGATGATCACGGGGGATTGGAAAAACCCGTAGATGATGGTTGGGAAATTGTAGCTATTTTTGTAGAGTTTTTGAGGCTTTTTTACGATGTCATCACGAGACCATCTAGAACTTTGTACCCTACATCCAATATTGTATGTCAGCAAATATGTAGGGTAAAAGAAGAATTAGATGACATGGTCGCGGGTGGTCACGTTAGGCTACAGGAGATGATATTGATTATGAGGATAAAGTACGACAAGTATTGGGGAGATTTAACTGGGGCTAATATTTTGTTATATGTAGCTGTCATCTTTGACTTGTGGTATAAGTTGGATGGCATGATATTTGGATTGGGCCTTGCGCACGAGCAAGTATGGGCGAAGCTTATTGCAGCAAGGGTTCGAGAAACCCTTACTAGATTATTTGTTGAGTTTTCCACCCTGGGGGGTGGTAATATTGCGGCACCTACACCTACCCCCTCAGCCTCAAGCTCACAGTTTCCTAAATTCGAGGTTGGGAAAAGACATAGATTGGAGTGGGATGAAAGCTATGAGCAGACCCCCTCTCTCGGGAGTTTTGTAGAGGCTCAGTCAAAGATAGACAGATACTTAGCAGCAGATTACCATTTTCACGAGGTTTCGATATATTAAGTTAGTGGAATGTGAATGTCGTGAAGTATCTCGTCCTTGGAGAGATAGCCCGCACACTTTTGGCCATCCCTGTTAGCACCGTAGCCTCAGAGTCGGCCTTTAGCACCGAAGGGTATGTATTAGATTCATTTCGGAATTCATTAGCTCCTGCTACTGTGGAGACTTTGATTTGCACACAGAATTGGATCAAAGGAACTCCAATTCATGTTCTGGATGTTCTTGAGTATGAGGAGGCCGACGTCGAGGAGGAGGGTGATGATCAGCCTGGATCTGGTATTTATTTTAATTTCATTTTCTAATTTCTTATTTTTATTTATTTATTTTCACTTAATTGGTATTCATTAATTTGATTTCAAATTTAATACTTATAGTGATACATGAGAAGACGTCTACGGCTACCTCCAATGCAGTATAACTTTGTATTGGACCCACCATTGCCATGGTTTGCACAATTTCTCCCTTAATTGTTTTTTGCATTTAAAATTTTGTTTCATCTTTATAACTTTTTAATTCTAATTTGTTTTATTTTTAATTTATTCATATTTCAGGTTTTATAACTTATTAACTTTTATGATCTTGATTTTCAGTCTCACAGCAATCGATACAACTCACCATTCAGTGAACTCACCGCTACGGCTCCACCCCAAAATCATATTGATCAAATTGAAAAATTATGATTTTGTTAATTTACAATTAATTGTAATGTTGCTACAATAGTTAATTGTACAATTTGTAATATTTATTTTTTTTAGAAGAGTTTGTAATAGTGTAATAGTTTATTAGTTCTCTTAATTTGTATAATTGTAAACTACTTATTTTAGCTTAGTGCCTTAGTGATGATTATTACTTAATTAGTTAATAGTTGAAACTTAATATATACTTAATAGTTCAATCTATGATTCTATATATATATATATTGTTTTTTTTTTCAGTTTTTAAATCTATATATTTTTTAAGTTAAATTATGGGCTCAAAGTGGCCCAAAAATGGATTCTGGGCCCAAAAACCGATTCTAGGCCATTTAGAGCACAGAAAACTGTACTGGGGCAAAGGCCCAGTATGGGATGCGGGGTGCAGACGGATGGGGGTCCACCCTCGCACCCCGACAGCGGGACGGGGTACCCCACCCCCGCCCATGCAGGAGCGGGGTACGGGGAAAAATTCCCCACCCTCGCATATGTGGGGGCGAGGGAGGCAGGGCCACCCCTACATCACACAAAAAAAAATAATAAAAATGTAAAAAAAGTGTGGTGTGTGGAGGTTGTGTAGATTTTTTCCCTACCAACTTTTCTAAAGAAAAAATCTACTCAACTACCGGTCTATTATCACACATCACACAAAAAAAAATAATAAAAATTTTAAAAAGTGTGGTGTGTGGAGGTTGTGTGAATAGTAGGAGGTTGTGTAGATTTTTTCTCTACCAACTTTTCTAAAGAAAAAATCTACTCAACTACCGGTCTATTATCACACATCACACACATTCACGTGGCGAACCAGTCTATAGCCCCACTTCACGATTATTCCCTCTCACCCAACGCTCCCCCAAGCTTCCCTCAGCCATCCTCTTCTTCCCTTAAACTCGAGCCTTCTTCGTTCCTCAATCCTCACCCACGTTCCCCTTCTCAGCTACTGGAGTCTAGACCCATTTCTCACAAAACTTTCTCTCCTAATGCCCCATCTTCTAGATCTCTCTCGTTTTCTCTCTATTTTTCTCTCTGTTACTAAATGAGGCTACCTCCTCTCTTTTCGTGTCATTGTCTCGCCAAGCTTCCATGAAGAACAATTGTGACGCTCTTCCTCTGCCAGTCTAAACCTCTGTTCCATCAAGTTTCGACGACAACCAACCGCAATCGTCCAAAAAACTCAAGACACACACTGAAAACAGCTGCCGTTGCAGTTGGTTCTAACCATTTTTGGGATCTGCTGAGTGTTTCTTTACAGAGTATAAGCATTTGTGAGATCTGTTGAGTGTTTATTTACAGATTGTGTTTGGATCTTTTTTTTTTCAATTTCTTATCTTTTCAATTTTACAGATTGTATTTTCAATTTTACTGATTATTTTTAATTTTATATTGATCACAACCTGTTATTTGCTTAGAGATTCTATTTTCGAGTTTTTTTTATCTTCAATTTCTACAACTTCAGTTTCTACAAGAGTGGATATTGGGTTATATATATATATATATATATGTATATATTTGTATGAAATTGTTCAAATCGGATCTCATTTGTCAACCTCCATGGCTTGGGCAGCTTTAGCTTTTGACGAGGCTATCAATTTGGTCTTCACTTTTCTCTTTCCCACTTGAAACCCACTTCCATTTTTTTTTCTTGTCGTGACTATTGACTTTCATCTTATTCTTCTTTGCTTGAAGCTTCTTCGTCATCGTTTCTTTGTTTTTTTTTCTCTCTTTGGAGATCAATTCATGCTACCTTTTTCTGCGGGCAAGATTATTCTTCTTCGACATTGATCTCTCTCTCATAGCTTACCTGCCCACAACCTTGGCCAAGAGATACTGGGGTTATTCATACCCAGCGTTGAATGGGGGAGGGGAGGGGAGGGGGGAGAAGGATGCAACAACGTACACCTGGGAGGGGAGGCAAGACAACGTATGCGGGAAGGGGGGAGGAAAAAATAAAATAAAATGGGTCCCTATATCAAAACGATGTTGAGGTTAAAAAAAAAAAAAGGGCCCACGTAGGTGGTGTGTGGAAGTTGTGTGAATAATAGGAAGCTATATAGCTTTACTCTTTCCTAAAATTCAGTATATTTGAATTCACCCGTATCTCACCAACCTAATATCCTCTTTTTGAAAAGTGTTATTATCTTCTCTTTTCTTTAAGATTCCTGGAGATCAAATCGTTCAGATCATAAAACTTGAAATAGTTCACAACTTCCCAATAGTCAGCCTTTCAAATTTTAGCACATCACCTATTCAACTTCCTTTCTGAATTAGGCTTTAGTAGGCTATGGGCTCTCATTTGAGTGGGCTTAGCTCTCTCCTTTTTTCTGGACTCTGAAATTAAATATAAAAATATATTTAGAAACATCTCAAAATAAATAGAAACTAAATCCAAGAATATAAATTAATTCGAATAATTTCTATTCACATTTTAGCATTTTAGTCCAATAATAGGGTATTTCGAGTGCACTTACGTACACTCATCAAATAGCGTGGGGCTATAGGGGATGACTTGGAGTGAGTGGATTGTATGACATATGATGGGAAGCTTGCTTGTGAGGATGGTGAAGCTACACGGCTGGAAGGTCTGGAATTGTGCTTGGTCGAATGGTGAAATTAAGGGAGGAAAACTTGAGTGTTTGATTTGCCATAAAAGTACACTATTTGGGATGAACCAAGGACACAAGGTCAAGCCATGGAGTGGTCATCAAAGGGGGAAAATCTTGTGTGAGAAGCTAAGAAAAATGAGAGGGTTTTGACTGGAACAAAAATAACCAAACCGAATGGCATCCATTTAGGGTATAGTTAGGGTTTCACTTAGGGTTTCAAGTCTACTTCCAATTAATTTGGTCAAATGAGTGTACCATGGTATAAGGGAGTTGATTAGAGTGTAAGAGATTGTACTTGAGTGGATGGTGAGTGTATAAGTGGTTTAAACCAAAGAGGGAAACCTAAGTCAAAATCGAGTGGCATGATTTGGGATTTGCGATTTGAAGGTTTCAGTTACTATGACGCCTCCAAATCCTGTTTGGGATTTGACGGAGTTTGAAGCATCGGAAAAGGCAATAAAAGGTCACATACCCTCGTTCATGACAGTGAAGGATACAATGCACCTTGCATGCATCTAACAACATGCACTATTCGTAGTGAATAATTTTTTTTTTGAGCAATATCACACAATTTACCATAATACTACTCCCAAAACATCCTTATGTTTTAGTCATATAAGCATAGCCAAAATTAATATCATTAGTCCAATCAGTCTTCAAACTAAATGGACATTGTACTCGAGTTGGAACTACGTAGATACAGACTAAAGGAAATCTAGTTTATATATCAAGCCGCTCACGCAACACGGTTATTAGTGCCAAGACCACATTAAAAAACTGTGGTCTGATCCTCATTAATTATTAGAGACTTATCCAATCTACTCAGCGTTATCCAATCTAGGATACAGTGCTCCATCAGGCCCTAGCACAACTTCTACCATTTAGGGGGAATGGTAGTTAGGACTACCATAGTGAGATTATAAAACCTTAGCAAGTAAGGCTCCTAAGCTAGTGATAGTATGAATAGGCATGCATGACAGTAAATAACATGTATGCTTCATGAAATGGACTTAAACATGCGTGACATGACTTGATAAAATAACGTGGCATGAACTTGACTTGGAAATAACATGACTATACATGAACATAACATGACTAGACTTGAACGTGGCATAACTTGATATAACCATGGCATGACTGTGTGAACATGAGACCTTGTTAATATATACATGCTTTTTTATGTGAACTTTAGATTTACTCGGACAAGCAAAATGCCTACACCCTTCTTGTTTTGTCATGAATATTCAAACAAAGTAGACTGCCTCTGCTCAAAATATTCTGTCAGAAATACTCAGACAAGCATAATTCTTTCATCACGAATATTTTATTAGAAGTACTTTTAACGAGCAGAATGCTTTCGCCAATAGTACCTTATTCAAGTTTCTTATTAGAAATACTCTGGCAAGGATAAAACTTTTGCCACGAGAACCCTATGCATGCTAACTTCTAAAAATTCCACGACAGACTCAATGATTATGACTTTGTATTCATGGCATGTAACAGGCATAATAACATGGTATTCGTGGCATGTAATAGGTAAATTATGTAACAGACATAATGACGCGGCATTCATGGCATGTAATGGATAAACATGTAACATACACGATGATGTAGTATTCTTGGCATGTAATAGATATAACAAACATAATGACATGACATTCGTGGTAACAGGTAAACGTGTAACAATAATAGATGACATGACCTTCGTGCAACAGTAATACATGACATGGAATTCGTGTAATAGTAATAGAGGACATGAATAAAAAAAATAGTAGTCTTACCACCGTACATATATAAATATACCGAGAGTAAGTTAGAAGCTTTTAACAAAATTGTAGCGTAACATAAAGCAAAGCATAAATGAGTGCAAACTGAAATGAGATATTTTTTAGGGTTAGAATATCCTACTAAATTCATATGAACATAAAACTTACTAATTTAGGGATAAATTTGTAAAGTTACTTCTCTACTTGTGAGAAATTATAAACTTGCCCATAAATTAAGGATTTTGGAAATGATTTCCAAAACTTACCAAAATTTACATTCTTCATGTAACTTTTGTCATAAATCCAAATATGGACTCAGAAAAATTTGAAACAATTCATAACCATGCCAAACATGACTTGGCCAATTCACCCTTAGGCCAAAAACTCCACTTTTGTTGCTACTTGACCTTCCAACATACTAACATGCTCAAACTAATTTTATCAACTCTAAAAAATACATCCTTAGTTCTAAAATCATATTAAGACACCAATGTCAACATTTCATGAAAACTTAAATCACTACACCATAGAAAAATGCACAAACATTAAGACAAGGTCAAATAGAACCTACTCTTGATGTTCTTGGTCTAACACTTTCAAATTAACTCAAAGGACTCCAAAAGTCCAAAAATACTCTCCTAACATGTTCATCATTCAAACATAAGTGATATCATACTTGACTAAACAACCATAATCACAAAGCACAACTTGACACAATTAGTTTGCACAAGGACCATGTGCAAACCGAGCATAGCGTGCTTTGGACTTAAAAATAAAGTGACTAGATCCTTGACTTTTATGCAATAAATCTTGAGGTAACACAATCATATACCTCACATTCAAATCCTAACTAGATCTAAGCATTAAAACTTGCATGTCATGGCAAATGTTTCATAAAAAAAAAAATATCATACACGACAGGCTTTAGTTTGAGTTTAAAATAAACTCTTGCATGTTACCATCAAAGATCTAAACCTAAACCATAACTCTTCAAAAATTAAACCCTTAACACATATATCAAAGTCTCAAGAACCAAATATATGAAAATCAAAGCCACATGATCAAGTTCTTAGAACCAAAATCACAACCTAAGTCAAAACAAAAACTGTTTTGCACTTTGTAATCATGCAAATATCTGATATAAAGATACTAACATGCTTTGAATCAACTCATAACTTGCATATATACATGTTAGCAAACAAAAGCCGAGTCATTAGACTCGTCACGAAATAGGTGTGACAGACCCTTGACTGCTCGGCCTTCACGCAACCAAAAGCCTAGTCACTGGACTTGTCACAGAACGAGCATGACAGTCCTTTGACTACTCAGCCCATGCCCAAACCAAAAGCCAAGTCAATAGACTCATCGTAGAACTGACGTGACAATCCCTTAACTGTTATGCCCTTGCGCTACCAATTTCTGAGTCATTGGACTCGCCACAGAACAGGCGTGACCGTCTGTTGATTACTTGGCACTTGCGCAAACAAAAGTTAAAGTCATTGGACTCGTTGCAGAAGGGGCGCAACAGTCCCTTGACTACTTGGCCCACACGCAAACGAAATTCAAAGTCACTGGAATCCCCACGAAGTCACTAGACTCATCGCAGAACAAGTGTGAGACTCACTTGATTGCTCAGCCCTTATGCAAACAAAAGCCAAGGCATTGGGCTTGTTGTGGAATGGGCATGAAAATCCCTTGACTGTTGAGCCCTCGCATAAACAAAGCAACATAACAGAACCATTACAGGCCAAGTGAGAAAATTAAAAGGGGAAAGTGGAGCAAAGGCACCAACACATAGAGGCCAATGGAGATGTCACGATTACAAGAAACAATATATATATATATATATATATATATATTCTTGATATTACAACTTAAAGGCTCGGACCCGCGTGAGTTAGCGAGTTAGCGAACTAGTGTGACCGACGATTGGGTTAGAGAGTGCTCAAGTCAAGGGTCCATAGGTTAGTTCAGGGATTTTACAAGAGATGGTCCCCCAACTTATCTAGAATTTCCTTATAACCGTAGCCCTAGGCCCTATTATGGACTAGCTTGGTGGCCAACGTTTGGCTAGAGAGCCAGACCAGGGCCTCCTTGGAATTGACTAGCTTGGACTGTAAGGCCTCCGCTTGTAGGTCTTGAGAGGCTAGTTCCTCTTTGGAAGAAGTCAGCCCAGACTCCAGGGCCTCAATCTACAGATCTCGAGAGAGCAACTCCCCCCTCATGATAGCCAACTTGAACTCCAGAGCCCTGATTCGTTGGTCCCGAGATCTAACCTCCTCTTGCTTGAGGTACATCCTCTCCAACCAGTTGTGCGACCTCACAGATGAATTGTGCTATTTGACTAGCTTGTCCCTCTTACCCCTAAGGTTGTTGCAAGCCTTATCAACGCTTTCCACTGCGGCAGAGTGGTCTTGACAACATTGCCTGACCTTCTCCAATTTCACCTCTTGGCGAGCTAAGCAATCCCACCCGGTATCCCTTTCCTCCTTTAAGAGCTTGGATTCGAGGTAGTAGCGGGCTACCTCTTCTTGGAAATTCAATAAGTCATCTCAGAGTTAGGCCCTCTCCTTATGAAGAGCCGAGACCTTCTACTTCTTACTTTGGAGGCGGAAGTACACATAGAGGAAAGCTTTATCTACCTCGTCCCTCTCTTTATTCACCTTATGGATCTCCATACGAACCAAGATGGCAAGAGACCGTAGTGCATGAACCTGCTATTTTAAGTCACTCCTCTCATCAATGATCCAAGCGGCCAACTTATCGACTCCCTGACAACATCAGACATACATTTTCTAAAAAATGATAAGAAGGAATTCAGAGAAAATGAAAGGAGGGAAGCTTACTGGAGTAAGGAATTTCTTAAATTTGTTAGCTTCCCGACTAATGGCTTCAACCCAAGCTCGGCTAAAGCCTGACCCAGTTTCGAAAGTGCCACCCCATCCTACTCAAGAGGCCTACCTTAAGCCTTCTAGCTGCTAGAGCAGGTCGGCAAGAAAGGGAGTAGGGGCTTGGGGAGAAGGACCCGCACCCCTCGCCCCATCAGAAGCTGACCCAAACTAGATCACTATACCCCTGATAGCCTCAACCACCAGCTCCTGAACAATGGCCCCCGAGTTATCCACATCAGCCATTGGCTCTAGTTCGCCCCTATGTCACCCCTCGTTGGTTGTTGGCTCTGGTTCAAGCATCCCCGTGTTGCCCTCGCCGTCCATTCTCTCTTGTTCAAATGTCCCCATGACACCAGCGTTCGTCACTGGCTCCTACCCAGATGTCTTCGTGATGCCCGGTTCCACCACTTGCTCAACTAGGGTAGCTGTAGTGTCAATTTTGGTCAATTTCTGACGGCTAGTTTCAACAAATGATCAACACAAAGAAGACAAGAGATTTGTCTAAAATACAAAAAAAACTCTGAATAATATTGATTAATAGTAAAATTTGAAATTATCTTATGAAGCCCACAAGCTAGACTTAAATAGTTGCATAATTCAAAATTATGAAGATTTTTTAAAAAATGGAAAAATCTAAATTATTGTATGAGAAATTAATACATAAATAAATAAGAATCCTACCAACAATTTGGTCAAAATCAAAATTAGAATTACTTTCAAATTTGAAACTAAATATTTACTAACAAAACAAGAATGAACATAAATATATGATTTGAGGGAAAATAACTAATATTACCCTTAGTCAAAGGAATATATTAAGCTTTTCCTTCCATATTTGTACAGATTCATCTTCTTAAGGTAGTACTTCAATGCAATTAAAGTAGAATTTGGACCTAGATATCCCATATCGATTTGGGTTTGCATCAATTTCTCGCCTAGTGCCTCCATGCCATCTGAGGGAGGAGTTGGTGGATTAGGCTCTCCCAGGACTGTCGACGAGGAAACCTTGGGCTTGGAAGAAGTGCTGAATGGTGAGAAGGGTATAGAAACCCTGCCCTTGCTAAGATCCACAACCAGAGGGTGATCCTGAGATAGCCCTGTGGGGTGGAAAGGAGAAGTAGGAATCTTGCTGCCAGGCAAGGAAAGGTAAGTGGAACAAGGAGAAGGGTCGCCTTGGCCGTTGTTACCAAGATATTCAATCACTGCCGGGTCAATGGTCGCTTTAGAGGCGGGGTCATGAGCGTTCAGAGAGGTGGACATCTCCGAGGCACCAACAAACGGAAAAATGGGTCCTTGAGATCCCCGTAGAGTGGGTTCTAGGAAGGCCGAGAAGAAGGCTAACTCAAGCTTTTCTTCTTCCCGACTAAAGGTCCCGACTGGCTCCTGATTACCAGGTGGGGTAGAGGATGGGGCCACCGATCGCAGTGGAACATGTTGAGGACCAGACAAAGAGGCATCTAAATTGTCTAGGTTAGGTCGTCGACTCTAGGTCGTTTCCCCAGCTCCTGATGAAGATAAGGCCTGCGAGGTCTAGCTAGGACAGGCGCTGGGTAGGGGGAAACGTCTACAGATTCAGAGTTGCTGCTCGACCCTGATGACTCACAAGTTGCCTCATCCTCGGTGTGTGGTTTCTTTCCTTTCTAGTCCAGTGGAGGACTAGAAAGGCCTTGTTTGGCCCCAAGAAGCAGACGGTTCCCTCAAGAAGTGAAGGCCCCTGAAATGAGATAAGTAAAAAATCACTAGGAGCCGATCGATGTTGACTCTGGTCAGCAGGGCGTCAGTCCAAACCTCCTATGGATGTTCCTTGACCCACGAGTATACCGTCTTCAAACGAGCTTGCTCCTGAGCAAACAAATCAAGGGAAATCTCTTTGTCCTTTGGAACAACGCCCGGCAAGGCACAACCTGGGAACTCTTGACGGACCGTCTTGCCACCAGGGAATTCCTAACCATTGCCCGACATAAAAAAGAACCCCTTGGACTAGTTCTTGACATGGGAAAAGTGGGATTCTAGGTGGGAAACTCTATACCCGCCACTAGAATGGAAGTTGCACAAGTTGTCATCGTGCCGTCACACCCCGTACGTAAAAAGGAACTCTCTAGTGGTTAGGTTAGGATAAGGGTGTAAGTAGTCTAATTCGGTTTGGTTTTGGACAAATTTTGCACCCGAACTAGTATACACCAATTTTGAAAATTTAAAAATCGATATGGACAGATTTATCACCGAAACTGAAACTTTGGATTTTTCCTGTTCCGGTCCGGTTTGGTCTTATTTTTTCAGTTTACCGTTTACACATGTAACACTATATAAATTTAGCATTATAATTCAACACTAAACTTAATTGTTATAATTTAGTATTTGTTATTAACAATTACTAATTGATTAGTATTTAATTATACTAGTATCGTATAAGTAATGCCTAACTTATTTAAACTTTTAATAATAAGATTAAAATAGTGTAATTAGTGCCTAATTATAGTAGTATAATATAAGTAGTGTCTAACCTGTATCAAATGTTATATTCATTTTATAAAATAAGATTAATATACTAGAGTAATAAGATTAAGATTTCATTATAACAATTAGCACTTTAGCGTATAATATAATATATAAAATGAAAAAATGAAAAATATATACCGGTCAGTTTGGTTCAAACCGATTTTCAAAATATAAAAATCGGTACCAAACTGGTTTAGGACCGGTTTCGATTCTAAAGAACGGTATCGTACTAGACCGATTACAAACCAGATAAAGCCCACCGATTAGGTCTGGTTCAATTCAACTGGTTTTTCAGTTTTTTTTAAACCCCTAGGTCAGGATAATCTTCACCCTCGACACCCAAGACCATGAACCAAACAATGCAACATGACATCAGAATCTGCCATGCGTTAGGATGAAGTTGCGATGGAGCCAACCTGATGAAGTCAAGGACGTCCCAAACCGGACGAAGCCACGGTCCATTCGAGAACTTGAATGGGCACAATGCCACTTTCTTAGCAAAGCCCTCTGAGTCGACGGCCCCTTGGCAAGCTCGTGGGATTTCCAGAATGATGGAGTCAAGCATGCCGTAAGCGCTCTCCTCACCAATCTCAAGTCTACGGAGGAAGCTATTGAGGACCAATGATATCCTTCATAGAACTAAGGGATGCCCCAAGCCATAGGGGAATCAAGAGCCCTAGAGTCCCTGAAAGATCCCTCGAGGCAAGATGAATGTGAATCCTGATATGAGAAATGGGTGGTACTTTTAGGCGCCATGTAACGCCCTCTTCCCATAGGCTAGGGATGTCACGTTTTTGTGTAAATATAGCCAGATAAGAGACTTGCATAATTAAATAAAATATAATTGATAAGTGTGATTTTTATGTAATTTTTATTATTCTTTTATTTATGAAAAGTATCAGTTTTTCTTCAATTCTATTGATTTTATTTTATTTCTATATATTTTTCTTTATTTTCTTAGATTTGAAGGAATGAGAAGATTTTGTGTGAAGTCTTCCCGAACTTCGAGTTCCGCAATCAATCTGCTGACTACCAAATCTTCCTGAACTCCGTAAATCAAACCAACAATAATTTATCACATAAAAGAGTTAATAAAATAAACCATATCTTAACCAAGTATTTTTCTTTACGTATTGTCGTAAGACTAGGGCAGAGGAAGAGATGGCATCTGCATTGACTACGTGGGTTGGGTATCGTATTTTGGGCTTAAGCCTTGGGCCTTCTCTGGTAAAACTAAGTTTTAAAAGCTTGCCTATAATTTTATGAACTAAGTCACTTAATAAGTCTAGCAGGCTGATCTCAAATTCTGAAATAGTTCAACACCAATTGATAGGACCCGCTTGTCCATAATTATTAATTAGGCTTTAACTTAATTATCGAGCCTAATAGAAAAAACCCATAATATACCATATTAATTTTTGGGCCCTAGGTCTATTCAAGATTATCCAATAGATTGTAATTGGACTTACCAATATGGCCCATCAACAGTAATTTAAGCCCAATAAAATTGTCCTTATATATATTGGGCCTAATTGTTACACCCCATTGAAGATGAGATGAGGAAAACAGAGGCAGAAAAGTTAGGGTTTTTTTTTTTTAAAGAAGGAGACGAGAGAAGTGAGGGACTGTGAACTCTTCAAGGTGGTAGAGTGAGAGGAGTGCGGTAGAATAGAAGATAATAGAGATGTGATGTGGGTTTAAATAGGGAGACTGCACCAATGGGATTGCCTTGTGTGGGAAAGTGACAAAAAGTGTCGCTAAAGAGGAAACAATGGGAACAGATCCCACAATTCTTGATGCAAGATGGAGCGTGGGATCGAGCTGCCACATGCAACCCATACTTGGGAAAGTGCACTAGCGCACAATAGACATAAGCCAATCTGTTAAGCGTTACAAACAACTAAAGCATTGCAAGCTGAAAAGAACGGGCCCACTTGATCAGGTTTGGACCAGTTCTAGGAAGCCCAACAGTCAAAATATAACCAGTCCACCAAGGGATAGAGGAGAAAGGGGGCCCAGAGCCCACGTGGGAAAAAGGATCAGCTTGGAAAAATAGGACAATGTTCACTTTGACACAACCTTGTCTAGATGACCTACAAGGTAGGAGTGGACAGCAAGGCCCTGCCCCCCGTTCGCCCCTCCCCCATGTGGCAGGGCAGCTCCTCCCCGTCCGCTAGATGTGGGGGCAGGTGGCCCTGCTGGCATCTGACACCCATAGCGGGGCGGGGCCGGGATAAGGGTGACCCCCACCCCGCCTCCCCCCCGTCCGCTAGATGTGGGGGCAGGTGGCCCCGCCGGCATCTAGCACCCACAGCGAGGCGGGGGCGGGATAAGGGTGACCCCCACCCCGCTCCCGCTTATATATATAAATAAAATTATATATATATATATATATAAGTATTTATATATAAAAAAAACTCCAGGCATGAAACGACGTCGTTTCTTGTCTAGATTTTTTTTTTTTACTTAATAACAAAGGACAAAATGATGCCGTTTTGTCATTGTCGTTTCGTCATCTGTTAAGATTCTAAGAAAATCCCCCCTCCCCGAGACTTAGCCCTTTCTCTAAATCTCTCTCTCTCATTGAGTCTTGCTCACTCTTTGCATCTCTGATTTTCCATCGCTGTCGAAGACTCCACTACGCCATCGCCGTCGTTCCCATTGTGCCATTATCGTAGCCTTCCGTCTGCATCTCTGTGGCCGAAGGTAAGAATCTTGGTTAAAGTTTTGATTTTTTGTTGATTTATGGAATGGAGATTGGAGGAAGGATGAGTTTTAATCGGAGATAGAGGATGAGATTGTGTTTGTGAATTTTGTGCTGTAGAGACTTGATTGTGCATGTGTTTTGATGATTGATGAACTAAGTTACTGATGTGTGTGAATATGTTCTGTGATTTTGATTTTTGTGGGTTTGTAATGTATTTTGAATCTTGATAATTGAATACATGATAGTGATTTTGTGGCTAAATTAATTCAGATTGGAACCCTAAATTAATTTAGGGGTTTCAAATATTAAAATGCCCTAAATTTAGAGTTTCGAAATGCCCTAATTTTTTTTTCTTGCAAACACGAAATATAGAGTTCTGATTTTTTGGGTGGTTGTTTAAATAAGCTTGATGTTCTTATGGCTTCCAAATAGAAGTAACACTTGATTTCCATAAACATGTCCAGTTTATGCAATATTTTCAATCTTTGATGTTGCTCAGTTTTTTAGATGCATTTTATTTTCTAACTTCACAGCCTCATAAAACTGGCAAAATGACTTATCTGAATAACCAGTGTGTGTATTGTGTAGTCCTCAACCAGAACAATAGTATTTTTATTTTTCTGAAAGGTTTTTTTTTTTTTCTTTTCTGAGTTCAACTTCAACTAGAACAATAGTTTTTTTTTTTTTTTTCTTTTTGGTTAATTTCATTTTGCGACTCAAAATGATCACTTTTTCCTTTTTATCAAATTACAATACTCCAAGTCTCCAAATTATCAAAACCAAAAAACTACCAATTTCTTCCAATTTGTACCATCTAATTTCTAATTGATTCGTTAACTATAATATAGCACTTAATTATATTTCTTGTATTACTAGATTTTAATTACATGACATGTAGTATAAAAAGTGAGTACTATATCATTTGTATTCGAAGAGCACGATGAAGTACTTTCATTAACATAATTAATGTTTGGATGTTAATATTTGGATGTTAATTGATTGGCATGTTGTTATGTTTACTATAATTTTAGATTTGTTATTTGCTTGAGTTCATAGATATTCCGGCAGATTCTAGTTCGAGCTCCCCTTTCAGGCCCAGGGTACTCCTACCCCTACCACTACTCCTACTTCTACTCTTACTCCTACTCCTGGCCCAACACCTGCCCCTACAAAACCTTGCCTCGCCTCCAAGCTCAGCAAGAAACCTACTTGCATAGTTTGGTCTCATTTCACCAAACTAGAGGGTTGTGACCCTAATAACCCCCAAGTCAAGTGTAACCACTGTGAGAAAATTTATGGATACCACTATAGGAAAGATGGTACCTCACAATTAAAGGTGCACTTAGAAGAGCAATGCAAAAAAAGTCCAATATTAAGATCATTACAAGAGAAGAGCCAATCTAGGCTAGAAATTGGACTTAAAAAAAATGGTGGATGGAGTAGTGAGGGTGCAACATTGAGGGGGTCTAAGTTTAAATCCGATGAGTGTAGGAGACACCTAGCTCGTATGGTCATCATGGACGAGCTACCTTTTCAAGTTGTTGATGGAAAATGGTTCCAAGCAATTCTCACTACTTGAAACCAAGATTTAATCTTCTTTCACGTCACACGGTGGCAAATGATATAAAAAAATATTATTTTTCTAAAAAAGAGAAGTTGAGGGGTCAAGTGGCGGGTCAATTTGTTTGCCACACACTGATACTTGGACATCAGTCCAAACTTTTAATTATGTGTCTTTAACTATGCATTTTGTTGATGGTGATTGGACATTACACAAGAAAATTATAAAATTTTGTCAAATCACCGATCACAAGGGTGAGACGATTAGGAAGGCCTTAGAGGCCGCAATAAAAGAATGAGGGTTGACACGAGTTGTTACGGTCACAGTTGATAATATCTCATCTAACAATGTCGCATTGAGATATCTTAAGACCTATCTTAGAGAGGCAAATAAAACAATCATGGGTGGTGAGTGTCTGCATGTGAGATGTGCGGCACATATTTTGAATCTTATTGTCACTGATGGTTTGAAAGGTATTCATAACTCGATTTCTCGGGTTAGGACTACTGTGAGATGGGTGAGATCTTCTCCTTCGAGATTGGAGAAATTCAAGGTTGCTGTGAGGTCTACGGGCCTAACATCCAAGAAGGGCCTTTGTACTGATATGCCTATACGTTGGAACTCAACATTTTTTATGTTGGAGACGGTCCAAAAATATAAGTTGGCATTTGCATTATTGGGTAATGAAGACATCAAATATGTAAAATATTTTGATGACCACGGGGGATTGGGGAAACCCGTGGATTATGATTTGGAAGTTGTATCTATTTTTGTAGATTTTTTGAGATTTTTCTACGAGGTCACCACGAAGCTATCTAGCACTTTGTACCCTACATCCTATTAATTCTGTCAGCAAATATGTAGGGTAAAAGAAAAATTAGATGATATGGTCGCGGGTGGCCACATTAGGCTGCAGGAGATGGCATTGATTTCTGAGGACGAAATACAACAAGTATTGGGGAGATTTCACTAGGGCTAATATTTTGTTATATGTAGTTGTTGTCTTTGACCCTCGGTTTAAGGTGGATGGTATGGTATTTGGATTAGGAATTGCATATGGGTAAGCATGGGTGGAACATATTGTAGCAAGGGTTAGGGAAACCATTGGTAGATTATTTGATGAATTTACCGTCTTACGGGGTAGTAATATTGCAGCACCTACACCTTCCCCTCCCCCCCCAACCAGTTCCAGAAGTCGAGGTTGGGAAAAGACGTAGATTAGATTGGGGTGAAAGGTTGGAGTAAACCCCTTCGTCTGGAATTCTACAGAGGCTCAGTAAAAAATAGACAGATACTTGGCAGCGGAGCTTCAACCATTTTCAAAAGAGTTTGATATTTTAAGTTGGTGGAAAGTGAATGTCGTGAAGTGTCTCGTCCTTGGAGAGATAGCCTGCAATCTTTTGGCCATCCCTATTAGCACCGTAGCCTCAGAGTCGACCTTTAGTACCAGAGAGCGCGTATTAAATTCATTTCGGAGTTCATTAGCTTCTACCAATGTGGAAGGCTTTGATTTGCACACAGAATTGGATCACGGGGACTCCATTTCATATTCCAGATGTTCTTGACTATGAGGAGACCAACGTCGAGGAAGAGAGTGGTGATCAGCCTGGATCTGGTAATCGTTGGACTTGAATTTCATTTTCTTATTTTAATTTATGTATTTTCATTTAATCGGTATCAATTTAAAATTTAATTATTATAGTGATACATGAGACGACATATATGGCTACCTCCGATGCAGTATGATTTTGTGTGTATTGGACCCACCATTGCCATGGTTTGCAAAATTTGTCCATTAATTATTTTTTGTATTTATAATTTTATATAATATTTTAGTATCTAATTATTTTTCTTGTGTGTTTTTTAACTTTTATATTCTCAATATAAATATGCTGAATCCTAATTCTAAGGACCCAATGATCTATGCTTATCTTCATCCCAATGACCCAATCTCATCTTGGTTGATACTTTTAATATTTTGCATTTTAAATTTTTGTTTCATGTTTATAACTTTATAATTATAATTTGTTTTATTTTTAACTTATTAATATTGCAGGTTTTATAACTTTTATGATCTTGGTTCTCAGTCTCACAACAGTTGACGCAACTTAGTCTCAGTGAACTCACCACCACTCCAAAATTGATCAAATTTGAAATTTTATGATTTTGTTAATTTGCATTTTACTATTAATTGTAATGTTAATACAATAGTTAATAGTATAATTTGTAATATTTATTATTTTTAGATGAGTTTGTAATATTGTAATAGTTTATTAGTTCTCTTAATTTGTATAACTGTAAATTTGTAATAGGTTAGTGCCATAGTGATGATTATTAGTTAATACTTAATAGTATTAGTTGAAACTTAATATATAGTTAATAGTTCTAACTATATAATTTATTTTTCGTTTTCATTTTTTAAATATATTTATTTTTTTAGTTAAATTTTGGACCCAAAAAGGCCCAAAAACATATTCTGAGCCATTTTGAGCCCAAATAACTGAACTGGGCTGAAGGCTCAATCGCGGTCTCCCACCCCAGCCCATGCGGGGGTGGGAGACGGGGAAGGGGTGGCCCGTAGGGGGCGAGTAGCACCCCTACTACAAGGAAGCCACACTATATTAAATGGGCAGATACAAAGTGCAGATAGGAGAACTCGGCGGAAGGCTCTGCTCCTATTGTGTCCAAATAGTGGCTACACTCACCCACCTGCCACAGGGGACATAATCCAAAGGAGCCACGATGCATTAAATGTAATGACATGGTATCCAGTACAGTAGAAGAACACCCCTGACAGAGGAAACAGGGCCCCACCTCGATAGAAAGTATAAAAGCTTAACCTCATGTTAGAAAAACTCTCGTGTATTCTTACATAAAAAAGTTCACTAAATGCCTAGAGCATTGACTTAGACATCGAATTTGTTTCACCACCAACCATGCCTTCACGTTTCTTGTGTTGTAGGGTCATTTAGATTGTTGATCGGTATCAAAACACGTCATTAATACTTCTCATTCAGCTTAGTGTCATAAAAATTAGCATTTCCTTATTCTGGACAGGGAAAACAACCTAATAGCCTATTTTGGCATAAGATATATGGTACTTCATTTGATGGGGACAACCGTCATTGTGATGCTCCACGTAAAGGTGGTCCTGTTAGAATGCACAGCGGAAAAGTACCTCAAGCTCAACTTAAAGAATTGCTCCACATGTTTTTCCAGATTGATAAACTCCAAGCGTTTTCTCTTAGTGGCGAAAGTGTACTACGTAGTATGGAATTAGAGTAACACTTAATCAATCCATAGCCTAAGTATTTTTATCAAGAGAGAACAAAAAGAGAGAGA
Organism: Juglans microcarpa x Juglans regia; assembly: GCF_004785595.1. Taxonomy (NCBI): domain Eukaryota; kingdom Viridiplantae; phylum Streptophyta; class Magnoliopsida; order Fagales; family Juglandaceae; genus Juglans; species Juglans microcarpa x Juglans regia. Next base: position 23,083,695 of record NC_054598.1, read on the forward strand.
GTATTTTTCTATTTTTCATATGGTTCCAAAAATACAATTGGGGAGGACTATATGTAGTCCTCCTCTGCACGGCTGGCCTTAAAGGCCAGCCTTCAATTGTATCATGTAAAGGCAGTAACGCATGGCTTTAAGCTATGCGTTACATGCGTTACAAGTAACGCATGGCTTTAAGCCATGCGTTACAAGCAGGAGGGGGTCAGCCCCACGTGGGCGCCCCTCCATCTAATATCTCCCACTCGCACACAGTAGGCATGACCCCAGGTCAGCATCTCTCTAATGTTGTCAATCTTGTTCATACAAATAAATAGGCCGTGTGACCACCAAGCACATCTGTAGAAAGGAGGGAGTACATACACCAAATCTCTCCAGAGAAGACCAGCATAGTAACATCCCTAACGTGTCTGGTCTGTCCTAGACTTATTCGATCGCATCAAGATCAAGCATTTTCGAACCCTCTTGAATTTAAAAAACTCAGAACAATGCTTGACTACCTCCAAATATTTCAATATGTTCACAACCTTTAGCTGCTACCAAGATGTAGCGTCATTCATATGACGTCAGCAAACACTATCGAAGATACGATATCGAATAGTCTTCCCTCTACACTCATATCACTCAATTTTGGTCGAACTGCTTTCCCAACAATGCCTCTTTACACCGTATCTATCATGGCCATAGACAACATGCCAAAGTAGCAAACATTACAACCTCCATCTCGTGACATAGTCAAAAGTAAAGGACATTTTTTAAGAAATGAGACTCACACAGTGAGAAAGAGGGAAACATTTTACTCACTTACTCATATGGTCGTATAAGCACATATAGTATGAAACACTTGCTACGGTGGATTTCTCTTTCTTAAAGAGCATATGTCTATATCAACACCGTACAGATCTTAGTCTAGCCGCTCCTTAAGCATCCAACCCGAATTCCTCTATTTGCATGTCTCCAAGGCGTCAAAGAGGAACTCGCATCTGGCTTACTACAGGCTACATTGATGGTGGGGTAACCCATGCATAGTCCTATCAATGGACCTCATCTTAGCTCCCACTAAGGCGACATAATTTTGTGTCAACCTACTTATCCCTTTGGACAAGTACCTAGGGATACAATGTCTCATCTCTACTCGCTACTTAAGCGCTAGAGGCGATCGCTCGTGTGAGTGAGCCGATCCAAGCCTGTTGACATATCTTGTGTGTATGTATTAACAACAATACGATAAAGACAAAAACTGAATCATATTGTATTAATATCCCAAAGGAAATGTTACATCTTTATGTCATTTGAAACACAAATTACATTTATAGTCTACGCAGTCCTAGATTCCTAACATGAGCCTCGAAGACATCTCTTGCTATAGGCTTCGTTAAGGGATCAGCAACCATGCGACTCGTAGAAAGATGTTTCAGAACCACTTGCTTTTGCGCTATCATGTCTCTGATGTAGTGATATCTGATATCAATGTGTTTGGTTCTTCCATGATACTTTGAGTCCTTAGCATATGCGAGGGCTACCATGCTATCGCAGAATATTGTCACCGGATCTGATGTATCCGTGCCAATGTCTAAATGCTTGAGGAACCTCCGTAACCAAACAGCTTCTTGAACTGCTGCAGAACATGCTATGTATTCTGCCTCCATGGTGGATAAAGCTATACAGGTTTGTTTCTTGCTGCTCCATGTAATGGCGCCTTGGTTGAGCAGAAAGACATACCCAGTGGTTGATTTGCGCTCATCTAGGTCGCTGCCCCAATCGGCATCACTGTAACCTTTTAGCAGCAAATCTGAACCCTGATAGCACAACACATAGTCCGCAGTTCCCTTGAGATATCGCATAATCCTTTTGACAGCTTTCCAGTGAGCTAGTCCGGGGTTTGATTGGAATCTACTCACTAAGCCAACTGCATAGCATATGTCAGGCCGAGTACACATCATTGCATACATCAGACTACCCACATCATTAGCATAAGGGACACGGGCCATCTTTTCCTTTTCTTTTTGAGTCTTAGGACACATCACTTTAGACAAGTTCTCACTCCTTGCAACAGGGGTGTCAATGGGTTTACATCCATTCATTAGGAAGCGCTCGAGGACTTTCTTTATGTAAGTCTGTTGAGACAAACACAAAAGTCTCTTTGAGCGATCTCTGTAGATCTTAACTCCCAGAATGTATTCTGCCTCACCCATATCCTTCATCTCAAAATTGAAGGATAACCACTCTTTTGTGGCGACTATCAACCCTTTATTATTTCCAGCTAGTAGTATGTCGTCAACATATAATGACAACATAATGAAACTCTTCTTAGACCTTTTGACATAAAGACAATGATCATCTGTGATCATCGTAAACCCATTCGAGAGAATGGCTTGATGGAATCTGAGGTACCATTGTCTAGATGATTGCTTTAGGCCATATATAGATCGTTTGAGCTTGCACACTTTGCGCTCTTGACCTTTGACCACAAAACCAGTTGGTTGATCCATATAGATCTCCTCATCTAGTTCTCCATTGAGAAATGTTGTCTTAACGTCCATCTGGTAGAGTTCCAAATCCATGTTTGCTACTATAGCTAGAATCAGGCGAATTGAGGCAAACCTCACCACTGGTGAAAAAGTCTCCTCATAGTCTATACCTTCCTGTTGGGTATATCCTTTCGCCACTAAGCGAACTTTGTACTTATCTATTGATCCATCCGACTTGCGTTTGACCTTAAGAACCCATTTGTTCCCAATAGTCTTACGTCCTATTGGTAGATCAACCAGATCCCAGACCTGGTTAGTCTTCATAGACTCAATCTCATCATTAAGAGCTTTCATCCACTCATCTTTTTTAGAAGATGAGAGAGCCTCATAAATTGTCCTAGGCTCGTCATCATCATGCGGAGCTACCATAAAAGCTTCCCCTTCAATCTCAAAAAGACGACGGGGAATACTTTCACGTGTGCTTCTACGCGGCTGAGGTTGTTGTGATTGATTGACAAGTGATGTGCTCCCACTCGAATTCAAATAATTTGTAGGAGTTTGAAGAATTTCTTCCTCATTCTCAACTAAATTCCTTGGAGCACTTTCCTCTTGTTCTACAATCTCATGAAGTTCTAAACTCCTATCAACCTCACATCTACTTGGAAACTCATCTTCAATGAAATCCACATCTCGTGACTCAATTTCAGTCACACTTCCATCAGATTGTTCACCTATTAATACATACCCTTTAGAGTGTTCTGAGTACCTTATAAAGATACACTTCTTCCCTCTAGGGCCTAACTTCCCATACTTATGAGAAAGATTGTGAACAAAACCCGTTGAACCCCATGGCCGCAAATTACTCAAATTGGGTTTCTCGCCGGTCCATAGTTCATATGGGGTGGAAGTTACTGATTTGGAGGGCACTCGGTTAAGAATGTAAGCAGCAGTCAAAAGTGCATCCCCCCAAAAAGAAATTGGTAGGTTTGCTTGCGCCATCATTGACCTAACCATCTCAAGAAGTGTTCTATTTCTCCTTTCCGCCACGACATTTTGCTGTAGCGTATTCAGTATCGTCAACTGTCTTTTGATTCCTTTTTCATCACAGAGCCTTTTAAATTGCTCAGAGAGATATTCTCGTCCTCGGTCAGTTCTTAGAGCTTTTAAACTCTTGTCTAACTGATTCTCAACCATTCTTAGATATCCCCTAAAGCATTCCAATGCTTCAGACTTATAGGAGATTAAGTAGACATGACCGTAACGTGAAAAATCATCTATAAATGTGATGAAGTAGACACCTCCGTGTCTTGCCCTCACACTCATTGGACCACAGATGTCTGAGTGAACTAATTGCAGTGGAAAAGATGCCCTTGTGGCTTTTCCAAACAGTTTTCTCTTAGCTTTTCCCATTAGACAATGTTCACATGTGGACAAGATGACCTTAGCGAGATTGCCTATAAGGCCTTCTCTAACTAACCTAGTCATTCTATCTTGCCCTATATGGCCAAGCCTAGCATGCCATTTATATGAATCCAAATTATCAGATGTAGAAAGAAAAGCAATTGACTCATTTATATTTGAATAATCTAAATTCAATATCATAAAACCGTCTTGTAGAAAAGCATTACCATAAAACACATGGCCTAAATAAAAGGAAACATAATTGTTTTCAAATACAATACGAAAACCAAGTCTTAATAGAGTGACTACAGAAAGTAAGTTTCGTCGGATCTCGGGAGCGTATAGCACATTGTGAAGGAAAAGAGTGCGGCCACCCCGCAAGTCTAGCTTGTAGGTACCAAGTCCCAGTACCTCAACGCTAGCTCCATTCCCCACCTTGATATCACGACTCCCAGCTGGAATCCGGCGATACTCAACAAATCCAACTCTATCTCGCGCTATGTGTTCGGTCGCTCCTAAATCAACAGTCCACACAGGATAGGAGTGAGCAACCATCACATGGCTAGTTATAAAAATAATGCGAGAAAAGTCAGAGTGTACCTTCTTCGGCTCAGTGCAGTCACGAGCGAAGTGGCCATTCTTTCCACAGTTGAAGCACTCTAATTTTGACTTGTTCTTCCCGCGCTTGCCCCTCTTGCTGCGCTGAGAAGTTCCTGACACCTTTTTAATTTGTCTAGCAGCTACCCCATTCTTGGACTTCTTGCGCTTAAGCCTTGATGCCTTACGCAAACCAGAATCAGCCACATAGGCCGTGTGATTGGGCTTGGCAGCCTCTAGGCGCTCAGCCTCCAATTCCAAGTGACGCGAGACATCATCAAAGTCTTTGATATTCTCGTTATGCGTCAGGTTCTGGCTCATATTCTCCCAAGAATTCGGCAGTGATCTTATCACTGCCTAGACTTGCTGTTCATCAGTCAGGTTGTTTCCTGCCGACTTAAGTTCGCGGATCATGGTTGACATAGCCCTAAGATGCTGCTTCATCGTGTGGTCAGAGCGCATCTTATAGGAGTCAAACCTCATGGTTAACCCACGCAACTTAGTGGCTGAAGTTCCACCAAACTTCAACTTCAAAGCCTTCCACATGCTTTGGGTAGTGTCATAGATCTCGAACTCACACATTAGATCATTGTGCATGCTGCTTAACATTATTATGCGTGCGCACCGACTTTTCTTAGCCCATTGAGTATAGGCTAGTTGATCTATTTTGTGTTGTTCCGAGGTCCCTTCCCCGGGCTCAGTAAAGGAGTGAGATAAGGCCTCCAAGACCTCTTGCTCATCTAAAACATATTGAATCTTGTGATACCAAATGTCGTAGTTCTCCCCATCCAATTTCTCCCCTTTGTTTAAATCGGCAACTATACTCTTGGATGCCATTTCACTACAATACGCAAAGAAGGGATATTACACACACACCTAAGAAATCTGCCGCGTCCATCCAAGTTAGAAAAAAAATAATTTAGACATGTCGCAAGATCGAAAAATCGCTAGGCTTCAGAATCATCTCTTGCGCCACAATATCCAATTATTAAATTTCTAACCTAATTCCCGCGCAAATTCAAAAAAAATATGGGAGAATTAATCATAAATCTCAACCATACTCCCACTATCTTAAGTAGTCATCTAGTCCTAGTCACATGTAAAGACATAACCTATTAAAATTGTAGTAACCTTTTGGGCCAGTCTACAAGGACAACTACTCCAACCACAGTAACCTGTTGGGCCAGTCTACAAAGATGGTTCATATAAGACCATTACAGTCCATTTTTCTTGTTCCATCAGTGCATTTACAGTTCTTACTGGGGTCACTGTGGTCTTTTGGCTATACAGTACATTTACAGTTCTTACTGGGGTCACTGTAATTTTTTTTTCAGTCTATCATTTACACTGACAATTCTAACTAAGACTACTTAGTGGGAATTTTTTCTATTTTATCAATAAAGACTAATGTATAAACATTCAAGCCTAATATTCATAGATGATAAAATAATCACATATCCACATGTTCAATTCACATATACATGTAATCACATTTAATATAACAAATTAAATAAAAGATCACATGTAATTTAAAATAATGGAATGAAAAAAAAAATAGCATGAATATAACTATATATTCACATGTGATCAAATTTAATCTAAAACATTAAATAAAAATTCACATGTAATATAACAATATATCTTAGCATATATTAAGTCATGCAAAATGGGCTTGATAAAGTTGGGCTTTTAAAAAAAATTGCCCAGTTTTTTTTTATTATTATTAAACACTGAAGGGCCGAATGGCCCAAAAACAAATTGGGCCGAGCCCAGCCCGAGTCATCAAAAAAGAAAAAACGTTTGAGTTGGGCCTCACGGCCCAAGCCCATGGAAGTCAAATGACCTAATGGTCATCTTCTTCCTCCATCGGCTACTGTTCACGTGAACAGTAGCCGCTCCACAGCAGCACGCCGCTTCACCTCCGTGGTGCGTGCAGCACCTCTCTGGTGCGCGCTGCACCTCGGTGGTGCGCGCTGCACCGCGGTGGTGCGAGCAGCGCCTTGCGGTGGTTCGCGCAGCACCACTGCGTTGGTGCTCGCAGCACCACCTGGTGTGCGCAGCGCCTTGCGGTGGTGCGCACAGCACCACTGCGTTGGTGCTCGCAGCACCACCTGGTGCGCATTTTTTTTTAAACAGATAAAAAAAAAAAGAGGATAAAAAAAACACCATACAAATCTCAAGCATATGCGAGAAAATATTATAAACTGGAAGCAATTTAAAAAATAGCTCTGATACCAATGTTAGAATGCACAGCGGAAAAGTACCTCAAGCTCAACTTAAAGAATTGCTCCACAAGTTTTTCCAGATTGATAAACTCCAAGCGTTTTCTCTTGGTGACGAAAGTGTACTACGTAGTATGGAACTAGAGTAACACTTAATCAATCCACAGCCTAAGTATTTTTATCAAGAGAGAACAAAAAGAGAGAGAGTATTTTTCTATTTTTCAGATGGTGCCAAAAACACAATTGGGGAGGACTATATATATAGTCCTCCTCTGCACGGCTGGCCTTAAAGGCCAGCCTTCAATTGTATCATGTAACGGCAGTAACGCATGGCTTTAAGCCATGCGTTACATGCGTTACAAGCAGGAGGGGGTCAGCCCCACGTGGGCGCCCCTCCATCTAATAGGTCCAATTTTGATGATTTCATCACTGCTTCTGGTTGAGAGCAACCTGAATGCAAAAGAGAATGTCCCTATTGCTGACTAATATGGTTCAAGTGATTCTGGTAGAGTTATATATGGTCTTTAATTGATTGAGATAAAGATGCTCCATGTAATATACGAGGATGGGAAACAATGACATAGCTGAAAACTTTGCAAGAGTTTGTCTTCTAATATTAGTAGGAAGTCGGTTTCAAAAATAATGAAGACTAATCTGAGCAAGGATACTGAGATTATAAAAAAATATGGACATTGCATAATCTACAAATTCAGAGACGATGTTGAGTTGCACTGCTATAAGATGTTGGAGGATGCTTCACATGAATTGAGACCTCATGCAAAGAAAGCATAAGAATGAGAAGAAAAATGGAGATCAAGATGCTCTAAATGAAATGAAAGCTTTGACCTTCCAAGGCAAAGGGTGCATCTCAGCACTTAGTAGGGGACAAACTGAGAAAAATTATTAGATACTCTGAGAGTATGGATGACATAGTACTTACATCCAATCAAAGGATGGCACGCCATTGAAATTTCTTACATACGCATTACCTTTTAATGGCATGTCATCTTATAATACGTTGGGACTATCACGTGTCCATACTTCATGACTACCTAATAATTAGTCATCTACTGAACCAATTGAGGATGTCCATTTGTTGGAAACTAGTTCAAGAAGTGGGAAGAGTAAGAAAAGGAGAAAGAAATCTTCAAATCCTCCTAATCTAGTACTGGCTGAAGTTTCTTCTTCTTGGAAAGATGTCAGAGAAGAAAACGCTAGTGTTGCTGTGGGAATTAACCACAAGGATTCAGGGGAGAACCTGGTACGGCATCTGTTCCTAAAGAGCGTGTCCAGTGTGCAACAATTTACGAGTTTTGTGGAATCTCTGTGAAGGAAAAACAGGGCGATCCAATCCATGAAGTGGGGGGTAATAATAAACTACCCCTTTCATCAGTGCACAAACAGAAGGCAAAGCCACCATTGACAATTTAGCTTCTGAACCTTTCGTGAATGTATGTCTTGTAGGAGAAACTGACTCTAGCAGTGGGAAGAAAAAAGGAAAAAGAAATATTAAATCCACTTAATTAAGCAGTTGCTGTTGTGCCTTCTTCAGGGAACGTGTCGGGGAAGAAAGTTCTAGGGCCACTGTGGGAATTAATTGGGAGGTTTCAAGTACCGAACAATTTTAGCTGGAGATGGTGGTCAGGGTGCAATGACTTCTGAGCGTCGTGGAATCTCTCAAAGGAAAACCAGGGTGATCTCTTCCATGTAGTGGCGGAAAATGACAAAGTGCCAACTGATTCTCCTGCATGCATTGATATGTGATTTAATGTCTTCAATCTTTCATTTAACTGCATCTTAACTTTGAAGAAGACGTCCATTTATTAGCCTCTAGGGCTATAATCGAGCCAAGCCGGTTTTTCGTTTGCCAAGCTCAGCTCGATTCAAAATATTCGAGTTCGAGCTCGAGATTTTTATTTATTTCTTATTTGAGCTCGACTCGAATTGGTTATTTTTTTTTATTTTTGGAATAAGATTTAATAATGAATAAATTAGATAAATAAAAAAATAAAAAATCTAATATTGAATTTGTACAACTAACAAGTAGATCTACACAATCATTTCATATCATGTTTATTATCATCACTATCATCCAAAATTCTAGAAACTCTATTGAATTATTAGATTTTAAAATTTTATAAAGAATTAATATCTAACTAGTTGATATTTATCCATAATAGCAATATATTATATGCCTATAGAAATTATTAGTATATACATATAATATGATAGCATATATCTATTTCATATATGGTTCCGACATACTAGTATATAAAATTATTAAATCTTATCGACTAATTATTGTACAAATTATAAAATATAACTAAGAAGTATATTCAATATATATACATAAAGTAATTAGGTTACACATTATATATTTGATTATAAAAGTGTTATGCTTATATTATTAGCTAATACATATATATATGTATATATACATAGGTGTATGTATATATTTATCAATATATAAATGAGCTTTAATCGAGTCAAACTAACAAGTGGACTCGGGTATAAACGAGCGAGCCTTAACAAGCCTTAGTCGATTCAAGTTGAGTTTTATCATATATGTTATTTACTAATCAAGCGTGTATTTATTTTCAAGGGCGAGCTTTTTTTTTTCACTTGTCGAGTTCGATTCATGTTTAACCGGGGGAGTTTCAAGCGGGCTATCGAACAGACTAGTTTATTTACAGTCCTATTAACCTTGTTGATATGTGATTTTAATGTCGCTCTCTAATGTCGGCATGTCAGAAATTGTGTATTATTAGGAAGCTGCTATTATTTTTAGCAAGAAACGTAACTCGCACCTTGAAACAATTTTCAAGGTAGGTTTTTTTTTTTTTTTTTTCTTTTCTCTTTAGAAACTGCAATTGGAGTTGAAAGAGTGAGAAATTCAAAGGATAGACATTTTGTTGATTTGAAAAGCCATCCTCAAAGAGCTTAGTAATCACCAAAATAAAATTGAGCATTCCAGGCCTGAGAATGGTGTCCTTAAGGATGCAGATTACAATTGTGAAACTGATCTGACAGAGTGTCGAAGAATATATTAGCGTATTATATATATAATATTATAACAGCAGCGAAATGCCAATAAAAGACATCTGTAGTACTTGCTAGTTTGTCGTAAACTTTGTCACTTTGAAAGTGATATCCTCATGAGTATTTCGTTTTCTTTTGTGGTCATGACAAAACAATAATCATACACCACCTCTATTATGCATCTATTTAATGTATCGGTGGGCATCTCAAACTTATATCCTTTTGTGAGCTTCGAAGCAGCTGATCTCATGCAGATGCAAACATTTTGACCCTATGTATACGATCCTGATCAGAAGTTCAAGCAGATACAAACAAAGCGAAGCTAACCGCTTCTTAGTCACAGGCTAGGTGGGCGACAACGAAAGCCAGCCTGTTGATCATGTTCCAGACAGTCTGGCTGAGCGGTGGTAGTTGGTCTCTTTTGCTTCGTTATTATTGTCGTGTACGAGTCTCTTGGAGCTCAAATTATTTGGTTCTTAATTCACTGTTGGCTATGCATATGGCTGTATAATACCTTTTGAGAAACCATCATATCATAGATAATGAAGGGAAATGATCCGGTTGACTTTTGTTTAACTAAATTAGAGGGTTTCTAATTTATTACATTATGTATGTATGGTAAATGTGATTTGGTGATAGAATTATATATTCTATTTATGATAAGGTTTGTACCTCAAAATGTCATTTTCTTGTCATCCATGATCCATCCCTTGTAGTGAGCGATGCCTTTGTTTCAGGTTGCGTCTATATAATGTGTGCCCAAATGACGTGACCTTGCATTCAATGCATGAATTTCCCGCTTGATTAATTTGATAGCATCTATTTGCTCTGGGGTAATGCTTTTGATGGAAGGGTAATAATGGGTTTGTTTAACAATGAAAAATTTGTCTCACCCCTGTCCTGTTATTGAATAACTTAAATAAAGAATTTTAACTTTTATATAAAAATAATAATATAATAAATAATTTCTTAAAAAAATTTGAAGTTTGTTTAACAAAGAAACAGAAAGAATAAGCTTTGGGGAGCGAAGGGCCGCACATTCTCCATGGTTTAGCACTTTATCTTGGTCCAAGACCGGAGTGATCAATTCATGAGGAATTGACGGAAATATAAACACACTCTACAAAATACACTCAATTTTATGATTAAAAAACATAATTAAATGCTAATTATGGCCCAATGGCCAATCTTCCCGCTTAAAATATGTGCTCTTTTTTTTTTTTTAGACACGCTCGGAATATTATATGGGGGCTCGATGATGATAGGTATGTCACGGAATTTTCACTTTGTCCCATAAAGTCTCAACCATTTCATGTTACTTGTGGGTTTAATTATGCTTTACAACTTTATCCTTGCGTTAATTTCACCTAACGTACGTAGTCTTCTTTATTATCTTTAAAAACAAAATCATATATATGGGCCCCATTTTAATTGGATCATTAGCTCACACATACATATATATATTCTTTCCTTCGGTGGCTCCACATGTTCATCTGATCTTTCTCTGATCTTCAATCCAACATGGTGCAAGAGGTGAATAAGCTGTACGTTCGAGATCGGCCAAGCCCAAATAATATAATTAAGTAGGTTTCATATAAATTTCCTCAATAATCATACATTGTGCTTAATTAATAACGAGTTCCATATACTATTTATGAAAAATATTACACGCATGTAGCATTATTTGCAGTAAAAGAGTCCATAATTAATCATAGTTCAAAGTTCATTTATTATAATTTTTTAAAAAAATGATATTTACAGTTCTAAAATATATAAGTGATCTCCACATGTATATTTTAAAAATACTTATAAATAGATTTTTTTTATGTATTCATCGTGGAAGAATACCTTATAATATATACAAGATAATGAAACTATTATATATAAAAATATAGTAGTATAATTAAATGAATAAATATATTAATTTATAGATAGAATTGTTTTTGTTTCACCAAGAGATGTACATAGAATTGAAGTTATGGGGGGGAAGCCTATCTCAACGTTTAAGATCACGTCTTGCAATTATTTAATCACCCAACAAAATAGTGTCATTATAGTATCTATCATTTTTTTTATTTTTTATTTTATATATATTTGTGGAGAAGGACATTTGAACGCTCGATGACGTTGGAAACAATGATATGCAGGAGCCAATCTCTCGAGGATTCGAACCATCTGCACGCCATTTTACTATACCTTCCAATCAAATTATTCGCTCATATTAAAAATTAAAAAAAAAAAAAAAAAAAAAAAAAACCTACTTATTTAGTCGTTGATACTGCATGGATACGTTACACACTTCAATGCAAACTAAAAACGATGAATGTTGTTGGGACGTTAAAATTATTTACTTGCTCAATAGGTGGTAAGCATCCATAACCCTATATTAATAATTAGAATCTTAATTAAAAAAAGGGACTCTATATATAAAAATACAATTAAAAATATCGATCTTCTAAAGTCCAATCGTTCTTAATGTATGTTTTTTAGGTATTGTTTGGTTATACAGATTAGATGAAATGAAAGTTAAAAGTTAAATAAAATATTGTTACAATATATTTTTTTAATAAAATTTTTGTTTTAAGATTTGAAAAAATTAAATTGTTAATTATATTTTGTGTAAGAGTTTAAAAAATTTGTAATAGAATTTTTTGTTGTATTTTGAGTAAGAATTTAAAAACAAACGAGACCTTAATCTATTTTGAAGCAAAGATTTAATATATATATATATATATATACCTAATTGTTAAAAATTCAAATTGATCTAAAAATTTTAAAATTATTGAATACTAATCTATGAAGGTAATATTTGTGCAGTGTACACATATGTAACCATTAATTTCAATGAAAAAATAATTTAAAATCAAGAATTATATAAATGAGAAAAAACCCAAAAAACGAAAAGGAAAAAAGCAGCAGTGAAAATCGGCCAATGATCAGGACGAGGGATGACCTTCTTTTTCCGGAACACAACCTCGGTGTCCAATCCGAAGCCGTCAACTTTCCGAGTGTGAACAACCTCCGACCTCTTGAACATATCCACCAACGGTTTCACGCTGTAGAGATCGTTGGCCGAGTACTTATCCGACCGTCTAGACAGCGCCACGTGCAACACGCACACCCCGCCGGGCTTCAACGTCCGTTCGATCTCGCCAACGAACTTGTGCGGATACAACGCGTGATCGAACACGTTGGAGAACTCAAAGTCGAAGGTCTCGTTGTCGAAGGGTTGGTTGTGAAAGTCACCTCCGATTACCAGCGGAGGACACGGCACCAAGTCGATCCCCACCGAGTCCGACACGCCGATACGCCTCAGGGCTTCAACCTCCTGTCCAACTCGGGCCCCGATACAGAGCGCTTTGGAATCGTTGGACAGAAGCTGCTTTCGCTTTAAATCCTGGAAGAACCCGCCAAAGACTAAGATTTTCCGATCCCAGTCGCGGGTTTTCCATAGTTCTCTGAGTTTAGGGTTGAGGGTCTTATCGAGCTGGCGCTGTATGTATGACTTGTAGGAGGCATATCCCGGTCTGATTTTGAGGTCTCCGGAACCGTAAATATTGTTTTCCGGCGGTGGGTCACCGATGGGCTGGTGGCGTTTGGGTTGAAGAGAGTATAAGAGCAGAAAACACGGAAGACATAGAAGAAGAGAGAGAAGGAAGTATTTGCTGAGTGGCGATGGCTTTGTCTGTGCGGTTTTCATGCCTGCATGAAAAAGCTTCTTCAAAGTCTCTCCCTCTGTCTCTCTCTGCGACTCTCGCCAATGGTCGACACTGTTTGTTGCATGAGAAAAAAAGAATGTGTCGTGTTGGAAATGAAAAGGAAAGGAAGGAAAATAAGAAGGGAATTGTGATGATGATGGACGCCTCCACTAATGAGGAAGTTACATGTGGTAGGTGGAATTCATATGCATTAGTCGAGGTGGCATTGTTTTGTAACTTGAAAAAAAAACAAAATTCTTAGTTGAATCGGTTCTACATATTTAAAATGGTTTTTATTTATTTAATTAACATAAAAATTACTAATAATTGAAGGAAAATGTATTTATTCTTACAATTTTACTCACATGAACATAAATGCTAATGTGTAATTAGTTATTGATATTGTATAGTTTTTGAAATTCGTAATTTAAAATTTGAATTGAAAAAGAGAAAGAAAAATGCTATCTATACTTATAATTTTATTTACGTAACCATATGTGCAGCTACTCCAATTTTATTTACATAGCCAAAGCATTTTCGCTTAGAGCATGAGCTGCTTTGTTGGCATTCCCCTTAACATGATTAACAGAACAACTAACAAGTTTAGATAGCATGTTAATTGTTTACATAAGTAAGTAATTAGATCCCCTTGTTGTTCCAGCTATCTTCTATGCCATTGATTGTCTTCACACAAATTACACTACAAGAAATATGATTTTTTCTCACAAATTTTTTTCTCACGATATACATTTGTGGTAAATAATTAGTTGATGACACAAAACCAATCGTGAAAAAAAAAAAAAAATACCTAGCCTTTGACCATGAGATCACCTTGGCTTGGTTTATTGCGGCAATTATGTCTCGTGGCAAATAGTGTTACCAGATTTATATATTTCTCGTTGGTTATTAGTTTTTAGTGACGACATGAGTAGCTTTTTGCCGCAAAGAAGCTTAATAGAAATAGTTTTCTATCGTGAGTTATTAGTTTTTGCGACGAAGTTATTAGTTTTTTTTATGACATTTTGTCACCGCAAATAAATTTACCTAACGCAACATTTTTTAAATCTGGGTTATTAGTATTTGCGAAGACGTTTTGCGGCGATAACAGCACACTGCAAATATTAATAAAATTAAAACCCTTATTCCTTTCTCCTCCCTCCACCTCCGTGATACTCTCTCTCTCCCTGCGATTGTCGAGCCTCTCCCCCTCACTGTGCCACCACCGCGAACGATTCCCCTTGCCGTCGAGCCACTGTGGGTCTTCCCCATCAGTACTTTGCCCCCTCGCCGACGTGCTCTCTCTCTCTCTCTCTCTCTCGGATCCCAGCAGATCTATGCACCTCTGCGGTCTCCAACCATGCCCATCACCACACTCAGCCGCCTAAGGCTCCGTCAGTCACCAACCGTCGCTCCACTCCAGCTCCCGCATCTCTCTCCCTTGCACGGTCTCTCTTGCGGGTCTCCACCGCCCAGATTTGCCATGCTGCTGCCATTGTGAGCCACCAAGAGCCACGATTGGAACGTGGAAAACGAAAGTAGATAAATATTTTTTTTTGGGTTCATTTGCTTATGAGGCGTCATGATTTATGTCGCTAATTAGATTTTATAATGGTTATTAAAACATAAGTTTAGGATTTTTCATATATTACTGAACAGGCAGCTTGCCCTCATCTTTATATAGTGGTCAGAAGCGATAAGAGCAAGTACTTCAATTGAAGGTGGCTAAGTCCCATAGCAAATAATATTCTATATTTCCTCCATTAATCTATACCAAAAGCATGCATATATAAATCATGTATTATGTTAATATATGTATGCTTATCACTATATATAATAAGAAATACTTGGTCGATAAAAAGATGTTATTTTGAAAAAAATTTATAAATTGATATTGAGCACTAACATTAGTTTCTCTATATGCATATGTAAAATCACATCTTTTAAAAATTAATTTTGCATTTAAAAAAAAATCTCATATTGGATTATGCATCTTTGAGCAAAATAATAAAAAATGTTATTATTATTTTTATTTTATTTTTTTCTTTTGAATTTCTTTCTGTTTGTGTCGAGGGAGAGAGAGAGAGAGCATGGAGAAAGAAATGTTTCGAGAGAGGGTTTGTTTCTATTGGTGTCGAGAGACAAAGAGGGGGAGGAGAGAGAAAAAAGTAGTAAAATAAAATGTGGGGAGTGAACAGTGCATCTTCAAATTTGTAGAAACACTGTTTATAGCTATGCAAATTTTTGTATATGCATAATCCAATACATGTAGTCTAATTTTAGGTCATATTAAGCAAATATGTAGATGCATAATTCAATGCTAGTGCCCTAAAGACTAAATTAACTGGATTCAACCCTTTGAAAACCTATCACTAATAATAATGGAAGAGATAAAACTAAGAGATAAAGCAGGAAAGTTGGCTTAGACTCATAAAAAGAAAAGGCTTCACAATACAGGATGGACTCTATCATTCTAAAGGAGAAAACATATCTTTATAAAAGATCTCTACAAATGAACGACGGACTCTCCAGTACAGGTTGGAGATGACTTCTCTATGCCTAAACTAAATTTTCTCATTATATTGAGCGACATGTGAGGCCATGAGAGATTATAAAATACCAATCATAGTAGATTTTGTCTCCAAACAACCCGTGGATGTAGACTTTTATGCCGAATTATATAAATTTGTATGTCTCTCTATATTTATTTTTATTCTCTTATTTATTATTTATTATGTGGATGAACACGAAAAGTATTGTATCGAAACCTGAATCATTAATGTGAGTCGGGAATCATTTTCCCCTCCTTTTCAATCTGTTGTGCAAATTAAGATATTAACAAATATGATTGTATATGTTAAATTAAAATGTAAACGTTTATTATTATTATTATTATTATAAAATAGATGTTAGTATCAGAACATTAACTTGCCTCAATTTAAAAATTATTTTATGCTTTCCATATTTACACATGTATACAGATCAGTCGATACTGGATGCCGGCTGGTCTCACTAGTAGTACTAATCCTCATGCATTCTCTTGGCCAGAGAGAGAACAAAAAAACAGATAACCTTTTTCATGGATTTCAAGACAGACGTTGCAATAATTTGTTGGAGAAATGGACAAGGTAGAGCTGCTTGAAGTCAGGGAATTATTTGGAGGGAACTTCTTTGAGTTTGATTTATATTATTTGATGACAAAACATCTTTCGGCGAAAGAGTTACATAAGTCTTCTCCATTAATTGGCTATTCAAACTTCTTCTCTTTTTCTTCGATCTCTCGTTAATTAACACATCTACAAAAAAATATATATATAAAAAAATACAAAAAAAGAATTATAGAAGAAATAAAGGGAAATATGCTTTAATTTGAAGATATTTTATTGCAGCAAAGAAATGATGAAATGATGATGATAAGGATGAAGGAGAAGAAGATCAATACAAAAATGAATGTGAAATCAACCTCTGGATCTCATCCGTCCATCCATCCAAAGTAGGTAGGGCTAGCAAGGCAGCCGCCCCATTTGAATTATTAAAAAGAAAGGCCGATGGGAAAATAATACTTATAATTAATGGCCGTCTAACCAATCCATGAAGCCGAAAGTTGCATATATTCATCGATTATTATCCAAGGCACGTACGTAGGTGTTACGTCCTATGACTCTAGAACAGTACTACTAAAACTTGAGCTTACTTTATGCATACTATTTTTCTTTATATTTTCGTTTAATATTTTACATCATCCCTCCATTAATAGTAGTTAAATAATTTATGAATAATAATAAAATAATTTATATATTTATTTATTTTTAAATATTTTAATTACAAAAAGTTGTAAAAAAAATAAATTTAAAAATTAAGTAACATGAAATCAAATACTTTAACCTACGTAAACTAGCAGAAGATAATTAATCATTAGCTCTTGAGCGGAGCCTAACTAGCCCTAAGGATCATGAGTGACAACTTCTAAGGGCTAGGGAAAAGTACTCCTACTCCTGGTTGTTTGAAGAACGATTTCACCCTTTTCTAAGGTTGAGAGGTCGGTGGACTAAAAAGATTCTTTTATTTATCTTATTTAATTATTATATTTTTTTAAAATTTTGATATAAAATATAATAAGTAATTTAATTTTTTTAATAAAAATAATATTAAAAAATAATATTATAATAATATTTTATTTAATTTTCAATTATTATATCATTTCAACTCACTAATCAAATCTTGCCAGAGTGTATATGCATTTCAAAATGATTTCTTCATCCAAATTTTGACAATTCAATACGAAAAACATGTAGATTTATTTGACTATTCTTGAACTCTTCACTCGTCCAACTCTATGTAGAAGGAGGAGGTGAAGCAAAACTCTTCTACTCTTATTCTTGAATAAGGGTAGAAGGCTGAGTGAAGTTGGTATGGTATTGGCAAGGGTGATATGATGGATGATCTTGAAAAAAGACGGGGGAAGTTGCGTTTGACGGAAGAGGAAAACTTGACCATATCGATGGGAAGAAGCATATCGGAAGAATTAATAGATAAAGGAGATAGGAGCCTGGTGGGAAATGTGTGCTCGGAGAGGAGTATTAATCAGGAGATTATTGGGTCAACAATGGTAGAAGTATGGAGAATTAGCAAGCCGGTTGTTTTTCGTGAAGTCAGTCTGAATGTTTTTGACATTTGCTACCCAAGCAGACAAGCATCGAGTATGGGAGGGAAGACCATGGTTATTTGAAAATAACCTGATTACATGGTCTTCCCCCCCATGTAATCAGATGCATCTACGCCCAATTAGATGCATGATCTTCCACTGGATTACATGAACAAAGAGGGTGGTGAATTAATTGGAGATACTATTGGGCGTGTGATTGATGTAGATGTTCAAACTGATGGAAGTGGATGGGGACTTTTCCTCAGGGTTCTTATAGAGCTGGAATTAGTAAAGCCAATTGCAAGGCCGGGTCGTATGATTATGGTGCAAGGGAAGTGGTTATAGATCCCTTTAAAATATAAAAAGTTGCCAAAAATATACTTTGCATGTGGACAATTCCTTCATGGGATTAATGGTTGTGTAGCTTAGGAAAAGCAATGAGGGGTGGCAATAGAAGTGTCAATCGGCGCAGCAGAAGAGAATTCAGTAATCCAAAAAAGGATTGAAGGAAATGAGTAGGGTTGCCGTGAGGAGGAATTCTCCAGGAATGTTTATACTGGATAGATGCCTACTGGAGAGGAAAAGGCAATTGTGTTAGGGAAGGATGAAGATAGAATCAAATCTTCTGGATTGGAGGGGAAGAGGATAGGGCTAGTGCAAAATTCAGTTGAGGATATAACGGAGGATTTTTATGGGAGGGTATTGGTGGAGGAAAATATGGAGGTTTCAAAAAAAAACAAAAGGAAACGGAGAGGGGGAAATATAAAATAGGGGATGAGAAGGGTTTGCCTTTGGGCAAGCCTGTAATAGATACCAAAAGGCCCAACCAAGTTAGTTTATGTAAAGCCCATGAAGAAAACGCAATTGAGAAGTATAGGTTGAATAACCTAGCTTCTAGAGGGATTGGTAATGTAGAAACAAGAAAACTCAGAGATCATGGAAGAGAAAGGCTCGTGAAAAAGGCAAGGAATCTTCTTCTTGCACTCATAATCTACAGCTTAAAAGGAGGTTAATAGATGAGGATGAAACTTGGACTTATTGGTTTTCAAAAAAACTAGACTTGACACAAATGGAGAAGGTGTGTTTCCAACTGAAGAATTGGTGGAGGTTGTTGCATAGCCTCGCTAGTCACCATGATTTTCTTAAGCTGGAACTGTCGAGGGCTTGGGAGCCCTCGGACAGTTAGGACCTTTACTTGCTAGTAAAGGAGAAGAAACCCTCTTTAGTCTTTGTCATGGAGACTAAAATCACAACAACTAAGTTAGAACATTTGAAGAGAAAGTTCTGTTATGATGGATGTTTTACAGTAGACCCAATAGGAAGAGGGGGTGGTTTGGCCCTTCTATGGAAGTCTGACTTGAATGTAGATATTCACAACTACTCTTAGAGACACATCAATGCATGGATAGAGGACGGTGATGTTAACAAAAAGTGGCTTTTTACAGGATTCTATGGGCAACTTGAGATGAGCAAAAGAAGGGAAGCTTGGAATCTTATGGATTATCTAGCACCAACAAAGTAGGAGGCTTGTGTGTAATGGGAGACTTCAATGAGATTGTGTCTAATGATGAAAAGTTTGGAGGAAGGCAGAGACCAAAGCAGTTGATGGATGATTTCAAAACAACATTAGAGAAGGGTAATCTACCCGATTTGGGATGGAGGGGAGATAAGTATACATCGAGTAATAATCACGGTGACAACACTTTTACAAAAGAAAGGCTTGATAGGGTGGTTGCAAATCCATTATGGTTTGATACATACATAGAAAGGTGGGTGGAGCTTATGGCAACAAGAACATCATATCGTAAACCAATTATTCTTTACTTCAACAACTCAGATGTAAGCAGTCAGAGGAATGTTAAAGGTTTTAAATATGAAGTAAGTTGGGCATTGGAAGAGGATTGGGTGAAAGTGATTGGGATGGAATGGAAAAAAAGAATAATTGAAAGGGAGCCAATAGCAAAGGTTCAAAGTTTAATGAGTAAATGCAAGGGAGCTTTAATCAGGTGGTGCAAAAAGACAATAGTTGATAGAGGAAAGCAGATTCAGAAAAAGACAAGACAATTACAACAAATGTAATCTGAGGAGAATAGCCAAAATACTAAAGAGATCAGTAAATTACAAAAAGAGGTAGGAGTTATGCTTGAACAAGAAGACTTAAAGTGGAGACAAAGAGCTAAAAGAAATTGGTTTCAGCAAGGGATAGAAATACAAAATAAATTTCATACTTGTGCTAATCAGAGAAGGAAGAAGAACACAATCAAGCATATATGTGATAACCAAAACAGAATAATTTCTAACCCAGTTGAGGTTAGGCAAGCCTTTAAGAGTTAGTTTGAAGGCATATAGTCATCAACAAATCCTCTTCCAGAGGATATTGAAGAATGTATCAGAACAATGGAGCCAAGGGTCACGGATGCAATGAATAATACCATTTCAAAGGAATTTACTAGAGATGAAGTGGAATAAGCTATAAAGCAAATGACCCATTTGAAAGCATTGGGACCAGATAGATTTGGAGCTTGTTTTTATCAAAACCATTGGAGCTTAGTTGGTGATGAGGTTAGCAAAGATGTCTTGTCTTTTTTAAATGGAAATGTAATGAATTCCTCTGTAAACTACACTTATATTGTACTTATACCTAAGGTGAAAACACCAAGACTAGTGAGTGAGTTTATGCCTATTAGCTTATGTAATGTGTTATACAAAATCATTTCAAAAGAGCTAGCAAATAGGCTTAAACAAGTGCTATCAGTGATCATATCTCCTACACAAAGTGCATTCATACCAAGAACACTTTTAACTGGCAATATAATGGTGGCTTTTGAAGTTTTGCACTCCATGAAAACAAGGCAGAAATGATCAATAGGTAGTATGGCTCTTAAACTTGATATGTCAAAGGCCTATGATCGTATTGAATGGCCTTTATTGGAAGCTATGATGAAGATATTGAGTTTCTGTGGTAAATGGATCAAGCTGATTATGAGTTGTGTTACTTCAGTTTCTTATTATGTCGTATTGAATGGAAGACCTGGAGAGAGATTTTATCCATCTAAAGGCTTAAGGCAGGGGGATCCACTTTCTCCCTACATTTTCATTTTGTGTGCAGGAGTGTTAAGTGCATTACTTAATGCTTCAAATATGGTTGGGGATACAAGAGGAGTTGCTTTGTGTAGTGGAGGAACCCAAATTAATCACTTACTTTTTCCTGATGACTGTGTTTTGCTCGGAAGATCGAGAATTGATGAGTCGTATAAGCTACTGAGTATTCTTAACAAATATGAAAAGGCCTCTGGGCATTTTCTAAATAAGAATAAAACCTCTATATTCTTTAGTTCTAGTACAAGAAAGGAGGCAAAGCAAACTATTATGGAAGTGACAGGAGCAACAGTGAGTGAGTGATATGAAAAATTCCTGGGCCTCCCAGTTGTGGTAGGGAAATCAAAATATCATACTTTCAGAAGTATAAAAGAAAGAGTGTGGATCAAGATTAACAACTGGAGGAATTCATTTTTATCTCAAGCAGGTAAAGAACTCTTGATAAAGGCTATGTTGCAAGCTATACCTACTTACACAATGAGTGTGTTTAAGTTATCAAGAGGTCTATGCAAAGACATAAATATTATGCTATCAAAATTTTGGTGGGGTAATCAACAGAAAGCAAATAGAGTGCAGTGAAGAAGTTGGGAAAGAATGGGGATGCATAAGTCAAGGGGTGGAATGGGGTTTAGAGACTTAGATAGTTTTAGTTCAGCTTTGTTAGCAAAACAAGGATGGAGGTTTCTTCAATTCCCTGGTTTGATGGCATCAAAGATCTTCCAAAGAAAAGTACTTTAAATACTCATTTGTTTTAGAATATGTTTTGGGTCAGCAACCATCAATGATATGGAGGAGTATATGGGGATCAGTTGGACTTCTCAAAGAGGGACTTAGATGGAGAGTAGGAAATGGAAATAGCATAAAGATATGAGGGATTAGATGGATACCTTCTCATTCAACTTTTTCCATCCAATCTCCTGTTAAAATTCTTGATGCAGATGCAATAGTGAAGGGATTAATTAATTATCACAATGGAGAGTGGAAGTCAGAACTGGTACAAGCTATTTTCAGTGAAGAAGAGGTAGACATAATTTGTAGCATTCCACTTAGCATAGTAGCTTCTGAAGACAAGTTAATATAGGGGTATACTCCAAAGGAAATTTGCTCAGTTAAAAGTGCTTATTATGTTGAAACTGAGAGGAAGAAGAGATTGTTTGGAGAATCTTCTAGGGGAATGAAAAGGATAACATATGGACGAATATCCGGGAGTTGAATATACTTGGAAAGGTTAACATGTTTATGTGGAAAGCAAGAAATGACTTACTAGCTACAAACAAAAAAAAAAAAAACAAATATGTTTTGCAAGACAATTGTAGATAACCCGTATTGTCCTATATGCCAAAGTGAGGAAGAAAATGTGGTTCATGTACTTTGAAATTGTCCTACTGCTAATGATATATGGTTGATGTAGCTAGTCCAGTTCAGAAATGGAGTATTGAAGAGATTGATTTTCTGAAGCTATGGTGAAAGTTGGTGAAGAGATTAGCTACTATAGAATTGGAATAGCTAGCCACAACAATGAGGAGGATATGGTTCAGAAGAAATGAATTTGTTTTTGAAAACAAATTCAGTAGCCCTGCAAATGCTATTCAGCTAGCAAAAGATATGTCAGCAGAGTTCAGGGTAGCTCAGGAATGTATGCAGTTGCAGAAAACAAATACTAGTGTAGTAGAAAGTGAGATAGTATGGAAGAAGCCACCTGAAAACTATGTGAAAGCTAATTGGGATGCATCTATATATAAAGAAGGCAGAAAAATGAGACTAGGGATTGTTATAAAAAACGAGGAGGGATAGGTGTTGGCAGCAATATGTGATCAGAAGACTAGTGTTATCCAGAGAATGTTTAGCTTTATGGAGAGCTCTAGAATATTGTTGTGATTTGGGATTTAATCATGTCATTCTGGAAGGAGATGCACTGTCAATTGTACAAGTTGTTAACTGCAAGGAGGAAAATATGGCTTGGTTTGGACACATCATTGAAGCTATCGAAAGAGCATTGTCATGTAGAGAATACTGGAAAGTTCAATTCACTCATAAGGAAGGTAATTTTGTGGCGCATGCGTAGCAAAAGCTGCTGTGAAGATGGAAGCTGAGCAAGTATGGATTGAAAGTGATCCAAAATTTATTTTCAGTCTATTGTTAAAAGATAAGTCATGTAATGGCGGAATTTGATTAATGAAAGTGAAGTTTATTTTAAAAAAAAAAAATACGAAAAACATTAGTGTAGCATATATTTTCACGTCATATCCAATCTTAGAATGACACAAGTTACATTGATGTGTACCATTCGCATTTTAAAAGGGGGAAGTTAATTATTGTTTGTTCCTAGAATTTGAATTTTGTCAAACGTATTTATGATTTAAAAAGATTCAAACTGACCCCAAGGGTTAGGTATCCATTTCAAAAATATTCAACTATAAAAAAATTCCATTAATTTAGTGATAAAACCGCTCATGTGGTACAAACCTGCTAGCTAGGTTGCTACGTCATAATCAAACGAATGAAGACACGTGTCATAATATTATACATAACCAACTTTTAACTTAACAAATAAAAATCTTTAAAAGAAAAATAAATTGAACCACCCAAGGGGTAGCTATAGTCGGTACCCCCATAGGCTCTCTAGCTCGAGCCACCCATGGGTTGGCCGACGATGGCCAGCCCTTGGTGGCCACCTGCACGCTCCACGCGCGTGAGTGATTTTCTTTTTCTTTTTTTTATATAATATTATTTTTTTCAAATTTATTATGCTTTTTAAATTTCTTAAAAATATTTTTCTTTTTTTAATTTGTAATTTTAAGAAAACTAAGTTAATGAAACTTAGTTCTTTTCTTATTTTTAAGGTTAATCTTACTCAAAAGACTTTATGTGTTTTTATTTTTAATTCAATTTAAAGATGTTATCAATTTATTGAGTTTTTATTTTTTTTATTTCTATTTTTTAATATCCATGTTAACGTGACATGCTTTTTTTATTTTTAACCATCTCAGGTTGCCACCAATTTTAGATCCTTTTGTTGTAATTTCAACACCAATTTCTCCACACATCCAAAAAATTTTCATCGGAACTCATCCATTTCTGTACGATGTTGTTATATTTTGTCCACACATCACTGGCTAATGATCAGTTCCATGGTGAATGGCCAGCTGTTTTCAGATCTCGTTTACCAATTGGACACAAGGGTTATTTACTATTTTTAAATGGTATTTAGAGTGTAAAGTTTATGTCTAGAATTTTCATCTATTATTTTTCTTTTGAAGATATTTTATCTTATTAGAAGTGTCATTTCTAGCTTTCCATAGAAATATTTTTACTATTCCTGGAACCTTCAGTCCTAGAATTAAGACTATTCATCCGGACTGGATTTTTTTCCAGCCCGGTACAAAACCTGGATAACTGGGTTCCAGTTACTAATTCGGTAAATCCGGGCTAGTACCCAGATGACTAAACCCGGATATAGCTGGGTCGGGTTAAAACCCAGAACCTAAATTTTAAATCTGGTATCTGGGTTTCTTTCTTATCTATGAACCACAGTTTCTTTTTTAAAATTCAGATTTGTCTCGTACCCCCCTCTAAAATTCAGATTTGTCTCGTACCCCCCCTCCCGCTCGTCCTTCTCTCTCTCTCTCTCTCTCAATCCGAAGAAACCCTAGCCTCCCTCCCTCATTGCTGACGAAGAAACGCTAGCCTCCCTCCCTCAGTGCCAACGAAGAAACCCCATCATCCTCGTGACCCCATCATCGTCGTTGTCGACTCCCCTCATCCTCATGACCCAAGGTTTGTTCTCTAGGATTTGGGTCCATTTTATTCCGATTTGGGTCTGTTTTGTTATGGTAAGACAATGTTATTTGCTAATATTTCTTCTCACCCTCGATCTCTCTCTCAACCTGCCCTCTCTAACTTGCGTCGTTAGATACCTTGGAATGACGACGATGAAGTGGTACGGCTTGCGTAGCTTTTGTTCAGGTAAGATTTGGGTTTTTTTTTTTTTTTTTTTTTTTTTTGTTAAACATGGGTATAAAGTATATGCTGTTAGTTTGATAGATTTGGATTTTTTTTGTTATTTTGCTAGTAAAATGGCTTAGATAACGCACCCTTTCTATAGAAGATTACAGTTTCTCATTTGGCCTTAGGTCTTTTTAATGGCCACTGCTAAGAGAGTTAACAAGTTAATTAGTTGTTTATAGCCTTAGCTATTCTTAACATAAACGTAGTTTTTCATTTTGATATTTTGCTACATCTGCTATTTTTTCTGGTCTTGGCTTGCTTTTTGCGACTGGGTTTTGTTCTCTCTATTGGTTTTGGATTTATTTTGATGTGAATGTTTGAATGAAATAATCTTTGTGCAGTATTTTTATGGGTTAGATATGGATTTGTGAGATTTAGAATGGAGAGAAGTGAAAATATCCATAACCACAAAGTCTCCTAAATTCCTTATAAGATATGGACTAGGTTTGTGAGATCTGGATCGTGGGCATATAACTTCTACTTTGCTTTATGCTTTATGCTCTAAAAAGCTTAAAAATTTCCTTGGTACTCCTGTTGCTTTATGCCTTCATTTATGATAATGTCATTTATGTGATGCATTGAGCCTCCTTGCTCACTAATATGCATTACTCAGGAGCCATTATTATACTACCACATTTAGTAACTAATTAACTTTCTTTCTTGGTTCAATTTTGCATTGCCTCATCATAGCTCGAATTGTTGGGTGGGAAGGATGTGGTCTGTATCCCACTAGTCTTGTAAAAACAGCTGGGTGGGCTTGTCGGTGTCATGGGTCTGAATTGTGACATTTTCCCTTCCGTAAATTGTCACTATTTTTTAGCTAACATTAGCTTCTTCTTGCTCCAGTTAGTGGTAAACCTGATTTGGTTTTCTTTACTTTAGTGTCATGGGTCTTACTTTCAATTGTTTTCTTTATATGATATGGAATGCAATAGCACCTTGAATTTGAAGGCGAAACTTTGTTTACTTGGCATAAATATGTCCAAGTGTGGTGAGAGATCAAATGTAAGACTGTTCATCCGGGCCGGATCTTTTTCCGACCCGATCTGAAACCCGGATACCCAATTCTAATAGCTGATATTTTTCAACTAGCAGTAGCTGATATCTATTTGTCTTTTCTGAGTAGGGGACAAGTCATCCTGCAATAGCCAATTCTAAAAATGTGCAGAGCATAGAAGTTTTACAGAATCCTACTTATAAAGGTATTCCCAGAAATCTGTAGATGTTAATTTCTGTTCAATATGGTGATAATTAAAGTCATACATAGTTGTTTAATTTTGTACTAATTTTGTGATTTTGTAATTGCATTGCACATTTTAGTATTTTTCTTTTTTCTATATTAGCCCATTGTCTAGTAATTTTGTACTGACTTTTTTTGCTTACAGAATGTGCAGGATCTCTCTGTCAGATCACTTGAAGTTGCTACTTGCCGGAATTATTTTGTGATTCATATCTTGTAGTTTTGTATTTTGCAATGTAATGTAATGTGTAAATAACAAAATAATGTAATATGCAGTGGATTGCATGCATTTTAGTTTTTCATTTTTATATATTTTTATTATTTTGAAAAACGTTAGTATTATGCTTTTTAATGATGACTCAAAAATTTTTTTCATAAAATATATGCTTTTATAAAAAATTATGATTTTCAACATTTTTTAAAATTTTTTTTAATAATTATAGAAGAATTATGCTTTTCAACATTTTAATTCTAGGCTTTTATAAAAATAAAAAAAAATAAAAAAAATTATGCTTCTAAACGCTTTATATGGAATTAAAATAAATAAAAAATCCGGGTACAACCCGGAACCCGAATTTCCAGGTTTTAAAAACCTGGGTTCTGGCCTGGGTCTGACTCGGACCAACCTGATCCACATTCAGGCCCGAGTTTGAAGCCAGGGTTCTGGTCCGGGTATACCCAGGTTCCCGAGTCAGAACCCGAATGAACAATTTTACCTAGAATTCGTTTACAATAAGACAATATTTTGTCCTTTTTATGTATTCCAAATGGTAGGCACTTTTAAAAGAAAAAGACCCATTTTTTTACTTACTAGCATATGCATATTTCTTCGGTTTCATCTGGAGTGAAGATATCTTTGATGGCATCCACCTTCCACCATCGAGTATCTTCATCAATAAGTTTGTTTACTCTCACTTCTTTATCTAGTATCTTAATTGGAGACTAAATACTATAGGAGGAAGGTGTTGGTAACTACTTATTGCCCTAGATTTTGATTTTGTGTCCACTCCCTACCCTCCAAATCAACCCTTCCTTGAATAAATCCAAAGATGACCACATGCTTCTCCATATCATAGCCCAATTTTGCATCTAGGATCTTATCACCTTTGAAGTACTTTTCTTTCATAATGTTGTCGCCATTGATAGTGAGTTATTTAGAACTTTCCAACACTATTTTGCCACACAGCCTTATTAATGCATTCAATGTCTCGAAAGCCCCATTAATCCCCCTTGATCTTTTTATTCTCCTATCTTGCAACAGCTTTTCCACTGGATTGTTCTATCATTCTGATTATGACTCCAACAAAATTTAGCCATCATTGCAAGAAATCTCATTACACAAATTTCTTGATAGTTTGAAAAACCTCATGGTAAAAACTGGAATAGCTTATATGACTCTACCTTTAGGACTATCTCATTTCCTACTTGGGATAGATAGTCATTGTCCCAATTGTTAATCCTTTGTCAAACTCTCTCCTAAATGTTCCTAAAAGTATCATTTTGAATTTTCCAGCATAGCTCGCAACCCCAAATACGTTTCATAGCCTCCATCGGGTAATATACCTGTTACTTATATAATTTAGTTTTCTACGAATGTGTCTGCATTGGAGTTGAAGAAGTTGGAGGTTTTTTGCTTGTTTAAACATTAACCAGATGCTTTTTTCGACATGTCTAGGACTTATTAGATTTTAATCCATTCTGTCATCATTGCCTTGCAAAATAGTAGTATGAGGTTTATTCTTGTGTCCCCCTTGCCATTGGCACTCCACTTATATCTTTTCTTCCCTGAGCTTGATTTATCATGGAGTCGAGACACTAATGTGACATGTTGGTTGGGCATTTTTTTAAATTTTAGAAGTTGTGACATGTGTCCTATTATGCTTGGGTATGATGTAGCAGTTATATGCCGTGTTAGTGTTTTCAATTGTTGAATTAACAACACATGCAAGCTTGCACTAGCTGTAATGATCAGTTTGACTGTAACGCAAAAGAAATTCAGTAGAAGAATTTCTTTAGAGCTTAGAAATGTCATGAAATCCCAAAATCGAGCGATTGATTAGGTTTTAATCTATTACAACACTAATAGTGGCCTCAACAAACTTTAACTAAAATTTGATTAAGAAATCCACTTTTGTAAATTTAGCTAGCCACTTTTCAACAACATTAAATAACAGGCTCAACAAATCTTTCACTATTCTATTAAAATATTGATTTTGAACTTTTCATTTATTTTAATTCTAATTGTAATTTGAGTTTCTCCAACGGTTATATTTTTTAATGGCTATATTTCTCCAACGACTATATTTTCTAACGGTTATATTTCTCTAACAGCTATATTTTCTAACGGATATATTTATCCAACGGCTATATTCTTTCACTATAAAACATAGCATTTCATCAACAATTTCATTCCCTTCAACTCAAGTATCCCTATGAAACCTTTTCTTTTCATTTCCTCTTAATGGATCGTTCACTTTTTCACAAAATGACACTTATCGATTCAGATTCTGACAAAAAATTTGAGATAGCGAGACACCTTGTGGAAGAAGAATGATCAAGCTCACATAGTTCTTCTAAAAAATCACGTAAATTCATAATGTGCGATCGATTGCAAGCCCACCAAAATCTTTTTCGTGACTATTTTGTTGATCTTCCAATCTATCCTCACAAATATTTTTGAAGGAGGTTTCGAATGAGTCGTTCTCTATTTCTTCGTATCCAAGCTGCAGTAGAAGCCCATGAACCTTATTTTGTCCAAAGAAGAGATAATTCTGGAAGGCTTTATTTTTCTTCCCTTCAAAAAATAATAGTTGCTCTGAGGATGCTTGCATATGGTGTTACGGTTGATTTTATGGATGAATATTTAAAAATTGGAGAGACTACGACATTAAGAAGCCTAAAAGTGTTTGTCAAAGCAGTTGTTTCAATTGTTTCTGAAGAGTACTTAAGAAACCCAACAATGATGACATTGCTAGACTGCTTGCAGTTGGTGAAAAACGTGGATTTACAGGTATGTTAGGGAGCATCGATTGTATGCACTGGAAATGGAAGAACTGCCCAACTGCTTGGCATGGTATGTACTATGTTCATATCCACAAACCAACAATTATTTTAAAAGCAGTGGCTTTTTACTATTTATAGATTTGGCATGCTTTTTTTGAATTACTTGGATCTTATAATGATATAAATGTGCTTAATAGATCGTTTATATTTTCTAACCTTGCTCAAGGGCTTACTCCGACTGTTAATTACACTATTAATGGTCATAACTATGCAACAAGATACTATCTTGCTGATGACATTTATCCGCAATGGGCAACATTTATTAAAACCATCTCAGCTCCCTAAGGAAACAAGAAAAAATATTTTGCTACAACCCAAGAGTCCGCAAGGAAGGATGTGGAGTGTGCTTTTGGTGTGCTTCAAGCACAATTTGCTATAATTCGTGGACCTGCACGATTTTTTCACATTAAAACGCTCAATGATATTATGATGGCATGCGTAATTTTACATAATATGATCATTGAAGATGAACGGGCTGACAACAAAGAATAAGAGTTCAAATATGAACAGTTGGCAGAAAGCACACATGATCCAGTGTCAACTGGCCCTACACCTGAATTTAGCGTGTTCATTCAGCGTCATCATGCTCTTAGGGATAGGAAAATCCATTGTCAACTCCAAGCAGATATCGTCGAGCACTTATGGCAACAATATAGTGCCTCATAATGAGTTAAAGTCTATGGTTCTATTCTATGGTTGTATTAGAGTCTATGGTTGTATTAAAGTTTATGGTTGTATTAGAGTTTATGGTTCTTGTTCTATTGTTGTATTAAAGAAGCTAACAAACATAAATGTGAAGATAACAAATCAAGTAAACGTTACTCCATAAAACATAACCAATAAGTCACAAATAAAACATTACTCCATAAAATACATAACCAACTTTGAGTCAAAGAAGGCAACAAACATAAAACACTCATAAGTTCAAATCACAAATCAAACATTACTCCATAAAATACATAATAGTTAGTTTTTCCTACCACGACTTGCAAGTATTTCCATTTGTCATTGAATATAGTATTGTTGTAGCATTGGAGGCATGGTACTTGTATGTAACGCTACTTGTATGTAACACTATAATTCTTTCATCTTCTTTTCTTTTCTTCATTCCGTACCTTCTCTTGCTCAAGTAGCACCTTCTCTTTTTGAATACGCACTTCTTCTTCCCTAAGACTCACTTCCGATTGTCTAAGACTCACTTTTAATTGTCTAAGACTTACTTCCTCCTACCTAAGACACAACATCTTATTGTCATGATCACGTGCTTCTTGAATAAGTACGAGTTTACTCTTTCTAATTTCTTTCATCTCATTTAGTACCACGAAAGAATCGGACTCTGTCATTTCTTTTCTCTTTCGTTTTTCTTTTTCTGCTTTATGGCCTATTGGTCGATCCAAATTTGAAGATGCTGCATGAAAATTCTCATCTTAGCCTAAATTTATTGAATTTGGTGTCGAACCTTTCAAACTTGGTTTTTTCTTCGGCTTCACTATTTCCATATGTTCCACCCACTTTGGATGAAATCTTAACACCCGCCAACAATGATCAAAGTTAAAAGTTTTCTTCTCTAACTCTAGGAACATGACCTTTGCCTTGCCAATCTACATACATAAAGCAACATGGTTACTTCATAAGATCAAGTATTTTAATAAATTACTAGCATGTTAAAAAGTCGAAATAAAAGATGGAGAACATACCTTGTCTTGCTCTTTAAAACCACTTGAATGCATTCCTTCGACTTGTGCCAAGTAACAACAAAACTTATTTACTGCTTGTTGAATTATCGACTACTGATTCATTAGAGATGATTAGTTACATAAAGAGTCAAATTTTTTGTTTTCCTCAAAATATTTATGAATTATTTTCCATAACATTGTATGCTTTTGATCTTTTCCTTGCACCGCATCTAATGAAATTTCAAGCCATCCCTCCACAAGCATCAAATCTTTCTCGTTAGTAAAATTATTACCTCGTTGTGGTTTTCATCAACTCGGTTCAACCTCAATAATCTCAACTCGGGATGGAGAGAGTTGAGATCCATTAATCTCAATTCTGGCACTCATCAAAAAGTCATTGTTGTTTAAAAGATTTGTGAAGTAGGCATCACGGCGAGTGGATGGATCCATTCCTAACAAGATATGTGAGAATTGATAAAATTTACAACTTAAAAAAAATGTCTATAAAATGGAAATGCTTAAAAAAAGGCTGAAAAATGCTATCAGCTGACTCATACAAGACTTGATGAAGTGGGAACAATGCTTATCAGTTAAGGAAACTAAATTCTTACTTTATTGACTCGTAGCAAGACTTGATGAAAACTCTATCAATAAATAGAAAAACAGAGTATATCTATCAATAAATAGAAGAACAGGATATATCAATAAGGATTCACTAATATATTTATTGGACTATTATCTATGTTATTCACTCGTATGCAACTCTATATGGGTGAGTACTAAACGGCCGAATTTGGAAACTCCAGCGAAGTTTGCTCTAGAAGAAGTTCCCACATGTTTGAAACTATGGAGCATTTTCACAAACACAAAGAAGGCACATGCGAAAGAACAACAGAGTTCTTTGAAATAAATAAAAAATATCGCAATAAAAATGCGGTACTGCATTTTCACTAAACAAGCAAAAAAAAATGAAATAAATCGCAAGAAATTAAGGTTCTACGTAAGGAATTATTGATTGTTGAAGGGGGAAAGAAAAAAAGTAAAAAGATATAATTGGAGTCCTTTCTGCTGTAGTTTTCTAGCAGAGTTGTCATCTAATTCCATGTAACTTTAAAGTCTTGGCTACCAAATACTGAAATTAAAAAAAAAAAAAAAAAGCAAGAAAAAAAATTGAAATAAATTGCAAGAGATTATAACACCGTTCTGAACTTTTTCCTTGGTTACCTGGGAAGGTGGGGTTGAAGATTGAAGATGTCTTGCAATGGTCTGCTTCGAGCCTTTGTTTTTTGCAATCATGGGTTTTGTTCAAGCTACACTGAAAAGAAAGAGAGCTGTCTGAAGCTTATGATTTTTTCTACTGCGCGGGAGAAAGAAGCAGCAGGAAGGGAATATTTTAGTCAAAAGTAATATTTGGCCAGCCTCCTTTGGCTCAATAAATTTAACCAGCCAATTCATCTAAAGCTAAAATTACTGTACATTTAGCTAGCCCATTGCTACACTTTATTTTACACTTTAGTTATTATTTGGCTAAAATTTGATTTTAGCTAGCCCACTACTAGTGCTCTTAGCTTATTCGAATCCTGATCCACTATGGTGACATAATTACCTTTTTACTTAATAACGACACTTAAAAGTATAGTTTTATGAAAGGAATTGCGTCATTAGACTCGTATGAATATTTAAAATTTTATAGTGCAATAAAAAATTTCAAGTTTTTCGGGTGAATTGTAACCCTTCGGGAGAGTGTAACGTAGCAATTGTTTCAAACAGCTGTCAAATCGCCATGTAGGATGTCCAAATCCACTTAGAATCATTAGAAAACTTGTTCTTGGATACATGACCCAATCATCCACTTAGAAATTCTAGGACACTTGTCAAGTGGAGTACAAGTGTGTAAATGGAGTGTAAATCAAGCTTGTCATCATCTCTGTTACACTATTCACTGTTACATCCAACCAGACGCTATTTGACCAACTAAAAGAGAGTTTCAGTCCTAATGAAACTCTAAACCAAGTTATATAAACTGAAACCACAAATGGTTAGGGTAACCAAACCCTAAACCAAGCACTAAGTTCTGACTAAGTAATTTTCCACTTGGTTAAGCCACTTTCACAAGCAATCAACCACTCAAGTACTCACTCTTACACCCTCACTCGGTCTCTTACACTTTGGTAATTGAATTTTACCAAGAAAAATTAGTTTTGAATCAAACCCTAACCGAAACCCCAATGAAATCCTAAATCGAGTCCATTTGGTTAGCCTCCTTTAGTCCTACCAAAACTAGCTTGTTTCACCAAGATTCTTCCACAAGTTTTCCACCTCTTACAAGGCCATACCTTGGCTGTCATGCCACCAATATTTCAGCCACAAATAGTTCCTCTTTGGCAAGCAAACAAGCAACCAAAAGACCCCTCCTTTTCACCCACTTGACAGCCCATCAAGCCCTCACTTCCATAAACTTCTCCTTCTCATTTTCATAAGCTAAATTTGCCTCGAAGGTCATTAACTCTACCACCAATTCAGCCCCTCCTATACACCCCATGGCCTCTTCATTTCCTCCACACTGTGTTCAATTTTTCTTTCCATTTCCAAGAGAGAAACCAAGAGAACTAGAGAGAACAAAATCTAGATAGCTTTGTTTCCCTAATTCCAGCCCCTTTGTAAGTATTTTCTTTAGCTCAAATCTCTTCTATTTTGTTTAATAATGAGTCTAGTATACTTGGGTGTGTGTTGGTTAATTTTTCTTGGAGATTTGTTGGATGAAAATTGGTGTTGATGGTGGAAGGCTATGACTTGGATGATTATTGATGAACCTTAGGAGTTTTGTGTTATTTTGATGAGAAGTTGTATAGATCGTGGTTTGATGACGTGTTTACATGATTTTTAGAAAAGTTATGGTTTGATTCAAATCATGTTAGGATTTAATAAAATGGTTTTACATGATCTTTGAAGTGGTAGAAACCAATTGGTTCAAAATGAGTTTTGTTTGGGTTAGGTTGTGATTTTAGCCTTATGATCTTAATTCTATAGGTTCAACAAATAAAATGAATGCACACAATGTCATAGCTTTACAACCCAATGGAGGAAGAAAAACGGTAAATACAGTTTACAAAACCATGAAAATGAGACAAATGCTCTGATACCAATTGAAGAAAATAAAGATAAAATAATGTCTGCTTATTATCATAGCATACCTAAACCAAATACGAGACAGAGCAAAAGAATGCCTCCTCCAGTGTTGGAAGATGAGCTAGCTATCCCTTTTTGTGTCCCCGAATAGATTCATGATTGAGTGCCAATGAGTCTTTTACTCTCTTCCTCATAGTTTCACTAATGGCTCTCATAAAGTCTAATGGGCTAACTCCATTTATATATATAAGATAAGATTAAGGACTTCCTCAAGTAGTCACTAAATAGTCCAACTGATTATGGGCTCAAAATATGATCATGCTAGTCCACACTTAAAAACACAATTTATTGATAAATGGGGAAAGTTTTCACATCTGGCTGGTCAAAACATCTATTTGACAAAAACATGATCAAAAGTTTTTGCATTGTGAGATTTTATCCCCGCATGATCTGACTGATCAATTTGGGGAAAAGCTTTTGTATTGCTACAGTAGATCCCCAAAACATTAATACATATTTGTACTCCATTTTCTCTCTACCCTCTTGCGTTTCTCAGTGTCTCTCGCCCCCTACTTTGCGCCCAACTCTCTGGTGCTCTCACGTCCATCAACAACAGCCCCTATTCGTATTCTACGGTAAGCTCCTCCGTTTCAGTTTAGGTCTCTATTCATGCTTGGTAGCATAGATTAATGGCTTGGAACTGAATTGAAATATCTAGGGATTTTGGGTAAAGGAATTCTTCTGGGTATTTGACTCAATTCTAATCAATTAACTTCAGTTTGTGCCCCTTTTTAATTCTGTGATCAAGCTCTATTATGTTGAATTGAATGTGTACATGACTTGCTAGTAGATTCTCTATACAACATAATTGGATGTTTGTGAATTTTTTTTTTATATAAAAAAAGCCTTAGCCACAAAGAAATTTCACAAACTGATGTGGCTTGATATAATATTTTAGATTGTAAAGTTCTTTTTATTATAAAATAGATCTAACATATCATATAAAACCATGTCAGTTTGTGAGTTTACTTTTGTAAGGTCTTTTGTGGCTATAGCACTTCTCTTTTTTTATACACTTCAGATTTACAATTCTTTCTTGAGATAATGAAGTTCCATTATGTTTGATGTGTTTGTTTCTCACCCTTGCATTTATAATTGATTGTTGCGGGCCCAATTCAACAGAAAAATATACCTTGCCACTGGATGCTTGAGGCGTTTGATACTTGGTTATGGGTCCAATTATTACACTTATAATTATTGTTTGGGCTATGACTAGTTTAGTGTAACTATTTATTGTGTTATGTTTTGCTTAAACCTTTATAGTTGCTTCAAACCTTGTCTACACTGCCACTGGATGTTGTGAAAAGTACTTTCTCTTCAATTAGACTAGAAATGAGTTTTGTTGCTAAGTGGTTGTTGCATATTTTCTAGTTTTATTATATCGTTATAGCAGCTCTTGATTAATCATTCTATGACTCTATTGCATAAACATTTTGGGGGTAGCTCTAAGCATAAATATTTTGCAGTATTGTGTTTATATGCAACTACTCTTGTTGGGGCTGTGTTTATAATGTAATGAGGATATGATGATGGTTGAGTTGAATGTTGGGAATGTGAAATCAGCAAGTATTATGAAGAGAGGTTTGAACTCTGTGGTAGAATAACCCAAAAGACCATTTTCATTGTGAAATGTATCACAAAGGCAACCGTGACTTGCAGTCATGACAATTGTTGCTCATTTTCTATGCCTGACTGTTGACCATTATGAGACTACTACGTTTCCCTTCTACATTTTAGTAATAAGTTTATTATACTTTTCTCTTTTTTTCTCCATTGGCTTTGCTCGGAGATATTGAGTGTGTGATATGTCTTGAAAATTTGAGCTATAATGAACAGGTTTTGATTGGAGGTTATGGAGCTCTTGATTAATCATTCAATGCTTCTATTATTATGCTTTTCTCTTGTTTTCTTCATTGGCTTTGCGAAGATCTATTGATATCATTATATGTCTTAAAAATTCAAGCTATAGTGAACTGGTTTTGATTGGAGGTTATGGAAGCTCTTGATTAATCATTCAATGCCTATGTTATTATTGTATTTCTCTCTATGAACAAAATGTATTAATTGAAGAAATTTTTGAGAAATTTATCTCATGAGATGAGATAGAGAAGAGCTTTCCATTTCCTATATTTTTCTTTACATAGTATATGAAGCCTGTATTAAGGCCTTTTTAACAGATATTCATGGCGGAAGAATTTTTGGAATGTCTTTCTTTATTTTGCAAATGTTTGGATGTGCAGTTTGCATTTCTTCTTAACGTTGCATGATTTACAGAGTGACTTTGGCTTGTATGAGATTGTTGCTGGAGTTATGGAAGTCAACT
Organism: Juglans microcarpa x Juglans regia; assembly: GCF_004785595.1. Taxonomy (NCBI): domain Eukaryota; kingdom Viridiplantae; phylum Streptophyta; class Magnoliopsida; order Fagales; family Juglandaceae; genus Juglans; species Juglans microcarpa x Juglans regia. The sequence goes on from NC_054598.1 coordinate 23,120,354, forward strand.
AGTGAGATGACGCTATCACTCCTCAAACATGGCTGAGCATCAAGGGAAAGACCAAGTTTGACATGCAAGGTCTGGAAGTGATCCTTCAGAAAGGGCTTTATGAAGATGTCAGCAAGCTAGTTTGGTGAGGAAATAAACTCAGTTTCCAAGGAACCCAAAGCTACCCATTCACGCACGTAATGGTAGTCAAGCTCCATGTGGTTAATTTGTTTGGCCATGGAGAACTGGGTTCATTGTCATATATAGTGCATGAAGGTCATCGCAATCAAACTTTGGTGTCGTGGGCAAGGGGATGCCAAGGTCACAGAGTAGGAAGCTGGAGAGCTAACTGAGCTCAGTTGCGGTAAAGGCCATGGACTGGTACTCGGCTTCTGCACTAGAGTGGGCTACTGTAACTTGTTTCTTTGCTTTCCACGAAATGAGGTTACTGCATGAAATGTACAAAATCCATAGATATATCGTTGAAGGAGTGGGCATCCTACCCCATTAGCATCGTAATAGCCATAGAGATCTAGTATACTTGTTGCAAGAATCTAGAGCCATAATGGGCAATGCCTCTGACATAGTAGAGTACTCACTGGACAAGTTTGAAATGATCCACTGTAGTGCTTGACACTATATGAAATATCTGGTCTATTAAATATTAGGTACTGTAGACCTCTGGCAAGACTTTGATACTTTGTTAGGTCGTGAAAAAACTTAGAGAAAGTGAAAAATTGCTTGCCTTTGGAGGGAATGGGAGTAAAGATGGGCTAGTAGTCAGACATGTTAGAATGGGTTAAAATTTTCTGTGCATATTGATGTTGTGAGAGGAATAAATCACTGCAGAGCTTGTGAGCTTCGAGACCATGGAAATGGTGTAGTTAGCGGAGTTCCTTGATTGAAAATTGCTTTCCCAGTTGAGATATGTACCAATTACGATTGTAAAAAAAAAAAAGGGAAACCAGTGAATCAAACCGAGCCGGGGTTTGGTCCAGTTTTGAAATGGTTCGGTTCGATGTCAGTTCCTATTTAGCAAAACCGATTAAAAATTAATCCAATTCCAATTTTGGTTCTTAGAACACCGGTTCGACTTGAACCGGATCGGTACATATATATTATTTTTATTTTTTATATTATATATAAAATATTTTTTAAATAATTTTTATATTATATTATATACTAAATGGCTAATTAATATAACATAAAATTTTACAAATCTTATTATTCATATCTATTAATCTTACAACATAAAATGAATATAGCTTTTGATATAACATAAAATTAATTTTATAAATCCTAGTACAACATTTTATTATGATATAACATATGTTAATCTTATAGTCTTTAATATAACATTTGCATTTTGATATAACAGATAAATTTTAATTTTATAACATAAAATTAATATAACATAAAATAAGGGATATGTGTTAGTCACTTGCTAAAGTTTTGTTGGAGTATGATTTTCTTTATCAATAAAATCGAAAAAATCAGACTGGACCAGACTAAAATAGAAAAAACCAGAAGTTCTGATTTTGATGGTGAATCAATCCGGTAACGATTCTTAAATTTTCAAAAATGGTGATACCGATTAAACTCTAAAAAAAATGTCAAAAGTTGGACCAAACTGGACCGTTACACTCCTAGTACCAATTGATGTGGTCAAGATTATCGCCAATAACCAACGTGTCATCCACGTAAAGAAGAAGGATGAGAAGCCCTTGTGGTGCACGGCAGATGAATAAACTGGGATCTATTGAACTACAAAAAAACCCAAGTTGTAAGAGATCATAATCACTAAGTTGATCGAGAAATTCTCGGAGCTTGTTTACAGCTATGGAAAGTACGAGTTAATTGGTAGTCCTGGAACAAGTTTCCCGAGTCAACATAATCCAGGGGTTGCTACAGGTAAACAAGTTGACTAAGGTAACCATGTAAGAAGGCCTTCCTAACGTTTAATTGCCAAGGTTTCCAATTCTTGACTACCGATGAAGTGAGAATGTAACGCCCCGGACCTAGATGGGTCAGAGAGTTTCCTCTTAATACTTAAAATCATATCTCGCTGTACAAATATAAACTCAAATTCCTCAATTACTCATAGACTTCATTCCTTTAAACCATTTACTCCAAAATAAAGAAATAAGAATATGACAAAGTCTCAAAATACATGCCAACTTCCCAAAGTACTAAGTCAACAGAGCAAAACGAAACTATTCAATAAAAATTCTCCGATAACAAGTACCCTCTTTGTACTTAATATACTATGTTCACAAAGTCTTACCTATGTTTCCTATTCTTGAACCTCTGTTGAAGTATCTAAAATATCTGAAAAATGTTGTGGATATAAGGGGTGAGTTATCAACAACTCAGTAAGCAGAGGACATATGCTAGCATGCAAACATGAGCATTTATAAAGTACAGTATCCAGAACAAAATATTTTCCAGAGTTATCATGCAGAACAAAACATGTTTTTAAAAGTATCAGAGTGATGATTTTAAGATAAGTAAAACCCAAAGTACTTTGGCATAACATAATCTGGGCATCATCATCAAATCAAAACAAAGCATCTCACAGAGCAGAGACCATGTTTCACCCCCGTGGTAGGGTTGTGCTAACCCCGGTAGCCAAACTAGGCAGAGACAGAGGTGAAATCTTTCCCTTATTCTTCTCGGAGCCCCGAATGTGCATATAGGAAAGACCACAATAAAACCATTTTGTTTCCAAAGTGAGTGCACTAAGAGACAGAGAAGTTGGTACCAACCCAAACAGAGCAGAGTATAACAGAGCAGAGCAGAGACAGAGTCAGATACAAAATCAGTACACCATGCCAAAGGTTTTCAGATGCCATACCAAAATAAAACAAAGTACCAAAGCATAATCAAATCATTCTCACATACTGAAAACAAAAGTCGGAGCATTTTTTTAAATCAATGCACAATTTTTTCAGATTCTCAATATCGCTCTTTTTCAGATTTCAGAGACAACATAAAAAAATTTAGCTTATGTCTACACAAGGCATGTCAGAAAATATTTTCTCCCTTTTCGTACAGATTTCATGAGTAGTGCAAATAAGCGACCGAGGTTGATTTTTCCCAAGTTCTTATTTCATCACAAAATATGCAAAGTTTTTAGAAAGTCAACCTCAGTCTCAATAATTCGTGTAAAGCCTAGCATAAGAACCCCGCTTATCTGGACTTCTTAGCTTATTAGAAATTCTCCACAGCAGTACTGAACAAAAATCAATCGTCACCTATAAAATAATCACGTAACTTCCATAAATTTCCAATCTACGTATTTCAATATCTAAACTTGAAATACATATTTTTATACCCCAAAACCTACAATTTCTCTTAACTCTAAAATACCATCACTTTTTAAATTCATCATTTTTCCCACTTAACAACTCCGACTAAAACATTAATAATAACTAATATAATTTTGTACTAAAATATTTATTGAAAACTACGTAGCCCCATGGAAAAACATGTCCTACTGAAAACACTTGCTCAAGAAACATTTGGCTAAAAGGGTAAAATTGTAATTATCACTCAAAATATTTACTAAACCCACGGAAGTTTAAGGGAACAACTAAACACCTATACTAGAAAGTAGAAACAAGGCAGCGTCGTTGCGGTTGGAGAGTAACGGAGGACTTACCGAGAGAAGTTTTGAGCGGCGGAAAGCGGTTAGACACAGAGGTTGGGGTGGATACGCTGGCGAGCTGGGCATGGGAGAGAGAGAGTGAGAGAGACCTCACGTAGAAAGAGCGAGGGTCCGAGAGAGAGCTCAGCGTGAGAGAGAACAGAAACTCACTGTGAGGCAGCGAGGTGTGCGACGGTCTGGGGCTGGGCGTCGACCAGGGCAACGTTCGAAGGTGGAGGCTCGTCCTCTGACATCTTCTTATGGCAGTGGCATCGAAGTGGAGGGGCTAACAGCCTGGCTCATGGTAGGGATGCTTCCCCTATTTTGGCATGCAAAAACAGAGCCCTTCACGTCCAAAGCGTATCGGCGGCTGGGCACGGAAGTGCAAGGCAGAGTAGCAGTGGCCGACACAAGTTGGGCTTCTACGATGAAGCGGCGTGCAACAGCTAGGCTTGTTGCTTCCAGTGGAGGTTTGCAATAGCGCGAGTCATGCACAAAGGTGGTTGGCCACGGGTGCTATGGTAGTGGCATCAGTTTTCACGTGATCGAAGATGGAGGCCGATATGGGTCTCGGTGATGGTGGTTGAAGGAGGTAGCAGCGGCTGCATGGTGGTTCTATGAAGGTGATTGGTGCTATGGTTACACGTTGGTTGGGCAGTGGGCTGGCCGATTTCGCCGTGTAGGAGAGAACTCGGGAGCGTGAAGATGGAGGTTGGCGTCAAACCAGGAGAGGCTGGGTGATTCTTGTGGCTGGTTGCAACAACGACGGTAAATAGGCAGTTTCCAAAGGCATGAGATATATGTGTATATTTGTATGGGTGATATGAAAACCCTAGAGAATGAAGAGGGGCTTGACATGCATGGGTAGTGTCGTGCGAAGGGGGAGTTGGCAATAAAAAATGAGGGATTTTCGGGATGGAGAGGAAACTACTGGAAAAATCTGCTGATCAATTTAAACGGTGCGCTTTGCACCAAATTGGGCTGGGTGCGGCACTCGGCCATACGATGATCGAGTAGAGTCCATTTCAAAAATTTAACTACACTGACAAGTCTATTAGAAAAATTTGTTAATAGTTGAAAACCAATTTGGGCTCATAAAATAGTATTCGAAAAATTTCAACTGGGCTTATCATATACTTAACTCAAAAATATAAAAACAGGCTTGGCGCTAAACCCGGGTGTTACAGAGAACAATTAACCCAGATAGACGTTACGGGCTAGATAACAAGAGAAAGTATGTCAGAAAAATCCACACCATCAACTTGATAGAATCCCTTTGCAACGAGACATGCTTTGAGATAGTCAAGAGAGCCATTTGGTTGGAGCTTGAGTTTGTACAACCATTTGTAACCAACGACATTCATCACGAGATGAGAAGGGACCAAAATCCAAAGTTTTGCTGGCAGCAAGAACAACTAATTCTTAATTAGTTCATTACTGATGACCATCCATAATGCTTCCTTGCTAACATAATGGATTGTGGAATAGGACAAATGTTGGTGGTGGCATGGAGCTGGGCGTATTTTGGATTAGACTTTCGAATGCCTTCTTTAGAACTGGTTTGCATGGGATGGGAGGGAATATTTTCCTACTCATTGGTGAGTGTAGGGTTAGGGTGAGGAAGGGTCATAGGAGAAATATTGGATAGCGAAGGCTAAATAGGAGAGGCTGGGCTTTGGGCAGCTATTGAAGTGATGTGTAATGGATAGGTCTCTAGATGTGCAAATGCTAAAGCATGTAGTAAGGAAGGTGGAGAGTGGCCATTTGGAGGAGCATTGTCGTCCCAATAAGAAAATGTGCTGAACTCTCCTTCAATAGGATTTAGGCCATAAAGGTTGGTGGGTAAATTGTATGGAAACAATGACTCATCAAAGACGGCATGCCGAGATATGTAGGCACGACCAATCGAGGGATAGAGGCATTTTTATCCTTTGTCTCAAGTTTATTGTTGCAGAAAGAACCAAGATACGGAAAGCATCTTGCACAAGGACCCAAAAAGTGTCATAATCAGGGTGTTTGCCATACAAACGGAAATAGGGTGAGTACATGTCTAACATTGAGGAGGGGGCCGGCTCAATATGAAAACTATAGTTGAGTAGCAATCTAACTAAAAGTGAAGAGGTAATTTGGCCTGAAACATCATAGATAAGTTGAGTTCAGTGATATTAAGGTGTCTCCTCTCCGCTCATGCAAATTGGTGGCAAATACCATGGCTTGCAAGATAAGCAATAAAGTCAGCGCTAGTGAATTTCCCTCCCACGTCACTTCGGAAAATATGGATGTTAACATCAAATCGACGTTGCACATGTGTGAAATAGTTGGAAGCTGGAAAAAAAATCTGATTTGCGTCGAAGAGGGACAAACCAAGTAAAGTTAGTGCATTCGTCAATGAAGATGGCATAACATTTAGATTTTTCTCTAGAAGTAACAAGTACAATGGAGATAAGAAAATGACTTTATGAAAAAAAAAGTATTTTTTTTTATCAGTTTATTATGATTCTCTCATTTCACAATTGGGACAAATATGAAGAGAATCATGAGATGAATCACAATTAATAATTAAGTTTTCGGGAGTACAAGTAGTTCAAGATGCATGAATGAGGGTGGCCCAGTTGTAGAAGCCAACATTCTTTGGAGGCATGAATGAAACGGGTTGAAAAGAAGCAAGAAAGGTGTCTTGAATTCTAAGATCATCTTGCTCTCCATAAAAAATATACAACCCCTTTTGTTTCCTTCCCAATTATCTATTGATTGGTCTTGTTCTTTATCACAAAACTAGTGTCATTAAATTCAAATATAAAGGGATAATCAAAGGTAATTATGCTAACATAGATCAGGAGACCCTTTTTAATGTTGGGAAACAACTAAGACTTATGTTGATGAATAGGAGAACCAGTGTTGATCATGGTAGTGCCAATATGGGTGCTAGCTAGAGGGTGTCTTGAGAATCAATAAGCTTCATGCAGGCTATGATATATTATTGCACATTGTTAGTGGTGTATGAGTAGTTGAACCGATTGAAGCATTTGAGTGCTGTATGATTCTTCTTATTACAATTTGATAGATAACTATGTCTTCCTTCTTGGAGGGTGTATTGTTGCTTGGAGCTTGAGAGTTGCCAGATGCGCCACGAAAAGACCCATGAAAAGGCTTAGAACCAAACTAACTTCCTTGGACAAAACCACATCTTTTGGAGTTGAAAGAGCTGGATTGACTTTGGTTCTTCTTGTGTTTGGAGATCTTCTGGTTGTAGAAGACAACAGAAGATGCTAATGTAGCATCGATGGTAGCACTCGGCATAGCTTTCCAGCAATGTCACAACCTCCGAGTATGGTGGTATTGGTGGTCGTAGCATAGTGGCAGTGAAGATTTTAAAATCTTTGCCAAGTACGTTGAAAAGCCATCATATTTTAACTTTTGAGGTCTAGCATTGGTTTGTCGATAGCGGGCAGTTCTCCACAGATAGTTTTAAAGCGGCAAAGATGTTAAGATATAAAATAAATAATAAAATCTATCTATTCTCATCAATTTAAACTTTTGAGATAAGTGGTGATTTCACAAAAGATACATACTCAAGTTGTCATTACCATGAGTTATTAAGGTGAGTTGTTTCTTTAATGTAAGGCTCCTATCAGAAATACGCGAGCAAATGCATGGACAAGTGTGTTCCATACTTTAATTGAAGTGCTAAGACCAACAACGATGCCAAGGACTTCCTCGAAGAGGGTGGTAGTGATTCATCCTTTCACATGGCGGTCAGGTTGTGCCATTTTAGGTACACAGGGTTGGGTTGGGTTGGGTTGGGTTGTATTAGAGTCATCAGTGATAAAAAAAATCCTGGTGGTGGTCGAGTTTCACCGGTAAGAAAAGCCTTGGAGATCGTAGCTATTTAAGATGTTGCAAAGCATTTTTCTTTATCTTCTCTCTAGCTCGAAATATTTTCAGAGTGTACGAAGCTAAAATTACATAAAAAAACGTAGTATATACAGCTGGGACTTTCACGTGTTGTACAGACGAGAGAGGACAATTTTTTAGAATGTCTTTCTAAACGTCTGAATGTGTAGTTTGCATTTCTTCTAAACGTTGCATGATTTGCATAGTGACTCTGGCTCCTGAGTCATGACAGCCAACTAGTTAAATGACACTATCATTAACTTAATCATTGATTCATTGGAGTGTCCCAATAATCTATGACTTGTTGAATTCTATTTCTATATATTTTTCTTATTTTAAAGGAGATCTTCAATTGTATAGAAAACTACAGCGACACATCTCATTCCTTTTGAAACACACTGATGGTAGACAAGTGCAATGAGTAGAAATAATTAACTTTATAGAATAAAATGACTAGGTTAAGAGGATGCCTTTGAATAGAATTTTTTAACGTGTGACTTATTTTTTTATACATTTGAGAGTTAGGAGTTTCGAACTTCATATCTCTATTTTAGATATGGGAGTTATATCAATCAGACCACAATCTTTTTGCTAAACTTGTGAGCATCTTCATCTTCTCCTCTTAAACTTATTCATTTTCTTTTCTATGTTAGTAATGAGAAATTCGTTGAGTGAATAATGATAAATGGCAAAGTGGATATCGTGGCTTCATTGGAGTTAAGTTCCATAATGTTTTTGTTCGGCTATTTCACCTCCACGTATACAAAATTAGAATGACTGAACATTATATATCTTGCATTGTTTCCTGCAATACTCTCTGACATGACAACATATGTATAGTACAATAATGTCAAGAAAAATACATGCTATAATTATCTGTCACTCCCCTGATTTTACACGTGTTATGTTTGAGATTATTAAATTAGTCTATTATTTTTTTAACAATTAAATCTACGGAAAATGGGAAGCCAAACTCTCCAATCCAAAACCCAATCTTGTAACCCCTCCTCGACGACCGGAGCACCCACAGAAGACTCTCTTCGGCACCCTATTTCCCTGCGAAGTGAAAAACCTTTGCTCTTTTAGGGCTTTCTTCGCAAAAAAATGGCCACGACCTTCTCACTGTACAGACCCAACCTAGTCTTAGCTCCCTTTCCGTCCCGGACCGCAACCCCGTACCCTCTCCTCCTCCTCCCTCGGACGAATGACTACTTCTACCACAACGGTCTCTCTCGTCACAAACCGTCTCTTCGGGGCTCCCTCGCCGTGGCCCGACTCGGGTTCAACTCCGGGTTCTTCCCCGGCCCGGATTCCGTGGAGAGCGTGGTGGGGGAACTGTTTGGCCGAGCCGAGAGCGTCCTCTATACGATTGCCGACGCCGCCGTTTCCAACTCTGATACTGTTACTAGCACCACCAAACAGAGCAATGATTGGCTCTCTGGAATCACCTTTTACATGGAGAGTGTCCTCAAGGTAAATTATTTCTCCATAAACCTCGGAATTTTTTGCTGGATATTGAACGTTGTCTTTTAGGATCACAAATGATCTATTTTCTGTGGTTTAGGTTCTTAAGGACGGGCTATCGGCTGTACATGTTCCGTACTCTTATGGCTTCGCCATAATACTGCTAACTGTTCTTGTAAAGGCTGCCACTTTTCCTTTGTCAAAGAAACAGGTATTACTTACCTGGATATGATTCTACTTAATTTTATACCAATTAGAAAACTTGTTTGATTTAAATATATGTGTTTGATGTGAAGGTGGAATCAGCCATGTCTATGCGGTCCTTGCAACCTCAAGTGAAGGCTATTCAGGAACGGTATGCTGGGAATCAGGTGAATTTCTTTAATTTAAATAAGCATCAGAAACTTTATGGCTTGGATTTTTACAAGTAAAAGATTTTATTCGTTCAAATAGAAGAATGGGCATAGCCCTAATTCACAGGAAGTATTAAAGAGCTTACACCTAGTTAAAGAGGAAGAAATAGATACATGGAAATCAAGTCCATTGAAGTCAATAGCCTTTGCCCATAGAAATAACGAATTAAAAAAAATGCAGAGGCCTTGCCAATCTTTGAAGTTTCGGCCATTTCTTTCCTTCCAAATGCACTAAAAAGACAAATAGGAACCATCTTCTAGACAATTACAATTTGTGGAATACCGTAAAGGCTTATCCAGCTGGCCAGAAGCTCAACCACTGTTGCTAGCTTAAACCAAGCTAGCTCAACTCTGCCAAAGAAATCATCCCATAGTGCTCTGGCAACCTAACAATGGAGTAGTATGTGATCCATTGTTTCTCCACTTTTCTTACACATCCATCATCAGTCAATAATGATTATTTGGTATTTCCTTAGGTTTGTCCATGGTTAGGATCTTCCCCAAATAAGCTGTCCATACAATGAAGGCAGCCTTTAAAATATTGGTTGGGATTATTTGCACTCAAAGATCAAAGAGATTATGATTTGGGACCATGTTTGTTTTGACAAATGAGCATATCTGTTTGAAAACTTCTCTAAAGCTTTTGTTTCACCTGCAGGAGAAAATTCAGCTTGAAACGGCTCGACTTTATAAACTAGCCAACATAAACCCACTAGCAGGTACTAATGTTGCATCTGGCTTTTGTTTGAACATTACTGCTAGATTACAATACCATGTACTGACTCTCAGCAATCTTTTCCGGCCTTTTAGTGATTTGTTGTGATGAATAGTGGTAGTTTCTTAGATAACTGTATGTATGTGCAAGAAATTATGCTTTTAGGCCTAAGGTTTGTTTACAGAAATTTGCCTGTAAGAGTGGATAGAGTGGATTTTAATTTGCGTGGAACCACTTGACATGTGGGTGCTATAAATGAACCAATGATGAAATTCTAATGGCTTTGGCTTGTTCATGATTACGGCCGTTGTGTTTTGGCAATTTCAGGAAAAATCTGTTTGAAAATCTTTTTATGAGCGCTTGGGGGAGAAAAAACAAAAAGTTGGAATTTTTTTTTTTTTTTTTTTGGTTGGGCGGGGGAGGAAGGGGTAACGGAGATAACTCAATTAAATTAACTATTGAATAAGGTTTTATCCTCACTCTTTCCTTACAACTTTTTAATCACCTTTCCTACTCATTCTCTGGTTATTCACTTAATCTGTCATGTCAGGATGCTTGCCTACACTTGCCACAATACCAGTGTGGATTGGGCTCTATAGGGCTCTTTCAAATGTAGCAGATGAGGTAACATGTTCTGTCAGTTGACTTATATGGGTAATTGGTCGTATCTTTTGCTTCTTAATGCCTAATTGAATGCCTGTGCCTAATCTTAAAAGGGACTCCTTTCAGAAGGCTTCTTCTGGATACCCTCTCTGGCTGGTCCAACCACCATTGCTGCTCGACAAAATGGCAGTGGCGTCTCTTGGCTTTTCCCTTTTGTAGTAAGTGTCTAGTTTCAAATATGAAACCTTGCTCTCTTATTCAGGAACTATTTTTCTTTAAAGAATTTGAAAGGAATCGAGTTTTATACAATCCTTATGAACTTTCTGCTGAAACCATGTTGCTGTTTGATTTACAAGCTTGATAAGAAATAAGTTTCCGTTATATATACCTTTAAGTAGTGATATATGTTTTTCATTTTCCTTCATTTCTGATCTTCTATGCCCAGTTTAGTTTGGATCTTTTTTCTCGTTTTGTGTTAAGCTGGCAGTTCTAACGTTTCTTGCATTAGGTATTAGTTGCTTCCTATCTTAAATGTAGTGGGATTAATTTCCATCGGTCACTTCATATTTTCTCAGGATGGTCATCCACCCCTTGGATGGTCCGATACCTTGGCATATCTTGTTTTGCCTGTGTTGCTGGTTGTCTCACAGTACATCTCTGTCCAAATTATGCAGTCGTCACAGGTCAGTCATTACCCAGGTGTTATTAGCATGAGTAAGTTCAAATAACTAGCTATACACATTCTTATTTATTGCTACTTCAGCACAAGATATCATTTCTTGGTTTTTGTCATTGGTCTTTGATGTACATGACCAAGCTATTTCAGCTAATACTTCTTATCCTCTAATAGTGCCATCTCTATCAAGCATTTTATACTTGTTTATTTCTTTTCTTTAAAAAGATTTCAAAAAAAACCAAATATTTAACCAAACAACTTCTCATGTTCACAATAAAAAGAAAGAAACAACACTTCTTGAAATTTATTATAAGAATTCTCGAAAGTTAGAACCAAACATGCCCCAAGTTATTCTGTCTTTGGATGTGCATCCAAGGTGGTTAAAAGAGCGAGAACTGCTTGATTGGCAGTAGAATATACTTATGAGCACTGCGTACTTTGCTGTATGATTTACATGTGTGCTCTGCCTTGTTATTTAAACCATTGTTTCTTTGTATATACTAATTTATTTGACTTCGCATTTTAAAATATTCTTATTCGTGTAATGTTATATGCTTTTGCCATTTTGAGACATGTTTCTTATTAATTTTTTTCTCTCTAATACTAGGTTCTTATTTATCAATTAACATGGGTTTTAAATTCCAGAGTAATGATCCAAGCATGAAGAGTTCTCAAACGATTACAAAACTCCTTCCTCTAATGATTGGTTATTTTGCCCTTTCAGTTCCTTCTGGCTTAAGCCTTTATTGGTGAGAATTTTTAATGCCTTTGTTTTCTAATGAGAGACTTTTTTTTCCTCTAATTAAAGCATCTTTTAAGTTTTCTAATTGTTAGTGCAGGTTTACAAATAACATATTGAGCACGGCACAACAAGTATGGCTTCAGAAGTTAGGGGGTGCAAAGATTTCAGTAAGGACAACCCCTGAAGATATACTTAAAGAAGACCAAGTCCAGATTCAGCAGTCAGTCTCTGAATTAATTACCACCGAAAAGGTGGCCAGACAAGGAGAAAAGCTGACATCAGAGGGACTACTTCCTGGTGAAAGGTCAATATTTGTTAATGTTTGTTAATCTTTCCAATGCACTTTTTGGTTTGCCATTGTTTTGGGTAGTAAAGTTTTTTGGGTTAAAAGATGATCCGCTGCTATATCCCAGATTTAAACAGATAAAAGAGCAGGAGGCAAGAAGAAGACAACAGAAAGAAGAAAAGGGGAAAGCTGGAGAGACAGTGGCTAAAGGAACTCAACTAACCAATGAGGGACACGAGAGAGAAGCCAGATTACTTGAGAACGAAAATGGGGCTGGATCAGAATCTGTTGATGAAAACAATCCTTCCAATGTTGGAGTTGTTAATGGTGATCTAACTGGTCAGGATTCTGAGGAAGATCAGATAATGTCGTCCGTGTTAAGGGTGGAGGAAGATAATGGTTCTGCCAATTCTAAGGTTGGTGCAATTGATGAGCAGCAATCTTATGAACTTGTAGAAAAGATGTTGAAGCAAGTATGCTCTTAGATATACAGTGGGAATCCTGTTTGTTATTGGTCAAGCAGGCTATAGATAAAATGTCCACTGCATGCTTACGCTAGTGCGTCCCCTTAACCATCATTTGTGCTGTGGGCTGAATATATAGTTATACTAATTCGAGGTGTGGCCTGCTAATTCTTATTCTCTGAAACAGGTGTTCAAATAATTTGGTTCCTAATGTCTAAAACCTTAGAATTGTTTTTGACGGAAATCCAGGGACCCAAACTAAATCAAAATAGGGTTCAACTTCACCAATGAGATACATCCATATATGAGAGTTTTGAAGCTAACACAAGCTTAACATTAATGTACGGTAACTTCAACGGGCCTAGAAGTTAAAACTTCATGATATAGACATTTTTTTTTTTTTTTCTCTACTTCCTCAATGTCACTTTTCTCTCTGGCTTTGGTGAAATAATCAGCTGTGATAATTTAGTTCGTTTTGCCCATAATTGCTTTAATGCCTTTTGATTATTTAGTAGTTCAATACATAGTTGCTTTCAGTAGTTTGAATTGGTAAATTCACATTTCATAGTTTGAATTGGTAAATTCACATTTCAGGAAGCAGTTGAAGTACATACTACTACAACGAGGAAGGATATTAAACTTCCTGGGGAAGACATACATCAAGCCAGACAAGAATGATCGAAAGAAAGGGAACTGCTCTCCGAATTGTTCCGAACAAGATTGGTAAGGCTAGTCATTACCAATCCAGTAAAATACACGAGGATTTTTATGCAGACCTGGTTCCAGCAGGAGCATACAGCTCATCAGTAATCAATTATGCATTCATGGCGGAGTCGTCTAAATATTATGAGAGGTTTGTGGTTAATCTCGCGGACATTGCTGCTTTGGTGGAGGAATATCTGAAACAGTAAGATTTGGTGGTCCTATGTCGCTGTAGCCCAAGGTTTTGTAGAAGTGGTCTGCATAGTCTGTAGCAACCCCAAAAGTGGAAATAAAATATACGTATTTTTCTTTTTGTTGTTATTGTTGTATTGATTATGCATGGTAGAATAAAAGGAATGGATAATTTTCATGACTGCAGATCTGGTACCAAGAGTAATGACATTCAGGTGGACCTCACATTGATCTTGCTTCATTCAGTCGTCCGCAGACAGGTTTTTTCTCCAGTTAATTCAAGCGTTAATGTTTTTGATGGATACTTGATTGCAAAATAATGATTTTTGGCTGATTCTCTCGGGATTCATTAAATTTGAGTTAGTGATCTAAAGGATAATTCTTCTCATAAGTTACTATTTACTATCTCACATTATAAAAACACCTTAAACCCTATGAAAAAAAAAAAAAAAAATTGTCGGGTGTGAGGTGTGGGGGTGAATAGTGGCTAATGTATAATAAGACCCGAGCTCCAAAATATTCTCTTTGATTATATTCTTCATTACAAATACTAAATATTTTTAATTCAAAATTTTCTATAATTGTCTGTCATTCAAAATTGACTTGTAAATTACTAAAAAAGGGATACAACTATATCATCATATTTTATAAAATAGAAAGTTTTGTTTAGCCAATAAAAGGTATTTAAGTAGGAAAGGATCACCGTAAAGATGAATTTTTAAAAAAATATCTGTAGAAAAAAATAAAAATAGAGGAAAGAGATATATATAAAAGATAAAAGTATTTAAAAAGAGGAAAATGATTTGTGTCAACTTTTAAGGCAAGTTTTGTATAGTACTTATGAAAAAGAAAATGGTTTCCACTGTAGGAATATTTTTCCATTGTAGGAACTATACGAGACTTTAGACGACCTAAGTAGATACTTATAAATAAATAAAAAATAGAAAAATATGGTCATTTTAACTAGGAAAATACTAATTTGTCTTCTTTATTTGACCGGTAATGTATTTTATTTTATTTTTAAAACAAGTTATTATAATTTTTTGTAAATATTATAAAAAAATATATATAGATTTTACTTATAGGTAGGCCGAGCTATAAGATCTGGACGACACGATAGCACTGTCGTCTTTTTAACTACTCGAAACGCGAAGCCTGAGCGGTCGGCAATTTCAATTATATTTAACAAAAGAGTGGGCCTGGGCTGTGGGGAATATTGAATCGAAAATTCATTGCAGGAGAATCGCTCAAGAAGCCAACGATGACCTTTCTGTAGAATAATAAGAGGTAAAGCTAACATGGAGGCCCCCATTCCTCGATTCATTAAAATGATTGTGCCTATTAAATACTAATAAGCTGCTACTCAACTCAAATAGACATACTTCTTATGGAAACTAAGATACAAAAATATAAGATGGAAAGGATTAGATGCAGTTTGGGTTTTAAAAGTTTATTCACTGTGGATAGAATAGGAAAAAGGGGCGGTTTGGCTATGTTTTGGGATGAGAAAACAAGACTCAGAATTCATACATACTCAAATAGACAGTTAATGCATGGATTGATCAAAAGGGCTTTTCATGGATGTTAACTTGCTTCTATGGATATCCTAAAACAGAAAAAAGAAACAATGGATGGAGTCTATTGAGACATTTGAAAATGTAAAATTCCAAGAGATGGCTTTGTGTAGGAGATTTCAATGAAATCCTATATCAAAGTGAGAAGTATGGGGGAGCTAGAAGAGAATAAAAGCAAATGGAAAGTTTTAGGAATTTGCTCAGAGATTGCAAGCTTAATGATGTGGGTTTTCAAAAAGGCAAGTTTACATGGGCTAATAACAGACTTGATCACTCAGTTACAAAGGAAAAACTTGATAGAGCAGTAACAACTTCTAATTGGTGTGCAGAATTTGGTAACGGAGAGGTTCAAGTGTTGGTATCTTCAACATCTGACCATTGTCCTATATTAATCTCATTACAAATGCAGCAGGAGATGAAAATGAAACATAGGTATGTATGCAGATATGAGGACGGATGGTCAACATACTTTGATTGTGAGGAAATTATTTCAAATGCTTGGCAGCATGATGGATGGAAATCAGATAGAGGTATTAGGAACAATTCAAAAGAAATTGGCAGGATGCATGAGGGAATTAAAGAAATGGAGCTACAAGAAGGAATATGACTCAAAAAGAAGATTGACACAAAAAATAAAGACATTGAAAGCACTGCAACATTCAAAAACAGTAAAAAATTGTGCAACAAGTCAAACATTTGCAAAAGGAAATTGAAGATATGTTGGAAAGGGACCATTTGACATGGAAAAAATGAGCAAAAGCTACATGGCTACAGCAAGGGGATCGAAATACTAGATATTATCATTTGTGTGCCACTCAAAAAAAGAAGAGGAATACCATAGAACATATCATAGATAAGAATGGGGTAAAACATTCAGATCCTAGCTTAATTGGGAAGGTCTTCACTAATTATTATAGAAGTCTATTTACAACATCTCAACCAAGCAACATAGATGGCTTTCTCAATGCAACTCCCAGAAAGATCACTCAGGCCATGAATGATGAACTGTTTTTACCTTTCAGCAAAGAAGATATCAAGAAGGTTGGTTCTAAATGGGCCTATATAAAGCACCTGGACCAGATGGGTATAGGGCCCGTTTTTATCAAAAATATTGGTCAGTGGTGGGAGAAGAGGTAAGTTAGGCAATCTTAACCTTTTTAAATTCTGACCAACACATGGCAGCCATTAATTTTACATACCTTGTGATGATACCAAATAACTCAAACCCACAGAATTTTTCAGAGTATCAACCAATAAGTCTATGTAATGTTTTATACAAGATCATCACAAAAACATTGGCTAATAGAATAAAGAAGATCCTGCCAGCAGTGATTTCACAAAATCAGTGTGCCTTTGTCCTAGAGAGACATATTTTTTACAACATCTTAGCTGTATATGAAACACTTCACACGATGAGAACAAAGATGCATGGACAAAAAGGATACATGACATTAAAGTTGAATATGAGCAAGGCATATGATAGGATGGAATGAAGTTTTTTAAAGAAAACAATGCCGAAATTGGGAATTGATGAAAGATGGACACATTTTATTCAAAGATGTATAAGTATATATTCTTTCTCAGTTGTGCTCAATGGAGTTCCCAAGAAGTGTTTAAACTTTCAAGGGGATTAAGACCAAGTTAGGGGCGGAATTAGAATTTGGTGCGTGGGGGGGCGATTGGCAAAGTGTGTCGTATGTAGAGCTGAACAACAACCGACATTTAAGATAGCAAAGTGTATCACTGACATTTAATATTAACTATATAAGGTTGTTATCTAGGGATAAACTAAATATTAAAGCCACCCATCTAAACCTCTCACTTGAGTTTCATCGGACTCAAGTAAAAGATAAAAATTAAGATAGAAATAGCCATGTAAGATTTTTTGAAGCAAATGATAAAAATTAAGTAAACAAAGATAAATTTTTTTGTTGAATCTAAGATTGAATATTGTAAAGTCTCTATAATATAGATAGAAATAGTTACGCTAGATTTGTTGCATTCACTCCTAATTGTTAACTTGATGATAGTATATATGTACTTACTAACAAAACTAATCCAAACAAGCTAGCTAGTGGAAGACTTAAAAAGAAAAATGTAAATAAATAGGAAAAATGAGGTTGTAAATTTACCAAATAGCTTATAAAAAAAGACCAAGATATTTTATTGCCTCTTATGAAATGTAAAAAAAAAAAAAAAAAAAATTGAGAATGTGAGATTTTATTAATGACAAAAAATAGGTGTAATTATGAAAAAATTATTAAAAAACTAAAGGAAACCTAGACAACTAAGTACTGAATGAGATTTTTGAAAATATTTTTTTTTTGGGGGAGGGGTGGGGGGGCAAATTATCTTTATATTAGGATATATTTAATAAAACCATGTACTAAAACATATTTTTGAAAAATTTTGGGGGGGGGGGGGGGGGGGGGGGGGGGGGGGGGGCTAACTACTAACGTAGTTCCGCCCCTGACCAAGATGACCTCTATCCCCCCTTTTTGTTTATAATATGTGCTGAAGCATTAACTGCACAACTTCAAGAGGTAGGAATGAGATGTATTATTTCAGGGGTTGCTTTGGCTAGAGGGAGAGTAAAGATGAATCATGTGTTATTTGTAGATGATAGTCTACTATTTTGTCAAGCATAGATGAAGGAGTGGGTGGGATTGAACTAGATTCTAGTTGGATATGAGCAAGCATCTAGATAGCAACACAACAAAGAGAAGACATCTTTGTTTTTCATTAAAAATATTAAACTACCAACAAGAGACTTTATAAAACAGGTGGTTGGTTTAAGAGATTCATCTAACTTGGAGAAATATTTAGGCCGGCCATCCCTCATAGGTAGGCCTAAGATAAGAGAATTCCAAGGCATACTTGAAAGGGTAGGTAAAAGAATTGGAAATTGGAAAGCAAAATTCCTCTCACAAGCTGGAAATGAGATATTGCTCAAGGCTGTTATTTAAGCAATTACAAAATATAGCATGAGTGTCTTTCTATTACCTAAGCTTCTTTGCAAAAAGCTAAATTCAGTGATGTCAAATTTCTAGTGGGGCCCTCAAGACAACACTGCCAAGGTACATTGAAAAAATTGGAAGAGTCTTAGCTTAAGCAAAAGGGAAGGAGACCTTAGTTTTAGAGACTTGGTGACTTTCAACCTAGCAATACTAGCTAACCAAGTATGGAGGATGCTCACAAAGGAAAAATCAATGGTAGCTAGAATTTTAAAAGCTATATACTATCTTCATACATCTATTTTACAAGCCAAAGCTGGTTCAAGACCTTCATATGCATGGAAAAGTATATGTGCAGCAATCCCTATTGTTAATGAAGAATATATGTGGCAAGTTCAGGATTGAAAGAGCATTAAAGTGTGGAAAGACATGTGGATTAAAAGAGATGGACCTAACACAGTTCAATCACCAATGAGAACTCTACCAGAAGATGCAATGGTCACTGATTTAATTGATAAACAAGGAGGATGGTGGAACATTAAACTCCTAAAAGACACTTTCATGGAAGCTAAGGTAGAGGAAATTTTACAAATAACTGTGTCACAAATAGGTCCTCCAGATAAATTGGCTTGGAAAGGCACAACAGATAGTTGTTTCTCGATAAGGAGTGCTTATCACCTGCAAAAACATAAACAAGCAACCAAGCATGGAGAATCATCAAGCACAAGTGATAACAGAGAATTGGGGAAGTGTGTGTGGAAAATGCAGACCACTAATGTTGTCAAAGTATTCATATGGCATGCATGCAAGGATGCTCTACCCACCAAACAAAACTTATGCAAAAAAAAAAAATAGTTACAGACTCTTTATGTCCCATTTGTTTTAAGTTACAAGAAAATCCATGACACATATTATGGTCATGCCCCTCTGCTCAGGATGTTTGGTTCTTGGGAAACAGAAAAATACAAAAAGCTCCAATTATAGATGAAGAGTTTGGGAACATATTTATGCTGGTGCTTAACAGAATTGGGCCTGAAGAGATAAGTTTTTTTGCAAAAATAGCAGGGTCTATTTGGATTAGAAGAAATAAATGGATATTTGAAGGAAACTTTTTACATCCTTCAATTTTGTTCAACAAAAGTTTACAAGCACGTGAAGAGTTCACTCAAGCTCACAACCAGATAAGTAGCTTAAGCAAAATCCAACATCAGCAAGCAAGTTTACAGTGGCAACCTCCACCAACAGACTGGTTGAAAATGAACTAGGATGTGGCAATAAAGAGGGCAGAGCAGAAGATAGGAGTAGGAGTGGTATTAAGGGATCAAAATGGGGAAGTCTTGGCAACACTAATGCATCCTGTAACTTTTTGTGTGCAACCTGTTATTGCAGAGGCTCAGGGCTTAGTTACAGCAGCAGGTTGGTGTAAATACATGGGGCTGCAACATGTGGTCTTTGAAGGGAACTCGAGGCAAGTTGTAAATGCAATAATAAATGATAGAGAACAACATGGTATGATAGGTTGTTTGCTAAGAGATGTAAAAGCCATTTTGGTGGATACAGTGTGGGACATAAAGCATATCAAGAGAAAAGGAAATAAGGTGGCTCATCAATTGGCTCAACAAGCAATTTATTTCTACATTGGAATTATAGACTTAGAAAATGCAATACCATGCATATTGCCTCTTGTAATGGCTAAAAGCCAGATAACTGTTTGATGAATGAAGTTGAATAGTTTGACTAAAAAAAAAAAACTAGTATTCGACTCGGCCAAACTCGAATATTTGTTTGAGTCATTTGTGGCAATGATTCATGTGCAATTTTTTTATATATATAATTTTTGTATTTGAGAGTATTTTTATAAAATAATTTATAAAAATAAATTATTTTATAAAAATACCTCTCAATTAATAATTTAATGGTCGAAAAAATTTGTTCCACTCTTGCATTCTTGATTTCTTATTGATGTAATTTGTAGATGTCAAATCAGCAACCTATAATTTAGCCTCATAAGACCGAAGATCAAACTAAGAGATAAAGTAAAAAAGAGACTCAGACTCCTAAAAAGCAAGAGACGAGGCCTCGTTTGTATTCAAAACTCACATCAACTCATCTCAACTCATCACATCTCATCATTACAATTTTTCCAAATTCTCACACAAAATATAATAAACAATTCAACTTTTTCAAATCCCAAAACAACCTTCGCAAATTGTCACACAAAATATAATAAATAATTCAACTTTTATTCTACTATTCACAAACTATCTCAACCCATCTCAACTTATCTCTGAATCCAAACCACTCAGACTTCTAAACGGAAAAGGCTTCACAAGACAAGTTGGACTCAATCACTAGACCTCTATATAAAGAGGAGATCCCCCACAAATCGGATAGATGATCTAGAGACTCTCTAGAAGCTCCACAGAAGCTCCCTACGTACAAACTCCACCATACATAGCGACTTCAAAAGATCTTCCCTAAATTCCTTCATTGTATTATGAGATATGTGAGCCATGAGAAATTTTAAAATTGCCCATTATATTGGATTTCACCCCCAAACAACCCGTGGACATGGGCTTTTATGCCGAATCACGTAAATCTCTGTGTCTCTATTTATTTATTCTTATGTACTTATTTGCTATTATTTTATGGATGAACGCAGAGAGTACTGTATCGACATCCAAATTACCATTGTGAGCCGAGGATGATTATTTCCTCCCTTTCAATCTATTGTGTAAATTAAGACATTAACAGTTGGCACTGTTTGTAAGATCCGATTTTTCATTATTTCAGATAACTGTAGGAGGATGATTCTCCGGCTTATGAGTTCTTCTTCATAAAATTTCCATATAAGATCCCCTCAACTTTGTTATTTTTCTTGGTTACTTTAACACTACAACGAAAAAAAAAAACATATGAAGTGGAGGGTGCATGCAACATGCAATGTGCAAGTGCACTGTCCAAGGGCAGCATGCACTGTGCATGTGCCATGCACAATGCACATAAAGCACCAGAGTTTAGATCTGCAGCCACCACCCCATAGCACCGTGGGATTTGAGGGCGGTCGCCCTACATGGTGGAGATACTACGACGGCAGAGCCCCCCATCGGCCAATCATCGCAGCAGCACGCTTTGCACGCCTTACACAGTGTGGGCAGAGATCGACGAGTGGCTGGAGGCCCACACACCAGCCACCACCCACACTGCCAGCAATGTTTGTAACTGGTGGGGTGGTTCCTCAACACCGGAAGCCAATTACGTCTGACACAGCGCGGGCAGAGAATGCACATTGTTGAAGGACCACCAAACCAGGTGTCCATGCGCTGGCCAGCCCATCGCCAACCACCACCTTGTTCGCCGACGTCGTCTGTCGCCAGTGTGGTGGTTCTCGACCTCCCTGGTGTTCCTCACCATAGTTCGGGAAGATGGCTTGATCATAGCTCGTCGCAAAGGTCCAGCAACCAACCACCACCTTGCTTGCCGGCTTGGTGGTTCCCGACCTCCTTGGAGCTCCTATCCATTGTCCCTCGCCATTCTCGCCCTTGCACCAAAGGAAACTTGCTCGACACCAATTGTCGCTCACCGACAAAACCAGCTCGACCACTGCCCAGCTCGTCGGCATACTCTATTGCCGGCGTGGTGGTTCCTGAGTGCAACGTAGTCACCACGAGCTACCATCACCAACACCGTTGTCCATTGTGAGCTTTTACTGCCTAGAGCCTCCGATGGTAGTGTCACACGGAGGGGGATACCAAAAACCCAGGTGACAGTGTCTTTCGCCGGTGGTAAGCCTAAAGCACATTGAATGCCAGCAAGCAGACAATCCGCCAGTGTGTACGTCAATGTCGCTTTGCAAAGGAGGAGGTAAGCACAGCTCTTGGCCTACCAGACTTTTCTTGGGCCACCGTGACATCCTTCACACCCAACAAGTGCTAATAAGCGGACATGGAGCTCACCCATGGCTAGATGGAACTTCAGCAGTACCTTACTAAATTATGGAGACCAACATGCACCACCTTGCTAGCAACTCCTCTTGGCGAGTAATAAGACCAACGCCTCTTGGCGAGCAAAAATCCAGCAGTCCACCGAGCAACCAGACCAACGCCTTGAGCGAGCAACAAGATCAAAACCTCTTGGTGAGCAAAAATTCAATAGTCCACCGTGCAAGACCCATGCCCCTTGGCGAGCAACCAGGCTAACGCCCCTTGGCGAGCAACCAGGCCAACGCCCCTTGGCGAGCAACCAGGCCAACACTCCTCAGTGAGCAACCAGACCAACGTCTTTCAGTGAGCAACAAAATCGACAACTCTACCATGTAACCAGACACCATGCAACCAGACCAAGGTCTCCATGGAGAGCATATGTGGTTTTATCACTGCCTGTGAAGGCCTTCATCATTGCCAAAGCAGGGCTGCGGGAATCGCTCGTGTGTCACCAGCCTTCACCACTCTCTAGTGGAATGGCTCAGGTTTACAAATCTTAAACTTGTAATTCGTATTACACTAACCTATTTGGTTTTTGGTAAAAACCTCTTTGGACGGTCAAACTCAGCCTCTTGCCACAACAGTGCGATGAACAACAGCCCCACCAAAGTCGATTGAAAAGACTCTATGACCTTATTTTTTAAACACTAAAGTCAAGTCCAAAGACTTGCGGTAGAATGGGAATGGAGGTCAAACAATCAATACAACAACTAATGCGGTCAAGTACATCTCCTACCAAAGTAGAGCTCTACGCTCACACCTAATGCGGTCGAGTACATCTCCCGCCAAAGCAGAGCTCCACGCTCACAATTAACGCAGTCGAATACATCTCCCACCAAAGTTGACCTCCACGCTCACACCTAATGCGGTCGATTACACCTCCCGCCAAAGCCAAGCCCCCCGCTCACACTTAATGCGATCGAATACATCTCCCTCCAAAGTCGAGCTCCATGCTCGCACTTAATGCGGTCGAGTACACCTCCTGCCAAAATAGAGCATTGCGCTTGCACTTAATGCGGTCGAGTACATGTCCAGCCAAAAAGGAGCTCCGTGCTTGCAACTAACATGGTCGAGCACTTCTCCTGCCTATCTCTCCAAGCTGAACTCTTCACCGCTTAGCACAAAACAAACAAAAAACCAGGGACCAAACAGTAAATTAGAGATCAATTTTCAAAATTTATTCTACAGATTATTAACTTGAAGATTCTCAAGACTTTCTTGTCTAACAAATCGCCCTTAAGAATCGTGGGCATCTATAGGGGTCAGATCAAGAACCTATAATTTAGTCTCAAGATAAGACAGAAGAACAAGCTAAGAGATAAAGACAAAAAGAGACTCAAACTCCTAAAAAGAAAAAGACTCGAACTTCTAAAAGGAAAAGGTTTCACAATGCAAGTTGGACTCAATCACTCCAAGGAAATAGACCTCTATATAAAGAGAAGATCCCCCACATTTCGGAGAGACGATCTAGAGACTCTCCAGAGGCTTCACAGAAGCTCCCTACGTACAAATTTCATCATACATAGTGACTCAAAAAAATCTTTCCTAGATTTCTCCATTGTAATTTGAGATATGTGAGCCATAAGAGATTGTAAAATCGCCTATTATAGTGGATTTCGCCCCCAAAGAACCTGTGAACATGGGCTTTTATGTCAAACTACGTAAATTTCTGTCTCTATTTATTTATTCTTATTTACTTATTTGCTATTATTTTATAGATGAATGCGAAGAGCACCATATCGATACTCGAATCACTGTCATGAGTTGGAGATGATTCTTTCCTTCCTTCTAATCTATTGTGTAAATTAAGGCATTAACACAACTATAATTAAAAAAGAAAAGAAATAAAAGAAATGAAAGATTGCTTGGATGGATACTGCGCAGGAACAGTATCAGTGTGCTAAGATAGAATGGATCCGACCCCAATGTATTTAGTTTGCTCATAAGCCTGCTTATGGTAATGGGCTTTGGTGTTAGCCAATGAGTCGATCCGTATTTAAGTGAGAACCCGCGGATTTGTACGTTTGAGAAATGCTGCTCGGGGGATCCCGATGGTATTTTTTTTTTTATTTAATAATTAAAAAAAAAAGTTTTTAAATAATGTTATGAATTTTTGTCAAAAAAATATTTAAAAAAAAAAAAAAAAAAACACTTGTCGTGATACATGTGTGGTTGTAGAGCCACTCATGTACGTTTTGGATTCCTTTTGACAGATGCAGGAGTGGGTGTGCCGCAAGTAAAGAATACAGGAAGATGCTGGTGTGACATTCGGGTCGTTTTCTCGACCATTAGTATATTTTATTTTATTTATTTATTATTAAAAAAAGTTTTTTTTTTAAATATTTAAAAATAAATAAAATGAACCAGTGGTATACTGAGTATACTATACTCCAGCCCGAGAATATAAAGCTCTAGTCCTCCTCCTTTATACTTTATCCTTTCCCTCGAAAACAATTGATACGCATTGCATTTCAACTTTAGTACCAACAGTTATGGAATTCAAGTATATTTATTTTTAGAAAATATTAAATTCTCTTTTCAAAATATTACTCATTTTGGAATATGACTTTCAAACCGTTGAACATATCCCTCAAAATTATCTTTCTCCTTATAATTTGGTATTTTTTTTTAAGATTTAACCGGAAAGATCGTTTTTAAATTACCTAATTTTCATCCATTCAATAGTCAAATCTTATATAGAGCATAAATTGTATTTATATTTTAGTTTTGGGTAAATGGTACTTACGGTCTTATTTATTTTCATAGTTCATCTCAACTCATCTCATCTAATCATTACAATTTTTTCAAATTTATACAAAAAATATAATAAACAATTCAACTTTTTCAAATTTCAATTTAATCTTTTTAAATCTCAAAACAAAAATAATATTAAAAAAATATATTATAATATTATTCAACTTTCAATTTTCTTCTTAACTAATCTTATCTCATCTAACAAAATAAACGAGACTGATAGTTTGAAACTTTGATAGCCAAATTACCAAAAAAAAAAAAAAAAAATGAGAAGTTGAAATATAATTCTTCATTTACACTAACTATGCTCAAATTGATTTTCCTTTGCCCTTTCAAATAGAACTTTAGGTTTCGTTTGGATGTTGACCTGAGTTGAGATGAATTAAATTATTTATGAATAATAGTGAGTTAAGATGGTGGAGTAAGTTTTGTGAGGCTACCTAAGATAATTTTAAATGTGTTTGGATATTAAGATGAGTTTATATATATTTATAGGAAGTTGAAAAAGGTTATAAGTCATGCATGTAAATATGTATTGAGTTGAAAAAAATTGTAGATCCCACATGTAAAGAAGTTTTGAGTTAAAATGAATTTAGTAATTTAAAAAATAGGTATTTAAATGTTAGACTCGGTTTAAAATTAGACCGAATTCTAAACGGGCCTTAGGGTTGAATACAAAGTTAATACTTATGTTTCCATGTTTTATGAATTGAAAACTATTTGGTTAATTACACAATTAGCTCTTAGATTTTCACATTTTTATAAATCGCGGCAACGTTTTCAATTTTCCCAACATTGATACTTAAGAATCTACTAATTAGTTTTACATTTTGTGTTTTTTTAAAAGATATAAAAACATAAGCATAAAACCGAAATAAAAACTGAAATTAAAAAAATTAAAACACCTAAAATAATTTTGAAAAGCAGAAAATATCAAATTATAAAACCTAAAAAACCATGTTTAAAAAAATAAAATTGGAGAATTGGAAAAAGGAATAATAAAATACTGTAAAACAAAAAAAAAAAAGAAAAAAAAACCCTAAACAAAAAAAAACCACAAAAATGTAAAAAAAAAAATAAGAAAAGAAAAGAGAGGGGTTAGCCCATGCTGACAGTGCGCTTCCTCCCGTCGTTTAAGTTTATTTTATTTTACTTATTTTTGTGTTTTTTGATTTTTATTTTCATTTTTAATGTTTTTATAGGGTTTTATGGTATGCGGTTTGTTTTATTTATTTTTAAGCTTTTTTATAATGCATTTATATATTTGTATTTAAAAAAAAAATTAGGTGTTTTTATTTTTATTATTTTAAAATGTATAAAACGATTATACAAATTTTTAGGTATCAATTTTTCAAAAGTTGAAGACTAAAGGCATCAATTTGTAAAAACGTGAAAATACAGATTCTGATTTTGCAATTAACCAAATTATTTTTATATATGTTTTTTATTTTATTTTTCATGCCACGAGAGGTCATAGCAAACTGAATGAGGACTTTAACATTGTTACTCATTTCCTATTTAGTTCTTTTTTTTTTTTTTTTTAAGTGATGTGATGCAAAAAGCATTACAGAGAGAACAGCAAAAAAGGCTAAAAAAAAAATCACATTCAACGGTCAAATTTGTTGAGAATCCCTTAAAGTTGAGCTGGATCCATTAATGCTACCATATACCAAGATGGTGGGTCAAAGGTGTCTATATCATCGAGGTAAAACACTTCGAAAGTGCCAAGCACGTACCTATTAAGTTGGCCTCGTTTAATTTTAAAAAATATCTCATCTCATTTTATTATTATAATTTTTTTAAATTTTTATATAAAATAAAATAAATAATTTAATTTTTTTAAATTTTAAAACAAAAATAATATTAAAAAATATATTCTAACAATATTTTATTTAACTTTTTAATTTTAATCTCAATTTAATTCATCTTATCTCATCTCTAAAACAAACGAACTCTAATTCAATTTCTAAGCTTAGTTCAATGCCTTGCCGTACACGTAGAAACAACGTAGTTCAAATATTCTTAAGGATCCTTTAATTTGGAAGCATGACAAGGAAACTTCCACATGCAATCCTCAAAGCAGGGATTATTCAACGAGTTTGTGAACTTCTTCCACAAGATTTGGATTCCTAAATAATGGCTTCTTTCTTTCTTTGACAACGATAGTTTTTTTTTATTATTATTATTATTATTTATTTTTAGAGTACTAATGGTACGTATATAATATTTTTACAACTCTTTATGCAACTATATTTTAAAAATTGAGGATATTTTTATAAAACGATATTATTAAATTATTTTACAAAAATGACCTTAATTTAAAATAGGGTTATGTAAAAAGTTGTGAAAGAGTTATATTTGTATCATTTTCCTGTTTTAATAAGATCTTACAAACAATGAAGGCTCCTCGTCGCTTTTTAGAAAGAGAAACTACTGCTTCTCTCTAGAAAAATTTCTCATCCTTTCCGATCTGTGTTTCTACCAGAGAGAAGTTCACAAGCTTGTTGAAACATAAGGAAGATCTGTCAATTCATGGCAGGCTGGCATGTATAGTAAAGAGTCAAGTAAACACAAAAAAGAGGATGCCTAGACAACATAAGAGAGGATAAGAAGAAAACGGATCAATCAGAAATCGATAGAAATATATTGAGGAAGAGCTACAACATTCCTTATACAGTAAGATATGAGGATCTATGAGTGATTGTAAATAGATATATTATATTTGAGACTTCCCTTCCCAAACCTCCGTGGACGTAGGCATATATTGCCGAACCGCGTAAATCTTGGTGTCCATCTCTCTTTACTTTCACTGCACTTATTTTTCACTCACCACAATGGACGTACGAACCGCTACCGTACAGTCTTTCCGGAATACTGTCGGGAGCTTCAAATAATTCACATCATGGCACTATCTACGAGAGCTATCCAGGCCCACGAAACATGACGTCAACAATTGTGAATACAAGTGTTTAAAACGGAATGTTTGCACTTTGCAGTGTTCCAATCTAGTGGATCTTCAAGATATTTTTATGATCTAAGAGCAATTGTTGCCTGAAGGGTCTGGAATGGCCTTGTGTACAGACTCAAAGTGTCCCTCTATTGTAACGAAGATTGTGAGCTTCGGTAACCACTAGGGGTGTCAATTTAAACTGAGAAATCGGAAATCCGGTCCGGACAGGATCGAACCGGATCGGTTCCAATATTATGAAAATCGGCCGGATCCAGTCCAGTTTCGATTCTGTAGTTTCTGGGACCGGACCGGACCGAACCGGACCAGTTAGAAAAAATATATGTATAAATTAATTTTATATATTATACAAAATATTTATATATATATATATAAGTTTTAATATATATTAAATTTGTATATATAATATATATAATTATATATCATATATGAAATAATTTCATATTATAATTTATAAATTATAACATAAAATGTTAATCTTAAATATGAACATTTGTAATTTGTTTGATCATATGTTATTAATATAATTATATATAAATTAATGTTATTATAATTTATAAAATAAAAGTTTAATCTTAAAGATGAAAATTTAATTGATCATATGCTTTAAAACATAATATATATTAAATTATTAATAACATTTTATAATAAGAAGTAACATTTTATTATATGTTTTTTATATTTTTAAAAAATTGAAAAATTGGACCGGACTAAAAACCGTTAAAACTAGAGATACTGGTTTAGAAAGATAACTGAGAGATACTGATTTTGAAAATGTAAAATCGATAGATATTGACTCGATTCTAAATTTTACACCCTTAGTAACCACAATGGGAATTAAGCAGTTTGTGAATAGGCAGAGTAAGAGACACAACAAAGCCAGCAACACTTCTTCGAGTGTCATTTTTCTCTGAGACATTTTGTAAAAAAAAAAAAAAAAAATTGCAGGCGTTTCTTTTGATTTTTCAGAGTTTTGTGGGCCAGGGCCCCCTGTCTTTGTCCCTGCATAGAGCTTTGAGCCCAAATACATCTTCAACGATGAGAATAAAATAATGTTTTATTTCTAGTTACTATTCCCTACACACGTTATGAAAAACAAAAAAAAAAAAAAATGTTAAAAATAGAATATGTAGATAAATAGTAACTGATGTATAGTAAAATATGTAATTTTCTTTTTTTTACTTTCACTATTATTTAATATTATTTATGATAGGCTTAAGATTTTAGATGATATTATTACTTGTAACGTTGCCTATGGGTTGGATGCACAACAAATGGGTAACTTGTCCGCAATCATGGGGCAGAGGGCAGCGCGCACCACACATTGACCATTACCAAAAGATTTGTTGTCTTTGATCATCTGAAGTAAGTTGACACTCATGCAAAATATTTTAAGTGTATAGCAAGCATTTTTATTATTCTGTCTGCCATGATTCCCAAAAATCCCTAAACCTCAATAAAGCGAACCAATACTCCAATGCCAATCATCCATGTTGGTTTGATATTCCCGTTTTACTTTTTCCCTGAAAGTCTTGGTCCTCGATCATGAATATCCAAACATTATGAAAAACCTCAAAAATATGGGAAAATAACCCTTTTCACCCACAAAACTATCATATTTTTTTTTTCCCCACCATACTCCTTTATAATTTTTACTATTGTTTAATTAATTTGAAATTTTAATGGTTTACAATCGAGAGAAACGTGACATGTCGAGAAAGGTGGAATCGTCGTGCAGAAAGAATCATACACACACTTGCATGTAGCCTTTGATCATATATAGTCTAGATCAGTGCAAATTAAAAATAGGTGGTGGGTTATTATAGTAATATTAGGTATAAAAGGGGGGGGGGGGGGGGGGGGGGGGGGGGGGGGGCTGATTTTGAATGGTCGCATCTCAATCTATATTAAGTGGAACATAAAGATATGAAGTAAAATATTGTCTGGTAAAAAAGACACAAGCTGCTGTCGATTTCAAAGCTGGTTTCTTTATTCATGTAATGCAAATCTTGTATATAATGGATGATGATGCTGACCGCATACCTCCTCATCTTGATTGATGAGCCTGCATGAACAATGTTATCAACATATTCCTCATCTACTGCTCATTGAAAAGCTATCAAGCATTATTAATTTCCCCCCAAGATTTCAGTGCATTAATAATAATGTAACAACTTTGCAGATGATGCTTGCAAAGTGACTAGAATGCCCTGATTACTTGGCTTATGTGCCTGTTTCTTCATTCTTGGAGTTGTAAGTAAGAAATTAAATTGACTCTCAAAGGTACGTACCCTCTTTTTTCCAATAACAAAAAATGCATTAATTAAGCATATGATAAGGGATCATTTTTTCTATTACAATAAAAAATTGGTTATAAATAAGCAGTTTTCTTATAATGAATTTCATTGATGCATTTCATTTTGTAGAGTCAATTAAAGAATATGAAATACAATATTAATGATCTTGTAATAAGAATAAAAATGCATGGTCATGATCAGGATGACACTTGGTGCTTGAGAAAAGAAGAAACTATATATGATGGTGAGTTTAACACTTTATTGTAAGTCATGAGATGATCATGTGCGTGGTTTTAACAAGGTTTCTGCATGTTACCAATATATATATATATATATATATATGTCTGGCCTAGCTAGCTAGGAGAAAGATCATGTTTCTAATACATTAAGACGTTACATAATGAAATTAAAATAATGTTTCCAGCTTTAACAAATCATGACACCTAATTATATATGAAACTGCATGCATGCATGCATGCCTATGCATGTTCCTTAAACACATGGCAAATTGATGGACATGTGCACCTAACTATTAGCTGCTTTCAATGTTCATACAGTGAAGTTTTAACACAGCTTCCATGTAGTTTATTTGAACTTTTTATCTCTCCTCTTTGAATTTGCTGTGATTTAATGATATGAAAAATTCTATATATAAGCTTCACACTCTTACACACCATTTAAAAATATATGAATTTATTTTTTTACCCTCATGTTTCATAAAATATGAAACATAAATGAGTAAAATCACATATTTTTTAAGTGGTGTGTAGAGTGTGAAGCTTCTGTGTAGCACAATTCTAATGATATTCATGACTTATACTTGCGAACTAAGTTTTAGTTCGCCTCAGCTTACAATTAAGAGTACTGGTGAAGTGAAAGCCTCGACAAAAAGCTAAAAGAAAGTAATTTCCGTAAAAATCATGTAACAGCGATCGGACAAGCATGCACATATATGACTCGTAATCACAGCTTATAATTTCCATTAGTGTGAAATTAAAGCCAAAAGCTTAATTTGTTTACGGGTACTAATTATTTAATTTATGAGATTAATGGAGCACATAATTTAATTTCATCATGATGATCATATTAATTCCTGCATGCAGCAATGCCCTGGTTATATGTCACCTAGCTAAATGCTGATTAAGTCTCCAAATATTGCATTCAAATTTACGAATATTGGCACTAATTAATTCCCCAGTCGTACGTTGATGATATAAATACTTATTAATATATATATATATATATATATTATATATAGTATTTATCATTATAATCACCAGAATATTATATATATATATAATATATATATATATAGGTCCGGCCCGATCAATATGGGAATATTTGTAAGATAATTAATGCCATAACCATGCAATTTCCTTGGTTTCTGATGGTTCCTTCAGAAATATATATATAATTACTTGAAAACGAGTGTCTTGGTTCTTCTGAAAGATTCACTTGATGGTGAAAATCCATGTAGTCAACCCCATATTTTGTTGTGTTTGATTAGTAATATTTATTCTCAGGTGTTGAGAATAAGCATTAGAAATTTTGATTTAAAAAAAAAAAAACAACCAATGCAATTTCCTGGATAATGAATATTATTAATTAGGATTTATTAGACCATGACACCAAAGATATTGGTTTTTCTTTTAAATAAACGGCTGAGAATTTACCTACCCTCTTCAATATAAATTATTCTTAAAATATAAAAAATGTGGCAAAATTAAGATGGCAATTAATTGGGGCTTGATATATAAAAGCGTGAAATCTTAATTAATATGATATATTTTCTCTCTAACAATGTTTATATCAAATTTAAGTATAGAGGATTTCCAATTCCAATTTTCCAAACAAATTAAGAAAACTATGACTATGTGATATACTTTTAATATATATATATATATATATATATATATATATCCCTTATACCACACATCATCCACATGATATGATTTATTTATTTATTTTGAAGGGAAATGTCATCCATTCATTAATTTATAAAGAAAAAATTACATCCATGACCCGATACATGCAGAGATATCCTCATATCAACCATTTGGAGCTCTAGTAGTACACTACTAGACTGGTCTAGACTTCACTGCTGCTAATACTCTCTACAGACAAATGTTCAAGAAACAGCACTCTGCCTAAATAGACTCAACCCCACTCTTCATAGAAAAGGATGACTCGACCTCTACGAACAAACTGTCCAAAAGACGAACTTCTTTTTTATTATTACTATATAATAAGGAAAACAATAACGAAAAAGGACGAATTATAGTTTGGACTAACTCCAATAGACGTTGACGGCACATGAAGGCAACAAACTTG
Organism: Juglans microcarpa x Juglans regia; assembly: GCF_004785595.1. NCBI lineage: Eukaryota > Viridiplantae > Streptophyta > Magnoliopsida > Fagales > Juglandaceae > Juglans > Juglans microcarpa x Juglans regia. Next base: position 23,152,991 of record NC_054598.1, read on the forward strand.
TCTCTTTTCAGCCATAAAAGTCAGATCTGAAAAGATTTGATAGTGGTGATTCCGATGATCCCGCGCGTGAGGACCCTGCGCAGGGTGTGAGGACCACGCACGAAACCTCCACTATCCTCTGAACGAGTTGCGGTCTAAGAGTCTTTTGGTGTTGCACGTGTCTCTCAAGAGTTGCTGAAAAACTGTAGATCTGACTTTTTCGACCTTGAAGAGAAATATAAACTAAGAAATGAGGAAATGAGAGGGAGAAATAGGAGGAGAAAGGAAAAATGAGGGAATGAGAGGGCGAAGAAGGAAGAAGTCGAGGCCAATGAAACTCAGATCTGGAGGTTTTTTTTTTTTCTTAAGTGAGAGAGAGGGTTCCCGAAGGGAAAGGTAGCTTTGTGATTTTGAGATTATTTTTGTTTTTACATGACATGATTTAAGTTGTAAGATTTAAAATTTAAAATTTATCTTTTAAATTAAATTATGCCACATAATTGTATGGTGTATGGTATAATGACTGTCACATAGAATTATTCTAATATAAAACTAGGTATTGGAATATTTATACCCTCAATCTTTTGAGTACTTCTAATCCCCAACTTAGTGGTATTGATTATGACAATATTAATGGGAATTGAAGAGCTTGAATTAATTTCTGACATATGACATCCGATCTCTCTCTCTCTCTCTCTCTCTCTCTCTCTCTATATATATATATATGAGTTAGTTTATATACAGTCTTTAAAAAGAGTTTACTGATCATACAAACTCATACAGATGTTTTAAAAAAAATTAAAATTACAATAATATCCTTTTTAAAATGATATTTTTTCTCTTTTACCATCATTCATCAATAGGACTACACAGGCAGTCTTCTACTCAGGATTGCAAATAGAATTTCCATATATATAGATATATGAGATCACTAAAGTATAACATTTTTATATATGTATGTATCATGTATGTATGTATGACTAACTGACTCACGCATGCATGCAAGTACTGATCATTGTTATATCGGCCTGTTCTGTCATGCATCATCATGTTTTCTGATCAGTGGTCGAGTGAGTGAGTACATAATGTGAAAAAATTGAAGCCGACATGCATGGCCGGCCGGCTACCCTTCACAAATGGACCCTCATCGATCATCCGGTCCTGAAATAACCAGAGATCACGCATTCAACGCTTTAAGGAACACAATGCACCAGCTGCTGCTCTCTTTACTCTCCTCACCTTCTCAATTAATCATGATGGCTAGCTGATCATTCTTTACAGTTTTCAAGGGCTAGAGAGATCAAGAAATTCAGCAAATTAATTAATTAAAGCTCAAAGGACGTAATTATAAGCTACGTAGGTATATTAATCATACGTACAATTATCGAAGAACATTAGTAAAACTGATCTTATATATGCTAGCTTCCTTTGATCTGTTCCCACTACTACTGCCTTTCACACAATAATATTAATATAATAATCGGTCCTGCGAACTCGTAGAAGATCATCTGATCTTCAAGAGGCCAGTGCAGATGATCAAGCAAACTAGCTAGCTAATTAAGCCCATGGTCCATGCATGCAATGCATGTACTGCATGGACCCTAGTCATCAATTTCTACCACGCCATGCATATATACATACATACATATATAATTTCACGTTTTGATCTTCTCCAGCACTATTTTTGACACTAGCTACGATTTTACTTCTCCTAGCTACACATGACACACACATGACATATCGTTTTCATGTCTTTATTAATACTATCATGTCATCATCATCAACTCGTTGGCCATATGTATAGGAGTCCCTTTCTCTCTAGCTAGCTAGCATAATATTCTTGCAATAGTAAGTCATGACTCATCACCATAATTATATACTACTACTCCAATTTCAATTTACGGGATTCGAATGATCTCCCATCATTATTAATCATAGTACTATTCAATTAAATTAGTTTTGGAATTGTTTTATAAACCCCAAAAATAAAAATAAAAAATGGAATGCATAGACCCAAATGACGATCCCTGTCCTTACAAATTAAGTATCACATACAAGTTCATTCATGTGTTAATATATATATAAATTCAATCGGTCCTATATATATATATATATATATATATATATATATATATAAGTTGTTATTCTCACCACAGTTTTCATGTTTAGAATAATTTTTTAAAATTACCCATCAACATGGTAGGATATATATGAGTGGAATGAGTATATTGTATATATATGGTCAAAAAAAGAATGATAACATGAGTATATTGTATGTGAAGCTGTTTTTCTGATCTATATTCAGCCACAGTTACTGTTTACATGAATTGTTAAGGTATGTATATATGTCAATTAATTCATATTTTGGTTTGTGTTAGATTAGTAATTTGGGTTCTTGTCATCAATCAGTCAGCCCTAACCTCACTCAAATAATAAAACGTGTCAGTCGAGTTAGATCATTCGAATTAATTGTGTCGATCAAGTCATAACGTCCCATCTTTTTGCCACTTGTCAAAACTATAGATACACTTTCTAATAGATTTCATATAATTATATAATTATTATACGTTTCTTTATGAATCTTTTATTTATTTTTTTTTTTTTAAATCAACATAACAGTACTGCAAATATAAAATATCAGTACTGATCATATTACAAAGTTAGTTAATTTTCCTGCAACATGCATCACGTACGTTCATAATCTGAATATATGGGACATTCTTCCATATTCCAGATATACTCTGATCTGATCCTAACAATGAAATAGCTAATTTATTATAAAAAATGAGTGTATTCCTTCTACTCCAAATTAAAGATTTCTCATAATACTTGATCTCACTTTCAACCTCTTCAAGCTTCAATTGTTTGCTTTATCTTTAACATACGTTGATAACATTAATGATAGGTTTGGGAATATAATATTATAAATTCAAAATATTTAAATTTTCGTAAATTCGAATGTATTTTAAGTACTAAAAATAAGTGATCAATTGATTTTTAAATTTGAAAAACTAACAGTCTAACAGATTTCTATAAAAACTCGAAAGGGAAATCGAGTATATTTCGACAACTCATGATCTTGAGGTCTATGCAGTACTGAATTTGTGGGTTTTGAGTATATATCGGCCCTCTTGCATTAATAGTCAATAACAAAACCCTAGGATATATGTGCAGGTACAATTTTTTAGAATTTTAATTTTTGAGATGATTTCGATTTTGAATTAGGATCTTTGCTATATACAATACTTATTGCAATAAAAGAAAAAATAAGATTATATATACTATAACGTTCCAATAGAATGTCTCAACCACATGACCTATATTTCGAAAAGACTAGTCGATTATACAATTGGAGCTCTATTGGAACCTTATAAAGAGCAAGAGCTTTTTATTCCCAAGCAATGTGTGAACTTTTTATTTCTGTCCATTGTAGGTGGCACGGCTCAAGTTTCACATTTGTAACGCCCCAATAAAATGCCCTAACCACATGGTCTATATTCTAAAAGAACTAGTTAATGATACAATTAAAACTACATTGAAACATTATAAAAAGCAAGAATTTTTCATTCTCAAGCAATGTAAGATTTCATTCATCACCTATCATTATCATTATTATATGGGATATCACATGTACTATATATGATCAGTATCATGAGACTAGACTGAACAAAATTCAAGTGTATTTCGAATGATTTGTCAAACAAGAGTAGTGCTACATATACTTACATTTTTATATATAATTTTACAAGACTCATTTTGTTATTTTTCTTTTGAAATTCAAATTTTATGATTTTCAACGTATCAATATCTGACATATGAGGAGTTAGATTTTTTTAAATACATTTTAACTTTTTTCATCGAATAAATGGATGAGTAGGGTTAAATATTTATGCATGGGTTATCCGAATTGATGGAAAGATAACTCATTAATTAATCAGGTCAATTAAATTGATTCGAGTCAAATTATGCTGATCTATCTTAATCCTGTTATTGAGTTCGCATCAAACTCAAAGAAAGCAGTTAAAAATTGAGAGAGCCCGATTTTAAGGTGAAGAAATTACCACGATCGATAAGAAGCTGACGTTTCATTATTCATACACCCAGAGTATAAATATATGGCAATGTAGCATTTCACTCTTTCACCACCTAAGAGACACCTGGCCTCATCGCTTTAGAAAACGTATTAGATTATATAGAAGAAAGGGATCCACGGCACCACCTCCCGTTGGAAAGTAAAAAATTAGAAGAAGAAGGGGAAAAAAAAAAAAAAGGGATCAAATTTGTTCATTCTCTCGCAAAATTCCCTTCTTTTTCTTCTCAATTCCTTTGGAACATCTCAGTGCCCTCAGTTCATATTCCGTTTTTCTAAGATAACAGAGCTCTGATCAGACACCCACTTTCTATCTCTTTCCAAACTGATCTACAATTTTCTGTTTTGAATAAGAAAAAGGTGAAATTCTGTGCAATTGTTGACGGATACAGATGGCTTTTGAGGAATCCTGGGTTTCTCTGATATGTAATCCTCATTTCTGAATTGTTCTGTTTCGATCTGTAATGATCATAATGTACAGATGGAAAAGTTATTTTAATCATATTTGATTGTGTTAAATTTTTTTTTCTTCTTTTGGTAGTTGATCAAGTTTAATGGTCAATTGGATATTCCGATGGATGTGATGATCTGGGTATGCTAAAAGGATCGACTTTCTGGGTTCAGTTCTATGTATGATGTTAACGATTGTGACCCCTTTTCTGGGTTTTGAAGGATGGGTGTCGAATTTTGTTGCCTGGTTTATTTTGATCGGATTAATCTGACTTTTATAAGCTATCGTGGGTATACGTGAATAGGAGATTGTCTTTTCATGTCAAAATTCTTTTCTTTCGGGGTTTCTTTTGGGTGTCGAATATCCTTCAATGGAGAATTGGTATTCGTCTCTTCGAAGTTTTTGTTCTTTTGATATTCTTTAAATTCCTAGTTTTGACTCACGATATGATAATATTTTCTATTTACGATGGTCATTTCAACTTGGATGCTCTCATTTAGGCTGCTTTTACTTGGGTTGAGCCTATAATTCAATGATCGGTTCACAAATTTCCTGTGGTATATATGTCTATATATACCTTGGTTTTATTGGAGGATTTATTGTTTAGGTTTCTTATGAATAATGGGCATTCTTCATGTACAACGGACTATATAATTCAGTTTTGTTTCTTTTCCTCATGTAAATAAATTTTATGGGCATCTGTTTTCTGTAGGTTTGAGAGTTGAAGTTTGCTGATCAATACATATTTCAAGGTAGATACCTGTGCCCAATATTTAAAAATAGTAAGATGTATTAGATGTAGGGATTGGATACTCGCCGTAGACAATAATGTAGTAATTTTTGTGCTGATGTTTTACTTATTCCCAGCAATTTTCATATATTCGTCTACTATAATTGGGCACTGCAAACTGTGGCATTGCCCATGGACGCTACAACTAGTGGAACCCCAACTATTCAATACCATAACATTCCCGATCAGCCAATTACTGCTATTGTTGCCACGTCGGTACCGGCATTTCAACGACAGCAACGCCATTGCTTTGGGGATTCCACACCCGGAGAATTCCCCTTGTCTGCCAATCCCTCCATTGTTCTTCATGTCCTTACAGCATGTCATTTGGATCCCCAAGATCTTGCAAAACTAGAGGCAAGTGCCCTGATTCTGTGCATTTTGATATTGAACGTATTTTGCAATCTTAGAATTGATAATGCTGCTCATTTGATTTTGAATGTGCCTATTGCAGGCAACATGCTCCTTCTTTAGGCAGCCAGCAAACTTTGCTCCCGACTTAGAGTTGTCCTTATCTGAGCTTGCTGCTCTGGACATGTGCCAAAAGAGGGCCATATTTAGGCCAATGACAACAGAAGAACGCCAAGAGTTGAAGCAAAGATGCGGGGGCTCATGGAAACTGGTCCTGCGGTTTTTGCTGGCTGGAGAAGCATGTAGCAGGAGGGAGAAATCCCAGGCAATAGCAGGGCCTGGTCATAGTATTGCTGTGACATCAAGCGGAGTTGTATACTCATTCGGCTCCAACAATTCAGGACAGCTTGGACATGGCACCACTGAAGAGGAATGGCGGCCTCAGCCAATCAGGTTACCTACATTTGACCATTCTTAGACGTGATACAATAAATGCAAGAATATGGAAAAGGAACTACTCCAATTAAAGGAAAGTTAATGGAACTACACTATGTTGCAGATCTTTGCAAGGCATTCGGATTATCCAAGCAGCTGCTGGGGCTGGCAGGACAATGCTGATCAGTGATGCTGGACAGGTTTATGCCTTTGGAAAGGACTCCTTTGGTGAAGCCGAGTATGGAGTTCAAGGAGCTAAATTGGTTACAACTCCACAGCTGGTTGAATCGTTGAAAAACATATATGTGGTCCAAGCTGCAATTGGCAATTTCTTCACGGCTGTCCTGTCTAGAGAAGGCAGGGTTTATACATTTTCCTGGGGCAACGATTCCAGACTTGGTCACCAGACTGACCCAAATGATTTGGAGCCTCATCCTTTGTTGGGGGCACTAGAAAACATACCAGTCGTACAAATAGCAGCTGGATACTGCTATCTTCTTGCTCTAGCTTGTCAACCTAGTGGCATGTGAGCTCCATCTTCTTTTCTTTATCTTAAGATAAAATTCTATTTGTTTTAAGAAAAAAAGTATTTTCTACTGTCATATTTTATTTAGGCTTATAGAACCTTTCTATTACAATTATTTTTGTGAAGTTTATGTTCAGATATTAATGTTTCCAAAAGCTAAAAAATTCTTAATTATGCTGAGTAGCTTTCAATGGATAACAAAAAGCGCATATATCTTTTTGTCTTAATTGATATGTGGAAATGCATTGCATTTTTATTTTAAGTATTTTTATTTCACTTGAAATATTTTAAAACAAATTGCTTTGGAATCGATTTTCAGAAGATAATTTCACATCTAGGATTATTTTCATTTACTATACTGGAAGTCCCAAAATTCTAAATTTAGCTTTGACATTATGAATCCTATTTAGCATCTTACTTTTCCCCTCTCTTTGGAATCCTGTATAACTTATAACAAATGTATTGGATATGATATCTAGGTAATTAATTAGTTGTTTCATCTTCTTTCTTAAATCATATCAGGTCGGTTTACTCTGTTGGGTGCGGCTTGGGTGGGAAGCTTGGACATGGTTCACGAACGGATGAGAAGTACCCCCGATTGATTGAACAGTTTCAGGTTTTGAACCTTCAGCCCATGGTGGTTGCTGCTGGTGCTTGGCATGCCGCTGTGGTTGGCCAGGATGGACGGGTCTGCACATGGGGTTGGGGGCGTTATGGTTGCCTAGGTCATGGGAATGAAGAGTGTGAATCAGTTCCTAAGGTTGTGGAAGCCTTGGGCAAGGTGAAAGCAGTGCATGTTGCTACAGGGGATTACACAACCTTTGTGGTGTCTGATGATGGCGATGTGTACTCATTTGGCTGTGGAGAATCCTCCAGTCTCGGACATAATACCGGTGCTGATGGACAGGTCTGGCTTTCTCCCAATTCTTCTTTCTTATCTAGTCCATTAATCTGGCTTTATGGAAAGATGACATGAAATTTTATTTTTCATAAAAGTAGTGATTTATGCATCCTTGGCTCTTGGACACTCTTTAATCAATCCACCACAGCTTGATCTTATTGCCCAAAGTTTAGTCATGCACCGAGAGAGAGAGAGATCTACAATTCTATGAATCTACTGAATTATATTGTTTTTTGTAATGCATCTTTCAGGGAAACAGGCATGCAAATTTATTAAGTCCAGAGCTTGTAACGTCGTTGAAGCAAGTTAATGAGCGTGTAGTACAGATCAGCCTCACCAATTCCATATATTGGAATGCTCACACCTTTGCCCTTACTAAATCAGGGAAGCTATATGCATTTGGTGCTGGAGACAAAGGGCAGCTAGGCATAGAGCTTGTTGCCAACCAGACCGAAAGGGGATACCCGGAGCTTGTTGATATCGATCTCAGCTAGCCCTTTTATAGCTTTTACCTCCCCATTTATCATCCTTCCAATTTATCATCATCATGCATTGCATTTGGTGTTGAAATTTCCTTGTTTATGCTGTACATAGAATCAAAAGAAAAAAAGTTGTTAAGGTTCATGCCTAGTTAACACAGGCCTAAGCTAACATTATGTGGTTGTTGATATCTAAAAGACCTTGGCTTGCACTTTTGGTTGAATCATGAACACTCCAATCCCCCGGTGGGAATATGAATAGCTCACATTGAGCTGATCTGATCGTTTATTTAAAATTAATGGATAGCGATGAAGCCTGCCATTTGAGTTCAAGGGTCAAAATTCGAAGATGGTGTTGAAAAATAAATTATAATTAAAGACTTAAATAAATAAAAAATTTGACGAGTTCTTAATTATTATTTAAAACATACAAACATTATTAATTTTTTTTCTTCATGCCTACATTATTTCTAACATATTTAATAAATCTACCTCTCCTTAAGAATTTGATTGCAGCTCAATAAAATCATTAATCTTTTCTATGAGTTCTTATATTTTTAAGCCGGTGTGTAGAGCATATATTCGCATCACTTAAACGGTAAGATTTAAATTTTAAAACTTCTATTTCAAATTAAATTATGCTACGAAAATATTAAAATTTTGAGATGTGTTACCAACACTGTCTTATTCTTCGTACCTAAACATAAAAGAGTTTACATTACTCAATGGAAATTCTAAACAAAAACTAATATAAAAATTTGGTTACGCAAGGCCAAACTATCGAAAGAGACTTGTTTTTCGCTTTGTTAAAATTTGAAAATTGTTTTAAAATGTCTTCGGGCTAAAAGAGAATTGAAAAACCAAGTTGACCGCCCATAAACATGCGTTGCAAATCACAACCCACAATTTAAGATTCAAAATATACCGATAAAAAAAAAATAAAATAATAAATTAAAATATATGCAAGTACTGCATTTTGAATTCTTAAGGGATTTGAATTGAAGATTTTAAACGGTAGTATGATTATTTTATCTACTAATTTTAACAAATAAATTTTAATTTTTTTGGGAATGTCTTTATATAATTTATGTAAACATATATCAAGGAATATATTTATAAATACTTTAGATATTTTCAGCATAAAGCTAGAGATGATATTATTAAAGATAATACATATGAAGCTATTCTAGTTCATACAAGTTGAATTGAATTTTATACGAGTTTTTAATAATCGATCATAATTTTGTATTCACAAATATCTCATTTATTATAGGAATCAAGTCAAATTCAAATCCGATCGGCTTCTCAAGAAGTCTTATTCATTTACAGCCTAATACCAAAAGTTGATAATGATGTGTCGATTAAATAATCTTATTGTTATGACTTTTATTTTTTGGATCACCTACGTCGTCATTATGTCATTTGAAAAAAAAAAAAAAAAAAACAAACCATGAAACTTTTTTTTTTTTCTATTTATATGCCCCCACAAAAATCAAAATTACTGTTATAGGTGTGAAGTCTAGTCTTTTTAGGATATAGCACAAACATATACATGGTTAACACATTTCCTAGATCATTATAGCTAGATCACACACATGAAAAATTAAAATCCGAACCTCCTGTAAATATCTCAACTTATTCGTCTTGTTGATTTAAAATTTATTAAACGAGACGAGAGAAGTGTGCATGGAAAGCGAAGAAATCAAAATATCACAAAATTACTAACACAAAGCTTGATTATAGGCCATCTTTGCCAATTGCTTTGGTTTTACCCCAGTTTGTAGTAAAGAAAGATAAAAAAAATGGTCATGATACTCCATTTTTCTTTTTTGGATCCTTCCATTTATATATTTGAAGGTTTAATCCCTTTGCTTTCTTCCCAACTTTGCTTGCACATTCAAGCAGTGGAATGTAGATCTTTAGCTTGGCATTCCTCTTCATGTAATTCGTCTCCTCTACAGTACAGTACAGTACTACCTGCAACTGCAACCACTTTTTCCCCTTCCATGTATAGAGTGTTTCTCTGTATTGAATTTGATAGTTATTGTGAGCTTTCCTTTCACAGGATCTCGATTTTCTCGATGTTCTATATGATAATGGCCCACTTAGAATTCAATCTGAAGACACATGATGCCCATTTCCAGCTAAAAGCGCAAATAGATTCCTTTTCACTTCATAGCATTTTCCTTGAATTTACAGTGAGGAATGAGACCAAAATTTGAAGATAAATAACTGAAATTCCGAATTATAGGGAGTAAAAGTGCCAAAATTTGATGGGCGAAGATCACATGAGTACAAAAAAAAGTGAAGATATAGTACTATTGGCATTATCTTATGTCTTAACTTTGTTAAGCCCAAGGATCTTAGCAGAACAGAAAAGCTTGATTTGTTATCTTAGAAATGTGGACAAAGAATCTAGAAGAATATATTATAAATAATGTAGACAAAGATATATATATATATATATATATATATATATAAAGGACATATATATCATGTCATAATGCATGCAAATAGGACATTGATATAATTTAGTTTGTAAAGAAGATAGAAAGGAAGATGCAGACATCATTCATTCCCTATCCTAACCCAGCACATGATCTAATCATTAAAATGATCTATTCACATGCATGGCTGCTAATTTTTATTTTATTTTATTATATATATATATATATATATATATTTGTGAACTTCAGTAGGATTCGAGAAATTATGAACTCGTGAGCTTGTTTGGATTGAATGGAAAATTTGTCTTTTAAGATCACTATCTAGAATTGCTTGCTTGGTATGTGCTACTAAGATTAAAATAAGTTAAACAGGCTATTTTACACAAACAGTCTGTGTGTAAGAAACAGAGTCTTCTTTCTCTTTTCTCTATACAAAGGTGGGGGTGAAGTTCTTGGGACCACAAAGATTCTAACATAATCGTGGTGGACGTGGGATGAGTTAGTTTTCCAAGTGGCAGCACAGTCATTAACGGAATTGAAAAGTGAAAAACACGGCAGATGAGGATGAATGAGCTAGAAAAAGAATGGGAGAAATTTCGTTTAACAGAGGAGGAGGCTCTGGGTATAGAGATCAAGGACGGGGTATCAAATGAACTGAATTATAAAGGGGAGCGAAGCTTGGTAGGGAGGGCTTGTGTTGAAATGAGTATTAGTCTAGAAGTGATTGAATCATCGCTGGCTAAAGTCTGGAGAATAAGCAAGACAACAAAGTTTCTAGAAGTAAGATCAAACACCTTATGACTTCATTATTAAGCAAGAAAGCAAAGGTGTGAGCAAAGAGTAGATGGTTTATTCTTGTTCCTCCCCTTGCCACTGTTACTCCTCTTGTATCTCCCATGAAGTCATAATTATTAAGCAATGATTCAATCAAAAACTACATTAAAGGTTTCAAAAATTCCTCTGAAATTGTCTGCATTAAGTTCACTTTTTGTATAAGTTGTGAACAATCACTCCAAACATCCTTTCCTAGACGACACTTTCATAGAGTATGTAAAACAGACTCATCTTCCCTCAAGCAAATGGGGCACAGTAGTGAGTCCACTATTTGTTTCTTTGACAGATTCAGGTTTGTGGGTAGTGAGTACAAACAAGCTCTTCACAAAAAACCTTAGTGACATTAGGCACTTTGAGCTTCCAGGCTCACTCTTCTTTCTTTGATACAGATTTGGATGTTTGTCCCTTAGCTAGATCATTAAGCTCTTTTTGTAAATGGTAGGCACTTTTCACTAAGAATTTGCCATTAGCAGTAGGCACTTTTCACTGAGAATTTGCCATTAGCAGTACATCTTCAAATCAGCTTATCTGGTGCATTTGCAAAACTAATGGGAATTCTCTTTATGATAGTAGTTTCACTGCTTGAGAAGGTCTCCTACAAAAGTTCCAATTTCCATTGTTTAGAGTCAGGATTGATCAACTCTACCACAAAAGCATCTTCATCTAGTGCCTTAAATGCACTTTGATCCTTATAGGTTGAAGGTTGAGGTAGCCATTTATCCTTCCATATTCTAGGTTCTTGGTCATTTCCAATCCTCCAAAAAGGGCCATCTGACACCAAATGTCTTGCTGCAACAATACTCCTCCAAATAAAAGATGGTCTTGAACCTAGCTTGGCTTGAAAAAATTAAGTGTGAGGAAAGTACTTCAATTTTAGGATCTGGGCAGCAAGGGACTCTAGTTTTGTAGGATTCTCCACCCTTGCTCGGCCAGTAGAGCCAAGTTGAAGCATTCTAAATCACGAAAACTCAACCCTCTTGCAGACTTGGCCTTCCCCATTTGACTCCATGAAACCCAATGGACATTCCTCTCATTTTGCTGCTGACCCCACCAGAAATGATGCATTGCCTTGTTAATCTCTTTGAGCAGTGATTTAGGAAGCTTGAAAACCCACATGCTATAAGTAGGCAATGCTTGAACCATAACCTTAAGTAGGATTTCCTCTCTTGCCTGTGAAAGGAACTTTGACTTCCAGTTGTTGATCCTACTCCTTACTCTGCCCAAGATTTATGCCTTGATCTTCCAATAAGGGCTAGCAAGCCAAGATACTTTTCATAGGATGAGGAGAATCTGACCCCTGCAATACTGATTATGGAGTTCCCAGCAACACTGCTGGTGTTGGCACTAAAATGGATAGAGGTCTTCTCTTTATTGAGTTTCTGTCTTGAGGCCCTCTCATAGGTAGCAAGAATTCCAATAAGCCTGGCCCATTATAGGGAATTTGCTCTACAAAACAGCAAGCTATCAGTTGCAAAAAAGAGGTGATTAATGCATAACTTATCTCTTGCAATTGGAACGCCAGAAATTAGTCTCGATGCCTCAGCTTGATTTAGCAAATAGTTTAGTGCTTTAAAGCAAATGATGAACATATATGGTGACAAAGGATCATTCTGCCTTATCCCCCTTGTAAGTTTAAAAGAACATTAAGGAGATCTACTAATGAGGATAGAATAAGAAAATGAATTGGTGCACCTCATCACCAAACTGATCCATCTACTATTGAAACCTAGCCTCAGCGTTACCTCTCTTAGAAATTCCCTCTCCACCCTATTAGAGGTCTTGCTCATATCGACATTTAAGGCCATATACCCTACATGACCAGAGAACCTGATATTCATGGAGTGCATGGCCTCAAAAGCTACTATTATATTATCCAAAATAAGCCTTCCAGACACAAAGGCACTTTGAGTAGAGAAAATAATATCAGGGAGGATGCTCTTCAGCCTACTGGCCAACATTTTGGAAATGAGCTTATAAAGAACATTGCATAAGAATATTGGCCTAAAATCAGAAATTGTTTTGGGGCTTATCAGCTTAGGAATCAACACAATATGTGTCTCATTAATGCGTGTTATCTCACCTGATAAATTGAGAACCTCTAGTGCAACTTCACTGACAACATTGCCTACAATATTCCAGTGAGTTTGGTAGAAAGCTACTGGAAATTCATCTGCTCCAGGGGAGCCCAATGGGTTCATCTGAAACATTTCCTCTTTAACTTCTTCTTTTGTAAATTTCTTGGTCAGAAAAGAGTTCATCTCCTCAGTCACTTTTGGACTCATCGAGCTAAGGCATTCATCAGTACCTTCTGAGTTGGAAGAGGTGAAAAGTGCTTGATAAAATTAGTAAAAGAGCTCTGAAATCTCCTCTGGACTAGTTGCCACATAACCATCTTCTCTACCAATTCTCTGGATAGAATTGGTCTTCTCCCTTTGGTTAGCACACATGTGATAAAACTTAGTGCTCTTATCCCCATCTTTAAGTCATGCCTGTATAGCTCTTTGTTTCCATCTAATATAATCTTCCTCCAATAATGCATCCACCACTTTTTACAACAGCTTAATGTCACCTGAATGATTGCCTGTGTTTAAATTATGCAACTTCAAAATATGTTTTAGTTTGTCAATGATTTCTTTTATCTGTTTAATCACTGTCTCCTTGCTCCATTTCTTCAATGATTCCATACAACTCTTAAGACCTCTAAGATTAGATCCCATCTTAGAAAAAGGATTTTGCCGTTGAGCCCAACTCTCTTTAACGATACTGCTGGACTCCTCTCTTTTATCCCAACTGGCCTCATACCTGAAAAGTTTCTCCCTCCATTGACTACTACTCAAATCATTCCTCAATCCATTCCTCGTGATAATCAACAAAGGACTGTGATTAGATGTCTAGCTAGCTAAATTGGTAATAGAACTGTTTGCATAGAGGCTAATCAAAGCTGAGTTGTCAAAAGCTCGATCCAACCTCTCTTTAGTGAACTAACTGCCCTCTCTATTGTTACTCCAGGTAAACTTAGAACCTTGAAAACCAAGGTCACTTAATCCACATGCCTCGACTACTTCTTGAAAATCTTTCATTTGGTTATAAAGTCGACTTGCAGCCCCTTGCTTTTTATGGTTATGTAATATTTCATTAAAGTCTCCAAAACACATCCATGCTAACCCTTATCTTGGCTTCAAAAGTTGAAGTAATTGCCAGCTCTCACTCCTTTTCGTTGTTAAAGGGCTACCATCGAATCCTGTAATGAGAGTCTGTGAGCCCAGACATATGTTATCTATGCTATCCACATAAAAGTTAGCCCACCATGAAGGCCCCTACTATCAACGACAAAGCTACAATCAAATCCCATTTTATTCCTCACAACCTCCACCATATGTCTATTGCATTTAGTTTCCATAAGAAACACAAAATTGGGACACTTAGATTTCATCAAAAGTGTAATTCACGAACTGTCTGAGAATTTCCAATCCCTTAACAGTTCTAACTAAGGTCAATCATGGTTATTGGGGGTGCTGCACTGCAGCCTCCACCAATACATTTTGAGATGGACTCTGATCAATGGCTAATACTGATTTTGGTTTCTTAGATTGATGCAACACACTGTCATTAGAGACAAACACATGTCCCCTTTTCTTTTTCCCACAACTCTCAGGACATGAATCATTGCTTTTATGGTTTTGATTCGCCCTGGCTCTACTTTTCCACTTGGGTCTTTTCTTCCTTGACATCTCAGCATTCCTTTTAGGGGAATTATCATAAACTAAATTGTCAAGAGGGCCAATGCTTGTATGAGGATAAGCTTGATGTAGTAATGACACCACAGGTGATAAATTAGGCAACTCTAAGTCCATGTGGTAAGAACTTTCCATACCTTCTCAAAGAGACACCATATCTTATTTATTTTAGTCTTCCTTAAGACATTTTCCTACCTGACTTCCTTATTTGTAACTGTGCCTTTACCATTTTGGAAACTACCATGATTTGGGTTCTCAGGCCTTTTGACTTTGTGGTTAGCGAGCTCACCCTCCATTTCAACCAAACTTGCAACATCCCCACTTGACAAAATAACATCATCAGCCTCAGAAGAGGCCTGAGATTGAGCCTCAAATCCCTCTTTCTAATCTGTCTTTCCTTTGTTAGTTTCACCATTGTCACCACCACCGAAAATTTCCTGTTACCTCCTTTAAGAGTAGACCTTGTTCATCCTTCCACAATATTTTCTGATATCAAATATATTAGAATTCATAGGCTGAGCTGGAAGCCATGGACCATACTGCAATTGTGACTCCTCGTCCATTTGTCTGGTTATTCTCTACTTTGTGCACCTCTTCCCTTGTGGTTCAGGGACCCCACAATGAAAGCAGAAACTTTGCAATAGTTCATACTTAAAAGAGATCCATAGTTATTGACCATCAACTCTAATCCACTTCCTCCTCAGTAAAGGCATGTTTAAGTCTACTTCAACCTGTTTAAGTGTACTTCAACCCATACACGAAGGCATTTCCCATGCCCAACCATCACTATCAGCCTCAACTGTAAGCACTTTTCTAATGGCTGACCTAAAATGCTCTCTCACTTCCTCTGACATGGCCACCAAAGGAAGATTGTGTAACTGAACCCAAAAAGGTTCATGCAAAAATGGAATTGCATTAGGGGGATACTTCCTTCTACTTCCTGGATTGCTAGCAGAGCACGATAAAAAAACCAAGGTCTTCCATTTAAAATTGTTTCCTTATCATATGACCATTGGAATTCAATGATAAAATGATTGTCCCCTACTTCTTTAAACATAAACCAACCCTCTAGTTTCCAAACTTGTGCCATTTTCATCCTAAAAGCTTCATTGTTAACTCCTTTCTCAGTCACAATTAAACCAATCAGACAATTTTTTCCTCTTATCCAAGAGTCTTTGACCTCCTCAGTAGGCATGTGGAAAATTTGTTGCTCCTCCTCAGAGAGTTTAAGGCCATCCCAGCGTTTAGACAATTATTCATCCTCCATGCGACAATACTTTCAAGATTCAACAATCTGAGAGACTACTCCTTTGCACAAGCAAAGCAACCACACCTTACTCTACTTGAGAGAAGGACTAAGGCTAAATATTTTTAATCTAATCAAAAATAATAATAATTTAGATATCACACCTCATAGAGCTTCTTAAGCCTACAAGGAAGTAGTAGTGTCCTTGTATCTTTCACTATATTTGAAGGGAAGAAAATTGACAATTACCTTGAAATTAAGATCATCATGGGCAAGAATAAAGATTTGATATGACCAATATTCATAAAAATCCAAATACCAACAAAAAAAAAAAGGTCCCACCAAGATAATTGTGGTAATCAAATGACTTTTACTAGCTCTTTGTTGGCAATGTAAAGCTAGCATGGATGGCTTTATATCTACAAGAAAAACTGAAAACAGCATGATCTAATTTTCACACTCTTGGGATTATATATATAATTACAGGTTTTTTATATAATTAATATAGTAATGCTGGTGCCCCACATTCGGCTTATTGTTATGGGGAAGCTGGAATTTAACATTTGAAAAATAGATCCGCATATTTGGAAGCTCCTCAAATTGTTTTCTACCAATATTTTATTTGACCAACAAAACAAACTCTTCCTCCTATTGCCTACACTTTATTTCATGACCATATTTACTATATTTGGAATTTGACAAAAATGTTAATTTGGAGATAATCTGATTTTATTTTTTATTTTTGTAAAATTTTAGAATTTGGGAAAATATTATTTTCTAAAAAATTATTATCGTTACGAAATACTGATTTTGAAAATATTAAAATTATCCTTACAAGTGAAGAGTTGAAAAAACAGGGACAAAAAAAAAATGAATAGTTAAGAAAATGTGAAAATAAATAAATGAAAATAATAATACTAAATTATAAAGAAAGATTATTTTAATAAAGTGGAAAAATAATTAAAAAGTGAGATAAAAGAAATTTTGGGCAAGCGAGTACCCAAAATAGACAAAGGTATTTTTTGACTCAAATTTGAAAGTTTAGTCAGTCCAATGTAATTGCTCTTACCTTTTTTTTATGAGTAATTCTACATATAATTGTGAAGTACATAAACGTCACATAATTACTTTAAAAAAGAGTAGAGTCCACTATTAAAAATTAATTTTTTCATGTGGGTCCCATGTGTTATTCACTTTTTTCAAAGTGATTACGCGGCAGTTGCACAATTCACGATTGTAAATATCTTTTCTTTTTTTATATAGAGTGAGCACCCCCGTTTAAGAAGATGAATCATTCTAATTTAAAGCATTTACATTATACACCACCTACGTGACACAATTTAATTTGAAAGATAAATTTTAAAATTTGAATCTTATAAATCAAATTATACCATATGGATGATGTATAGTATAAAGGCCTTCAAATAGCATTATTTGAATGAGATTCTTATAAATGGGATCTAATATATTAGACACATGATGTTAGGCTTGGAGCCACAAAATTGATTAAAGAGATTATCTCCTTAAAATCAGGATCAAATAATTACCTTTCTTTGTGGTCTTTCCTAGTGCGACTCATTGGATAATTTGATTCCCACAAGTTACAAACTAATGTAATCATCAGATGACATTGCTTCATGCACAAGAAGAATCCCCAAAAATGGATAAACGTGAGACCCCTATCATCTCTATTCTTTGATAAAAACAAATATCAGCAGCATGATATTATGATTAGAAAAATTTTATACACCACACTACTATTACATTTACATCCCACTGTATAAGATGTGACACATTTATCATTATTATTAAATTAAAAAATAATATGATAACGTAGTATATAGTATTACTCTTATAATTAAGATCTATTTCTTCAAGCATGAGTGGATTTAGTTGGGAGCCACCACCCATGAAAACATAACATTTCCTTCCATAAAACATGCATGCAGCAAATTCAATGATCAAGTTCAAGATACACAATAAATCCCATATATATAAGATGATGACCTTATCCCAAAAACTCTACACACATTTAATAATGCACAAAAGTGGGTCTATGATTGTGCATATTATCATTGCACCCATGACGATGCTGCAGCAGCCTTTGAAAAAAACAAATAATAAATCAAATGGTTGAATATAGTTTATCAGATGGCATGAAGACTGTAAACGACGTGTGTTTTAGTGGATGAGCTCGTTGATCTTGCCAATAGAGAATCCACTATCGTTGGGTAAGGTAAGTTGATCACCTGCCGTTGAGGGACGAATAAAGAGGACTCCATGGCTGTGATTTGACTCAAAATAAGTGGGACCCGAGTGAGAATCTAAAGGGGAACAAAGCTCACATGGAAGAACGTGCCCGTGCCCGTGCCCTCCCTAAAAAGATTGCCATGTCAGCAAATTGACGGATAGTACGGCCCTCCCATGTGGGCTTCATTTCATTCAATCCATCTTTGACGTCGGGGAAGAAATTGTTAGTCCTTCAAAAATAATTCTCCCAAAAATATACCTTTTTAACTGCTCTTTTTTTTTCCTTCTTATTTGAGATTTTTAAGATTATATCTTTTATTTATTAAAAATATAATAATTTTTATCTAATTTTTATTTTTAATATATATATAGATAAAAGTAAGTGACGTGATATAATTTGAATGATTACATTTTAAAATTTTAAAATTTTTTTTAATTATTACTATTCATTACTCCACACTCTACAATTTATTAAAAAAAATATTCACGTCATATAATATAACTCTTAAAAATTTGATGGTGTAATAAAATCAATTTTAAGTATAAAATATAAAATCCCTATTAATTTGGAAATGAATTAAATGGGGTATTTTCCTTCAAATACATTTTGAAATTCAACTTATTAGTTTTTTTCTTTTACAAATAATCAATTTACATTAAATAATAAAAAAATTATTTATCAAGAAGGTTGAAAAATAAGTCAAGTGCAAATATAAATAACAATTTGAGATTTTTTTATAAAACATTTGAGATTTTTTTTCATATAATTTTAAAAAGTTTTTTTTTTTTTTTTTTAAAAAAAGTAAATGGAGAATGAAGAGGATCAATCGAAAGAAGTCAGCAAAATCGGCGTGATCGCACTTCTTCATCGCCTTCAAATTCCGTGCAGTACATGATTGCGGGATCATGCATGCTGTCTTCCAGCCTCTCCAGGTCCCAGGCATTTATTTTCGTCTTTTTATTTATTTAAATTTTTTTAAATCTCTGTTACAGGAAAACAACTTATTTCATAGAATATTATTTGAGATTATTTTGAATACTAGTTTGAATTAAGAAAAATAAACTACTAGCTTGTGTTATTATATATTATAGTTACGTAATGGTACTTGAGGAACTGTATATTTGTGATATGAATAATAAGTTACAAATTTTATTATAGATTCAATATTAATGTTCAGTAATATAGAGGGTAAAGTCATATTTTCCAAAAAAAATATATTTACAAAGATGTATCAAATGCATAAATGGTATAAAAACTTGTGACATTAGTAACAAAAAGTCCCTCCGATTTTCATTTGTGGTATAAAGAAATTCATAAGCTTAACTCATATCATAAAATCGGTTAAACAAGAGATGATTATTCATTCCTTATAAACATGCACAAGACTTTGTCTACAGACAATGTGAGATTATTCCTCAACACCCTTTCTCACGTGCAGACCAGTATTTTTCTTGATCATTGTCATGAAGTAAGTAATGTGGGCCCTCATTGGTCCTGTGGTAGGCTCTGATATATTATGAAACATAAAGAAATTTATGAGTCTAACTCATCTCATAAAACCAGTTCTACAACAAAGAATTGTTCATTCCTTATAAATATACTTAAAATTTTGTCCACAGATAATGTGTGATTATTTCTCAACATGGTAAGATCCATCATCCATCTCATCACATATATATGTATTGAGTCAATTGGCATCCCATGAGAATTGAAATGAAAGCAGAGTGAGAAGGGTAGTGCTTGAAAAGCCTTAAATCCTTTGAGAAAGCCAGCTCTCTCATTGAAAACAAATTAGTAACTCAATGATCGATAGGTAAGCACGTGCATGCAGGGAATTAAAGCTGAAGAACGTCCATACGTATAATGTCATTTTGCTAAAAGTGTATATATATATATATATATATATATGGTCCAGAAGCAGCTTTCAAGCGCCCTATGCGTAAAGGATTGGTGTGATGTTATTGGGGGTTGAGTAAAGGAAATTTTTTTTGAGCCCTTATGCGTTTGGCATGGTTTTGATGCATGATTGGACAACTTAGGCCTCGTTTGAACAGTAAGATGAGATAAGATATTCATAGTTTGCGAAGAAGAAGAAGAAAAAAGCGCCCTAAACGTTCTATCATAATGAGGAAAACGGCAATGGTTAAAACCTTAGAAGTCGTTGGGGAGGGTGAAGACAAGTCAAAGGAGATCAAATGAGAAATCTTTTAAGCCTATTTTAACGTATCATAAATGGATACAACAAAAATGCTTCTGTGTGATGGACAGAGAGGGTAAGAGCTGTCTACATTTTCATTGTTCAACACATGCAACACCGACGCAAGTTTTCTTCATTAACAGAGTGTCGGTTGTGTAGTTAAAATGCAAAAATGAAAATGAGCAGATATATATATATATATATATATATATATATATATATATATTGTCTTTGATGAAACGTAATTGTGTACATCTGTCTAAACACCTGATCTTAAGGAAAAAGAAAGAAACAAGCTAGCTGCTTAAACAGTCCACTAAGGACAATAAGCTGAACTATGTTCCCGTGATTTTCAGGCAAATAAAGGGAAGAAATTCTTGGAGAGGCCTTGTTTAACGGCCGAACTACTACTAGAGGTTTTGGATTTGGAGCCCCTCAATACCATAAATCATGGAGTTTGGAGGGCCCCAAATATTTTGTTTGATCAGGGCTCTTTCATACACTTTATTGATTGCTCTTTTCATTTTCTCTTTTGGTGAAATTGATTACTTTATTGAGAAACCAGATCATCAAAAAGAGCAACTGGGATAATGCAGTCTCAGCAAAACCAACTTTCCCATCTGTTCTCAGTCCCTATATAAGCACACCACTTTCTCTCAACATCCTCACAAATACGGTTCCCTTTCTTCCCATCTCTTCTCTTTGTGTATGTATTTTCGAGCCAAAACACACGAGAAACCATGGCAATTCCACTCACTGTTTTAGCCTTTTTGGCTCTTCTAGCTCCAACCTCCATTTCCTCATCACCAGTTCCAGACCCAGAACTAGTGGTGCAAGAAGTAAATATGTAAGAGGCTTAAAAACCTTGGATTATTTATTTAGTTAATGCTTAATTGGTTCTATCAACATTTTAATAACATGTTACATTCTTAATTATATAATATTGGTCTTCTTTTTTAATTGTTGCATGCAGGAACATCAGTGCCTCCAGGAGAAACTTGGGCTATCTCTCTTGTGGGACTGGAAATCCCATCGATGATTGCTGGAGGTGCGACCCGAATTGGGAGCAGAACCGGCAACGGCTAGCCGACTGTGCAATTGGGTTTGGAAAGCATGCTATCGGCGGCAGAGACGGGAAGATATATGTGGTCACCGACGCCGGTGATGATGACCCTGTGAATCCCAAACCAGGCACTCTTAGACACGCTGCGATCCAAGACGAGCCCCTTTGGATCATCTTCAAGCGTGACATGGTGATCAAGCTGAAGGAAGAGCTAATCATGAACGCTTTCAAGACGATTGATGGGCGTGGTGCGAGCGTGCACATTGCCGGGGCCCATGCATTACTATCCAGTACGTGACCAACATTATTATTCATGGCCTCAACATCCATGACTGCAAGCAAGGTGGGAATGCCTATGTAAGGGACTCTCCTGGACATTATGGCTGGAGGACAGTCTCCGACGGCGACGGTGTTTCGATCTTCGGGGGAAGCCATATTTGGGTGGATCATTGCTCTTTATCTAATTGCCATGATGGACTAGTTGATGCCATTCATGGAGCCACAGCAATCACCATCTCTAACAATTATATGACCCACCATAACAAGGTCATGCTCTTGGGCCATAGTGATTCCTACACACAAGACAAAAACATGCAAGTCACTATAGCATTCAACCATTTTGGAGAAGGGCTTGTACAGAGGATGCCAAGGTAAATTTCCTTCAAAAATGTTGGTCCAACTTTTCTTTTCTCTGTTCTAACATGATAGTAAAAAGTGTCTCCCAATCCCCAATTCTAGGACTTGGGATTTCAAATGGCCTTGGTCCTGATCCATATATATAAATATATATATATATATATATATATATATATATATTGAACGTGTTCCTTCTTTTCTATTTACATTTATTTGCAGATGTAGACATGGGTATTTCCATGTGGTGAACAATGACTATTCCCATTGGGAAATGTATGCAATTGGTGGCAGTGCTGATCCAACTATTAACAGCCAAGGGAACAGATTTCTCGCCCCCAATGACATGTTTAACAAGGAGGTGAGAACCCGCATACAAAAATCTAAAATATGGGAAAAAAGTTAAATGGCCCATAAAATCAGAGCACTTATTCAAGTATGTCAACTGATTTCAGGTTACCAAACACGAGGATGCACCACAGAGCCAGTGGAAGAACTGGAACTGGAGATCCGAAGGAGACTTGCTGTTGAATGGTGCTTTTTTCACTCCCTCGGGTGCCGGAGCATCTTCAAGTTACTCCAAGGCATCAAGCTTGGGAGCAAGACCATCTTCCCTCGTGAGCACAATCACTGCTGGTGCAGGTTCACTTAAGTGCAAGAAGGGCTCGCATTGCTGATCGAGTAGCTGTGGCTAAGACAGCCAGTCCCCCCAAAGGCGAGAATTAATCCAGGCTTGGAGAAATGAAAATGACAAAATCTGAAGGGAAACAGAAGACCAAGCTTACTTGCAAGAAAATTAGGATTAAAGTTCTTGTATATTAACTCTTAATTACTGCCTTAAAAACTTGGGTATATTACAACCTTAGTACTTGTTTCTCTTAAGAATCGTCATGGGGATAAGAAGAAGCGAGCGAAAAAAGTGTTGTGTAATGATTGTCCAATGAAATGAACCCTTTAATGTCTAATCTCTCATCTCTGTCACTTTCGTTGGGTCCCACTTTAGCCTTTGGATCACATGGATGACCCAGTTGGTCTGGCCGGAGCTAAGAATCGGAGCAAATGGGTGTTACTGGTAATCCATTAATGGGGTTTGGTCTATAGGGTTAACATTTTCAACTTGCATGTGTGCCTGCTTTGAAAACATGCAGAGGAGGCAGGAGCAGCCAGCCCACGCCTAGTTCAGATCTTGTGGCCAGGAAGTAACTCCCCCGTACCAGTTTTCTATTAAAATTCTGTCCCTCCGACAACTCCGGTAGCCATAAATTACAACTACTGGCAATCATAATGGCCAACGGTACACATTCCACCTAAATTGGCAAATCTAGGGTCGGCAGAGATGGGAATCCCCCTCGGATTTATAAATTATATCGGCATCCCCTTCCATTATTTTCGTGTGTTCTGCTCAAGGCTAACGGCAGCCCCATCCATAATCTCGGAAGATCAAAATCTTCTCAAAACTTTATCCAAATTTGAGAGTTTGGAAAATTCTATATACCATATTAGCATTTCATTTTCATCTTATTAAATAAGATGTAACATATTTATCACTTTTAAATAATTATTTACTGAATGTTTCTTTATCATCTAGTGGTGATGAATATACCACATACTACTTAGTATAATCAAAATAGAATGAGAGTGTAATGTATAGCATTATTCTGAGAGTTTTGAATAGGAAAAATAATATAGCCCTACAGTATTTAATGAGCATGAGCATTGGTAGTGATTTATGCATCTTCATATACAAAATCATCCTTTTTGAAGAATGATTTTGCATATGAAAAAAAACTCCGACATTGGTTTATGCATCTTTGAATCAAATAATAAAAAATATTATTTTTTTTTATTTTTTATTTGTTTCCTAAAATAATTTTTTTATATTTATTTTACAATTAACATCCACTTTGTCTTATCAACTTAATACAAATTTTATGTATCAAAATCATCTTAATATAAATTCTACAAAGTTGATTTTAATAGATAGGAGAGAGAAAAAAATAGTAAAATAATATTTGAAGAATGAATAGTGCTTCTTCAAATTTGAAGAAGTACTATTTATAGCTATGTAAAAATTTAGAGATACATAAGTCAATGTAGATGAATTTAAAGACACATTCTTTAAATTTAAAGATGAAGATGAAGATGGAGAAGCCACTACCAATGCTAGCATTGTTTGAAAAAATTCATGAACAAGAATCCTCTCCATTTTCAAGTGAAATGAAGAGTATTTGATTTAGTGATGTGAAGTAACCAAATTATCCATTATTTTACACATACTATTTCAAGTGAAATGGATAGAATATTATTCCAAAATTCACATAGGGCAGTAATAAAATAAACATTGTAAGACACATTTATTGTATCTCTTATTCCATGGAATAAGATTCTATCAGGAGATCTTTTTCCTAATATCACAACAAACAGCATGATGAGCTGGTTTGTACCTTAACTCCTGATCACAAAGCTAATATATCCCTCGTGCCTTGAGTTCTCAATTTCTAGGACTTTACAAAAATCGACCACACTGACTGTCAAAGATGCGAACTGTCTACCAAAGTCCGAAACCAAAAGAGAATCAATCGATCGACAACTAAAAAATCTTAAAACTGATGTCGAGCAGTTTAGTCTCTGTTTCAACTTAGTTCAAACTGTCGAACCAGCTGATTATATATATTATACGTATATAAAATGACATTGTTTCACTCATGTGAGTGAAAATGCATCGTTTTACACTTGACGTTTATAAAATATATATATATATATATGAAACGGCACAGTTTTGACCTAGGGTTTAATAACCTCGCCCCCTCCCCTCCCTCTTCTTCTTCTTCCCAATTCTTCTTCAATTCACTTTTCTTCTCATCTTCAAGCCCCACAACCCCCTACAGTGCCGCTCCCCTCATCCTTCATGATGTTCATGCAGGTTGTTAAACCTGTACACCGCTGCACATCTCTCATCAGCCCCTCTGACTTTCCCCATTTCCACCAGTGGCTTTTGTTCTTTTGATGTTGTTAATTTTTACATGTTTGAATTTTGATTTGTGAATATGTGATCTAGTTTTTCTTTTTCTTTTTCTTTTTTTGCATTTTAATTAGGTCTTAGATTTGCGTTTGAATTTTGATGTTTTCTTCATCTTTGATAGTTATTTTTCATATTATTTGTTGTCTAAATTGTTTGTGTGTGTACAGAAATTTTAAAAACATTGGATCAAATTCTTGGAACCGTGAATAGTGACCTGAGACCTAAATCCCACTGTGAGTGTTAGATCAAATTATTGAGTGTTGATTTAATATTTTTTTACATAAAAGAAATAAAAAATTTATTATTGTTAATTTATTACGTAAGAAATTTCTAGTTGACAATTGTGTTGTAAGATTATTTTGAAATAAATTGGGGAAAGATGAGCGAGCCAAATTCTAGATTAAAGTCTTAAACATGTGATGTTTGCCATGTTACAAATTAGCTGCTGTGTAATTGTGTTGATGTTTGTTCTTTGTTTATTTTAATTTTTTATGTTTTGTAATTAATTATGTATTTAAATTTTTACATGCTAGATGGATTCTTCATCAACTCTAATAGATGTTGATTCGAATGAACAAACTATTAACTTGAGAAAATGATTTAAGAGATACTCAAACAATGCAAACACCAAACCCCTTAGTACCCCTAATGGTATCAATTGTCGATTTCTAAGAAATGGAAGGGAAATGATATGTTGATTGTTTGTGATCATTTTACGAACGAGTAATGCTAAATACAGACATGAAATACACAAGCGTCATGCAATCCTTTTGAAAAAGTATGAAATCTACTATTAAAAAATTAATTTTTTTCATGTAAATTTTATATTTATTCACTTTTTTTAAATAGATTGTACAGCGTTTACACACTCCATGATTGCAAATATCATTTTTTCTTTACTATTACCATTGATAATGCAAGATTAGATGATAAAGCAATTTCATATTTGAGACAATATTTTACGAGAAATATGTTGGGAGAAAAATATATGCACATAAGACGTTGTATTCATATTTTTTAACGTTATTATAAATAAAGGTTTGAAAGAGTGTAACGACATGATCACAATAGCCAAAAATACGATTAGGTATGCGTGCTCCGCTCCTCCATCCAAAGTTAAACACAACCTCAACACAGGGAAAGACCAAAGATTATTATTGTTTTTTGCCGCTGATACTCTGCTGCTGCCGCCAATGGAGAGTGGAAGAGTAACACCTAGAATGTAGGTGAAGAGTACCACACAAAGTGTGAAACCAAAGGGCCAGCAAAAACTGTGGTCGGCGATGAACCAGGCAGCTCGAAAAAGAAAACGTCTCTCTAATAAGTACCGTAGCCTTCTCTTACAACAGATGTGCCCCAATCCTCTGCTCTCTCTCTCTCTCTCTCTCTCTCAAATTCAAAGAACTCATAAATTATCAATGGCAAGGGGCCCGTCAATTACAGATGTGCCCCAATCCTCTATTGTCTCTGTCTATGACAGTTTCCTGCTTGTCGAGAGCGAGTAGCCTTAAAAAGTACAATCCATTAAACACCAACCACGTGGGCTTACGATTATCTCTCCAGAGAAGGAGACGAGCCTACGAAAAAAACAAAATCTGTGGCCGGACATCAGTACCATCAGAAGTACTACATTATCTACCGCACGTTACACCTCTGTATGATGAGCCATCGTTACTTCTATTCGGGTGCCCCATGCGAGTACAGTCCATTAATGGCGAGAGAGAGAGCATAAAATCTCAAAATGCAAAAGTGTCGGTGCAATTGAAAGCTCGAGCCAAAATTTTGGAACGCCAAAATTAACCGAAAAAAAGACTTTCAAGATTCTGTAGCATCTTGTCCCAGCAATTTTGGACGGACTTCCACGTAAAAAGATGAGAGGAAGCAAGCATCAGATAGTTGCCAAAAGTAGCAACAAAATCAACAACCACAGAAGTGAGTATACTACAAATTCAAAAGGCACTCCAAAATCTACAAGAAAACGATCTTCCTCCAAGTGAACATTAGGGTCTCACAGTCAATCATGACACCCAAATCAAGCCAACATAACACTGAGCTCAAGTGAAGCAGAACTGTAAATAAGACCTGGACACGTCAGTACTCATTAGGCGAGATAACATCATCAATCTTCAATATCATCTTGACAACTTGAGTTGCCAGTAGGATCTGCTGCTGTTTCCCAATCAGAGTCTCAAACACATTTTGCTCACGCATGTCATTAGTGCCAGAATCATTACAATCTATTCCACAGTAGGAATTGTTTTCCTGCATATTTGAATCCAAAATAATGTTTACAAATCACTTCCATTAAGCACCAGCAGGCTTACACTTATATAGTAAAGAGAGACAGAGAGAGAGAAGAAAAGATCAAAAGCCATCAGGCCAGAATAAAACTTATAATCGTGTCCATTTACCTTAATTTGCTGTGACTTCACTGCAGATAGTGTTTCAATAGGTTGGAGGCCACTGTTCTCCGCTAGTGCCATGGGAATAGAATCCAAAGCATCGGCAAATGCTCTGATAGCATACTGCATAGAAAATGACAAAATCGTCAGCAAGACACGTTAAACAGAATGATAGGAATACCGTAAGAAAGTATGCTATCGAAGAGGACAAGATGGTCATTGCAGTGGATTAATCAGAAGGATAGAAGTACCAAAAGAAACTGTCATACCTGCTCAACTCCAGGGTATCTATCTGCAGCTGCCTCTACAGCGATTGAGCATGATATCTCAGCTGAGCCACCGCCATAAACAATAGAATTGTTGCGAATGAGATTCCTAGCAACACACAAGGCATCGTGGATGCTGCGCTTCGTCTCCTCTACCATCATTTTGTTGCCTATTACATTATCAGACACCAAAATGCATTACGAGATCATCAAATTCCTTGAAGACCATTTGTCTCGGTTTTCCGCTGCTTTATATAATCATATTCATATTCTCAGATAAAGTTGAAGTGTATCAACAATTCGAATGCGAGCAACTCCTTTGAAAATACACGTCGTAACTCAATAATTGCACACAAGTTTCCATTTGATGGTGCCAAAATGAATATGAACTAAATCACAGCTTTCTATCCATCCATAGAAAACAAGGACAATTACCAATGAAGAAAACGGAATAAGCTACAATTATTGATTGCAGACCTAATAAGACAAGATATTAACATACCTCCACGAACAAATATGGTTACAGCCCTCGAATTTGCACAGTGTTCAATGTACAGCATTCGATCCTTTGTTGTACCAAATGATTTTTCTCGAACCAAACCAGCCTTTAAAATTGCAAATCAAAGTTTATGTCAGAGTGAAGAAATGTAAGCAGACTAAGTTGTGTGAATCATGCAAAAAGTTTAGAAACATAGGGGGAATGTTTGTTTGAAAGATATTTTGAAAATTTGTTTTGAGATGTATTGTTTATTGGATTTTGTGAAGATAGATGGGAAAATGTAAATATTTTTGTATTGGGGTTCGTGAAAGTCAATAGGTAGAATTGAAAAAGTCTGAATATAATTGTTTTACTTTTCACTAAATTTCAGGCAAATGTTTGGATGAAAAGTTTAAATATAAAAGTTATTTTCAAATTTT
This sequence comes from Juglans microcarpa x Juglans regia, assembly GCF_004785595.1. NCBI lineage: Eukaryota > Viridiplantae > Streptophyta > Magnoliopsida > Fagales > Juglandaceae > Juglans > Juglans microcarpa x Juglans regia. The sequence goes on from NC_054598.1 coordinate 23,182,009, forward strand.
TTGGATTGAAATTGAAAAAAAAAAAATTAAAAAGTTTTGGTTAACCAAACATAGAAATGAACTGCAAGTTGAATATCTAATGAGAAAACAAACTTTTCCGATATGACTTCAGACTAGGGATAATTTTCACTTTCAAAAATGTATACCAAAAATTGAGATCATTTCAGTAAGACAAAATAATATTCGTGTCAATTAGGCTTGAGAAAATATATATCTAGCAATACATACCAGTATCAGAGCAGTAACAGTAGTAACAAGTAAGAAATACCTTTCCTAACTTTTCTGGAGTCAACTCTTGGAACCTTGGCACAATTCTTCCACCTACAAAGACATTAATAACATTATATTCTGGTAAATACAGAATGGAAGAAAACAGTAGAACTTCCATAAAAAACTTCTTGACAGAATCGATCCAAATAAATAATAAGCATATAAAATAAAGAGCTGAAAAGCTAAAACAAGACAAACCCGTGGCTATTGCAATCAACTCCAACTCCACACCACCAACCCATCTGACAGCAGGCAAGTTCCTGTGCATCAATAAATGATTCGCTTCATCATCAAACCCCCATTGACAGATAACCAAGGTAGCACCAACATCCTGGAATTCTCTGAGTCAGTCTTCCCATTACCCCAGAGGCATGATGACAATAAAGAGAGATATATTGTACCGAGAAAAAGCATTTCAAAGTTCCATATCATAAAACCAAAGAAAGTAGTGAAGTCATATCAGGGAAAATAGGAAAATTTTAAATTAACAAAAGAAAGATACAGGGAAAAAACTTAATAATAAACACAGGAAAAGAGAAGTGCTAGATCTATAAAGGGATCTCACAAAAATAAACTCACAAATTGCGTGGTTTGATGTGATACGACATATCCACTTTACAGTAAAAAGAAGTTTACAATTTGACATATAACATCAAGCCACATCATTTTGTGAGTTTACTTTTGTGAGATTCCTTTGTGGATAAAATATTTCTCGTAAACTATACAGTGCTATCCCACCTTGCATTTTTGAACCATGTCATCAAAATACTTCTGCTCTTGCACACGTAATGTCTGGAACTTTTCCACCGTATCAATATCAACCTTATGTTTAGTTTTTGGCTTCGGTGGCTCAAAGGGGCAAGTCAAGATAGCAATTTTTGCATCTTCAATCTTCTTTGGCATCTGTGGATGGCTCATATCCTTGTCAACAACAATTCCATATATTAGCTCGGCATCTTCCAACTTCCCACCGACTTTTCCATCTACTTTTATTAACTCAAGGTTAACATCCTTCCTTTCTAAATCAGCCACAGCAAGAACTGCTTTAACAGCAATTTCAGCCAAACTGCGTTTGCATCGATTCACACTGCCATATAATGTAGAAAGGTTTCACAAACATGGAAAATATCATGTGAAAGGTAAAAACACATTAAATTATCATCAACCACCATTACTCTCCATTGAATGCCAGTCTACAGGTGAAAAAACACATGCTCTCCTGTTCCATAGGAAAGAGGGGAAGAGTTCCCACATGATAATGTAGGAGGAGCTTCCAGAGCTCCTTTAACCACTTCAAGTGCCACTGATACGCTCAGAAAATTTCTTTTGAGATCCTTCCATAGTTGATAAATCAGATTAAAAAGACTTCCAAAATTGGGAACCCTTTGGGAACTCTAGCACCGGATCAGTTTTAGGCCAAAAACAAAGTCATCTTTTTTTAGAGGTAACAACGAGGTGCTTTTTACTGGGCAACAGCAGAATGTAATAAATGTATTTTGCAAACCAGTGACAGAAATATGACAAGGACATATTTATGACAACTATATCGCAAAAAAAAAAATATAAGCAATTTCGGCAAAATATAAGCAAGAGGCATGCAAATGAATATTTTTTCCTGAAAAATCAAAGCAGAAAAAGAGAGGGAAATAGAGCATGATATCAAATATGACACTGGTGACGGGAACCACTAAGGACCTGCCAAACATGGTGGTGAAACAGAAAAGAATATATAGTGAACTCACATCTTTGAGGACAAAGTAGTCATGCAAGTTTGAACCAAAGGCTCTATGTTTGACAGTCCAAAATCAAACTTCTCAGCTATCCGCTCTAAATTCTCAACAGCAATCCTAGAAGCCATTTCATAGCCCTCAGCAACCCGAATGGGATGAATACCACGTTCCAACAGCCGCTCAGCCTGCTCCAAAAGTCCACCAGCCAAGACAACAACCCCAGTTGTGCCATCACCAATCTCATAGTCCTGACTCCGGGACAGTTCAACCATCAGCTTGGCAATTTGATTGTCAACATCCATCTGCTCCAAGATTGTTGCACCATCATTGGCTGACAACGAAGAAAATAAAAGGTAAGAAACACCTCAAAAAGTAGCAGAATTTGCAAAGAACAAAATCTTTTTCATCTTTTGTTCTCATGCACGCATCACAAAGAAAGCAAAAGGACAAGAGATTAAAGGATCTAGAAATGACACGACCACATAAAAGAACAATGAATATCGTAGAACCCATCTTTTTACGTGGATATTACTAATCACCAATCCTTAATTCTAGCGCGTATAGACTCAGTGGTCTAAGCGGGTTTAAAAGTACGGATTTCAGGTATTTCGTTACAAAGATTTTACACACGAAAGGCCTCTCAGGATATTGTTAAAAAAAAAGGGTTAAGTTCGTAGGTACCAGGGGAAAAGGTAATAACCGTAGGGAGCCCGGAGGGCTGAAACTCGACATAAAACTAGAGGAACTACTCAACTCTGTACCGGTCGATCCCCTTGCCATCCAAATCAAATCCCTCAACCATGGACAAATAACTTCACACAATTACACACACAGAGGTATACTTGTTGGAAATGAAAGAAACGAACACTCTACTTCCTCACTGTCAGATTTCCATAGCACATAGATTGATCCGCAGAAGCAAAATCTCAAGTGTCACTTACCCTGCTCAGGTAACCAACAAACTTAGAATCGTATATCAAGTATTTCATACAGAGAAATTAAAATACTCTAACTTCAAAATTCCCTAATTGCAAAAAAAAAGCCAAAAGCCAAAAACCAAAAACCAAAAACCTAGGGCATGTTCAAAAACAGTCCCAAAACCAAAAACAGAGAAAAGAGTAGAGTTTCAGTCCGAGAGAGTGACTAACTGATGGTGACGTCACCGTCGGGGCTCTGAAGCATCTTGTCCATGCCCTTGGGGCCGAGTGAGGTGCGGAGGATGCGAGCGACAGCTTTGCCTGAGGAAATGTTGGCCTTCTGGGCATCCAACCCTCTCAATCTGGTCTTCTGCTCCTGCTCCCTAATTATTATGAAGGGCCTTCCGAACTCGTCGAAGGCCAGCGCCATTTCCCTCCTACTCCGATCTCTTTCTTCTCTGCTCTCTTATACCGCGGATAGGAATCAGAAAGAGAGATCAATGCAAGTGACGACTGAGTCTAGATCTAAGAACAAAAAAAAGTAGCAGCAGAAGAAGCTTCAAGAAGAGCGTAGACTGTATACGAAGGGTGCGGGGGTTTTACTGGCTCGCTCTCGTTCTTTCTCCAAACCCTAACTGGTGTAGTTATAGCAATTCGTTTATGGCGTATGGATCTCGGGCTTTCTGTTCATGGGCCCTGTTTCATTTCCACTGTTGTACACCTTTAAGGCCCATTGTTATTTCTGGATTTTCAATTACAGGCCCAGCCCACTATGAGCAGAGCGAATCGCTCTCAAACTATCAGAGCATTAGCAATGGTTTCATCAAATTTATCTTCAAAATTTGATAAAAAGTACATGTTTTCCAAAAATTCAAAACTTTCTTATCTATAACCTCACATTAGATTAGCGATTAGATTCATCAAAATAATAATATAATATTATTTTTTAATAATAATATTTTTAATTTTTTTTTCATATTTTACAATTACATTAATCATATATACATTAATAATTTAATTTGATACTTAAATTATTGATATTAACTAGAGGGTCATTCATATTGTTAAGGCCAAAAAATGCATCAACATCCACCATGCAGTAGTGTTAGTAAAATAGGCACTAAAAAAAAAAAAATGAAAGAATTACATTACACAAATTATAGGAAATGTACGAAATACATTTTATAATAAAACAATAGGAATAGAGAATGAATAGTGGGTCTTCAAATATAGAGATAAAGGTGAAGATACTGTAGCTCAAAGTTTGAGCTTTGATGGTATACCAAATCCAATGCCAGCATTTTAACCCCCAAATCATCAAATTTTGATGAAACCTCCCTTTTTATGAGATCGATGCTTGTGCTCTCATTCAGAAATACGTGAATATTTAATATAAATGATATTTGCAATCGTGAGATATGCATGCGCCATATAATTCTTTTAAAAAAATAAAGTAAATACAAGACTCACTTGATAAAATTTTAATTTTTTAATAGAGGACCACATTTTTTTTTAAAAAAAATTGTGTTGTGCTTGCATATTTCATGACTGTATCTACCATTACTTAATATTTAATATCAAAATTGGGATTTCATTGTCGACAATCGAATTTCTCTCCCTATTTTACTTCTTTTTTTTTTATCCATTTTGTATGATAAATTAATTCATATCCCTACTTACTTAAAAACGAATAAACCTCAGTTCCATGAAATAATAATTACATAATCTCACAATTTTCTTATAAAACAAATTATATATTAAATGGTATGTTGGGTTGTAAATTTGGCTAAGGTTCAGCGTTCTTTTTTATATTTTTTATTTTCTCTCATTTTGGCCAAACCCAACACATCTATTCCAAAGAAAAGTTTGATAAAATTAGAACTAATAATTAGTTGACCATAAAAAAAAACTAGTGAACTGAAATCATCGATTGCCTTTTGCACACAACTTTGAAACAACCAATTTAACTAAAAATATCAAAGCTTTAACTGAAAATAGCAAATGAAAAAAAGAAAGCTAGAAAACAAAATCTCCACAACCAACCCAGGCATGCATGGCTTTCCTCATACTTCGCAACCAATGCTACCCCGCACTGCATGCAAACCCATTGTTTCAATTCCAAACCCTAACCCTAATCCTAACCCAGGCCTATATCAACCCCCTCCCCTCCCTCCTCCTCTTCCACAACCTTGCATGCAGTGATTCTCTATCCGCTTTTAGAGAACTACTGCATTTTCGTATAGTACTCGATCGTATACCTTCTTCGATCAACGCCCACATACGTACACACACATCCAAAAGAGCCATTCCGTGCAGCTAGCTAGCTACCTAGTTTCCATCAAAAATGGCACGCCAAATCGTCGTTCTTCTCCTAGTTATTTTTGCTGTTGTCGGGCTGGCTTTCGCCGAGACACAGACCCCAAACTCTGCACCAGCCCCAAACAACGACGATATTGGAAACACTGACGACGGAAGCACTGGTAACGAGGTCGTTGAGGCCCCAGTCGGTGGACCTGTGTCTGCTGATGTTTTCCCTCCAACCAGTGCTGAAGGTCCTGGGCCAAATGCTAGTGGCGCTAATTCTGTCCTCAAGGCCTACGGCGTCGCTGGAACCTTGGTGGCTGGTGCTGTTGCTGGCTTCTTTAGTTTTTATAATTAATTAAGCCGTAGTGCATAACCACCATTAATTGAGGCTTATTTTAAACAGTGCTTGCTTAATCATTATGGTAATGCATGGATGTTGTAATCTATAATTCAATTCAACATGATTTTATATGCACGAGTGAGACATAAAATGCATGGATTCCGAATAAAGAAAAATAGAAGTGTGGAATTCAAAGCATGCATGACATTTTTTTTTTTTTTTTTTTAGTATCTCAAAATTGTTACTTTGGTGGTTGCTTAATTAAAAAGTATTGATTCCATGTTCTTTTTTTTTGTTGGAATTTTTTTACCATTGGATTTCAGCTCATGAAATGTGACAAAAGAAATTCAAGATTATTATTATTATTATTATTATTTAGGCCTACAACCCGATTAGAACCAACCAACCAGTTCTGGACCCGGACCAACCCAAACTAACCAGGCCACAATAACACGCCAAACCAACCCGACACGTAACATCCGAGTCAAGTCAGGTTAGGTCACTTTTTCCCCCCCGCCTACTACATTCCGCAATGGGAGAGATAATTGCTATTATTTTGGTCTTCTTTTCAACATAATACAGGTTAAATCTATACAAAAACTAATAAAAAAATGTACAGAAGCTATCTATTACAAAAACTATCTAAATTACAAAATATAAATATCAATTGATAAAAGACTAAGGAGCATCCAATGATCAAATTTCTCAGCTTTCCAGTAGAGATACAAAGAGTTATTACTACAAATATGTTCATAAGTCATAACATTATGATAAAATCCATAAGCAGCACAAGCAACCGTCATAAAAAATCCAGTGTTCATAGAAGATGTACATTTGGCAAAAACAAATATCAGTAATGAACTGCAAACCAGAATCAAATAATGATTTTGCAACAATACGAGGAATCATGTGTATCTGGATCAATCTTCAAGTAGAATGCTAGTAAACAAAGTTGAGGAGGTGGAGAAAATGATTTCAGAAAATTAAGGAAATAATAAAATGAGAACTACTACATATACAAAGAGATTACATAAAGTAAACCTACAAACTGATGTGGCTTCATGAAATCTGTTAGATCTACTTTATAATAAAAGTAACTTTACAATTTGACGTACCACATCAAGCCACATCAGTTTGTGAGTTTACTTTTATATAATCTTTTTGTTGCTAAAGTATTGATATCACTAATCTTTTTTTCCATTTCCAAACTATAATTTGTGAATCAAGTCTAGACACCTGTAAACGGCCAAGGTCCAAAAACCCTTAGAATCTGGGGAAGATCAAATCAGACTCGCCTACAAAATACAATTGACAACACTAAAACTTTGATTTCAGACATGATAAAACCTCATTCTTGTTCAAACCAAAAATTTGCATGAGACATCGACTATAGCCCTTAAGTCTAGTTTTTCTGCCTGCAATTCATAACACAACCATTATTGGATCCTGGAATAACACATGACATCAAGCTGTAAACACCAAAAACCTGAGAAATTATAGCAGATTCTCATCTCTTCTTCCATATCTACCATTATGAAAAAGTCAATACCAAATCAATAATAACACATCAAATAATTCAAGTCAACACCAAAGTGGTTTTGTTTCTCTAACAAAGGAGTGGAAATGAAAATCATATCATCATGCAAACCATAAGTCTTGAGTTACTCCTCATCAACATAAGTAAAGCTTAATTTTGGATCAAACTCTAAAAAAACACATGATGATTATTAAATGATATAAAAATAAACATTTTGAAAAAGTTTAATAAATATGTAAATAATAAATAAGTTCATTACCCAATTCTGTCTCAAAACTTGCAATATTATCCAAGGAGGCACATAGATCAATGGGTATTGGATCTTTCAACCAATTTTGTATACAAATGAGTACCTCGATTGTTCTTGGAAATAGTGAATTACGGAATGTGTCAAGCACACGACCCCCTACACCGAAGGCTGACTTAGAAGAAATAATAGAAACGAAAATGGCCATCACATCTCGTGCAACTCTTGCCAAAATAGGATACTTTACTTCATTGATTTTCGATCAATCTAAAATATCAAAATTTGGAGCTCGTGCCTCACAACCATGTTCTAAGTATTGTCTGATCTTCGATTTGTTCATCAAATTAGATTCAATAATTTCTTACTCATACTCAACCCAAAAACTCTGTTGATAATCATAATCAATCATACTATGATCAACTAAGTAATGAGGCTTAAAATGGAAAACTCCACTTGAACTCCCATACACAACACTATACTCTTCGTAAATGTCAATCATCAATTGTTTCACTTTTGTAATCATTACTTCGACTAAACTACCACCATATATTTTTTTGAACCAAAATTGCAAAAGACTAAATTTGCATCTTGGATCAAGAACAACAACAATAAATATCATCAAGTTAGTCTTTTTAATTGATCTCCAATATTTGTCATACTTAATCTTCATATTGAATGCCATACATTTCAACACCGCATCATTACTTTGACTAATTTTTTATAAATTTGATTGAATGCTACAAAACTCCTGAAAATATGCATTAGATGTGACATACATAGAGCCAAAAATTGTCAAAGTAGCATCATAAAAAATCTTCAAAAATTTTATCAATACTCTAACTCTCTCCCAATTACTAGAGTTTGGGGGGCTCAAGTTCACACTATAACAATAACGAAAAAAAAAATCATCATCCTTCTCCAATCGCAAAAATAGTTTTTTAAATATTTTTACAACTTCTAGCATTAGATAAGTCAAATTCCATCTTGTGAAAACATCAAGGCATACCAATTTTGTACAACCAATTTTTTTCTTCTTTATACACTTTTTGAGTTTCTCCATTCTTGCAGGAGATGATCTAACATACCTAACTGCATTGTGCACCTTTGTGATTGAATCACCACAATCTTTTAACCCAACATTCACAATGATGTTCATAATATAGACACAACACCTGATGTGAATATACTTCCCTTCCAACAAATGATCTCTTACGAACTTCCTCAAATACTCGATGGCAACATCATTTGAGGAAGCATTGTTAACTATAATAGTAAAGATGGATCTTGTCAATACATCAATCTTGTAGACATGAATCTACACACTTTCCAATAATTTTTCCTTTGTGATTAGGGATCATACAAAAGTTTAGAATTCTTTTGTGTAGTTTCCATTCACATTTGATAAAGTGTGCAGTAAGACACATATAATTTAAGTTTTGAATCGACATTCATGTGTCAGTGGTTAAACTAACTCTCCCAACAGTCTTAAATATTTTTCTTAACTTCTCATTATTCATTTTAAATAGTTTAATACAGTCTCTAGCTGCAGTGGTTCGAGATGGCACTTGGAACCTTGGTTTAAGTTATCTACATACATTCCTAAATCTTTAGGCTTCTACTATCCTAAATGGAAGCTCATCACAAATTATCATTTTAACAATTGTCATTCGTACATTTTCGGAATCAAATTTATATGCATTTGCCGAGTTACTGACATCACTATCTCCAATCCCCTCAAGAGCCCCTCACGACTCATAGTCTGTTGATTCGTAAGTCTGATTCTATGAGAATGTTGCTTACAAGTACCAAGATGCTACGACATACTTAATATACCATGTCTTTTGGGATGACAAGAGTAAATCTTGTGACAATAATTACACTTCACTTTTGGGTCATTTAAAGGGCATCCATCTATTTTAGTGAAATGGTCTCACACTATTAAGGGGTCTTTATTTGCCCTCCTTTTACGAGGAGCAACACTTGTGTCGCTAGACAAGTTAATATTTGAAGCTATTTATGATCGGTTTTTCAAATGAGTAACAGTCTTATTATTTCTTAAATTTGTATGAGTGTCACTTTCGAAGCAATCCATATATGAATTGATATATAATATAACATACAAAAATCAAGATGTTAGTGATGCATAGATGCATCCAGCCACACACTCAATAACAAAACTAGTATAAATTAGAAGAGAAGCTAAAATTAGTAGACCATTAGCAGTTAACAGATTATATATAGCTTCATCGATCTCCAAATGCTTTCAGGATAACACAAATAAAGCAGCATCATAAATGTTGGATGCTTGCTAAGCCCATTGTTTCTGAGCAGATTTTTTTTGGCATGGGTACTAGGACAACACAAATGTTTGGTTAATTTAAAAAGCTTGTTAAAGTTGATTTTAGTTTTTCTTGTCCTCACAGAAATGCAAAGAAAAAAAAAACATGATGCTATGATGGATTTGAATATGTTTTTTTCGTACAGGGCTTTTTCTGATTGACCATTCTGAACTTTCTTTGAGTTTGATTTTTTTTTTCTTTCTTATTTATCCTTTTCTTATAGATTATAAGGAAAGCAGGCAAAATTTTTAAGTTGATTTTGCTTTCTATGTTTTGTTCTAGGTTTGGCTTGATAATTTAAGAGGAATAACCCAAAACGCTGACTACCCAAAATAATGAATTTGAATGTAGAAATGAAGACAAAAACAATCACTTTAATGTTAAAGAGAGGAACCCGTTAGCTAACTCAAATTAGCTAAGGAATAATTAAAATCTAATCTGAGTCAAACTAACTAGGTTGCATATCCATGTAGTATTCTTCTTTTTCTTTGTTTAAACTCTAGAGTAGTATATATAAGGCAAGGAAAGTTTCAAGTTCTTCACTTCTAAAACCATGGAACCTCGAAAGTAGTGCAAGATGATGACCAACTTAGCAATGACTCTCCAAAGATCAAGAGTTAAGCAAAAGGAGAGAGAAAGTAAGAGAGAGTGACCTGTGATGAATCAGAGTAGGAGAGAGTGGGGTAGATGGAGAAGTACCGCTAAGTGAGAGTGTACAGATCTAGACGCAAGGTGGAGAAGCAATAGAGGGGAGCAACAACGAAAGGTCGACGGAGTGACAGATATTTGTTCGGCTGGGCCATGTCGGATATCTCAGACGGATCGAGCCCAGGGGCTTTTATCCACAGGCCTAATTATTTTCCCTCAAATAATGATATGAACTACGTACCTAGTGATAGCGTTGGCAACTTAATTAGCTAGATATCTTAGTATATATCTAATGTTTACTTAGACATATATTAAGATTTTATTGTGTACATTAAGTAGGATCGAGATCCAGCCTTACCATTCCTATGGAACTGTACATCATAAAGCAAAAGAGAGATAAATACATAAGTTATGAATATTACAGCATTTATTAAGTATTTAATGTTATATATATATATATAAGATATTCACATGGATAACAATAAAATAATGTATGACTTAATTCATATATCTATCACCCTCCATTCTACATCCTTTTAATAAAGCTCAATCACACTGTCTGCTTAATCTAACATTAACCAATCTAAGGAGGAGATGTGCAGAAAATGGGGTAAACGTAACTGTTTCAAAATTCTAGAGTCAATCTTTTCCAGCTCTCTATCATGAGTCGCCATGTAGAAATCTTTTGGGTCCTTAAATTTTATATACACTTCAATTTGAATAGGGAAGGCTAAGATAATCTAATATAGAGCTAGCAAGCTTCACAACTGACTCATTGATAACTAAGGCTATAAATGAACTAGTTTGTTCGATAGCCCGCTCGATACTCACCCAATTAAACTCGAGTCGAACTCGACTCGTGAAAAAAAAATAAAAACAAAACAAAAATCGCCCGTTAAAGCAAATACCCGCTCACTTAGTAAATGACACATATCCGAGAAAACTCGACTCGGCTCGACTAAGGCTCATTAAAGCTCACTTGTTTATGTCCGAGTCGACTCATTAGCTCGACTCAATTAAAGTTCATTCATATATTGATAGATATATACATACACCTATCTATATATACATACATATGTATTAGCTAATAATATAAGCATAACACTTTTATAAGTAAATATATAATATGTAACCTAATTACTTATGCCTATATATTGAATATACTTCATAGTTATATTTTATAATTTGTACAATAATTAGTCGATAAATTTAATAATTTCATATACTAGTATGTGGGAATCATCTATGAAATAAATATATGCTATCATATAATGTGTATGTATTAATAATTTATATAGGCATCTAATATATTGTTGGATAAATATCAACTAGTTAGATATTAATTACTTATAAATTTTTAAAATCTTATAATTCGATAGAGGTTCTACTTGTTAGTTGTATAAATTTAATCTTAGATTTTTTTTTTTTTTTTTTATTTAATTTATTAATTATTAAATCTTATTCAAAAAATAATAATAATAAACAACTAGAGTCAAGCTCGAACTTGGCTCGACTTGAGCTCATTTTTAGAATGATCTCGAGTTGAAAGTTTAGCTTATCGAGTTGAGATTTAACAAAGATTAAATAAAAATCTCGAGCTCAAGGTTGAGTTTTTTTAGTCAAGTTGAGTTCGGTAAGCCAAAGACTAGCTTGGCTGGCTCGATTACAACCCTATTCATAACACAATTTTTCTATATCTAGATTGAAAGATAACTAGTATCTACATCGACCACGTAAAATTGAAATATGTATATTAGGTGATTTCCAAACAAGCTCCAAACTATTGTTTTAAATTCCATTTCGATGATCATTTCAGTTTAAATATTGGAATGAAATATTTTAGTATCGGTACATTTCTGGTATACTGTTTTGGAATTAACTATATATATATGTATATATAAATTAATAAATAATAGAATGAATATTTGTATATTAAAAATATTAAGTGTTAAATAAATATTATAAAATTTATTGACAATTTATTATTATTTAAAACTTTTGTAAAAAATTAAGTAGTTAATAAATATTATAAGATTTAGGTTACGTTTGGAAGCCTAACTCATCTCAACTTATCATTACAACTTTTTTAAATTCTAACACAAAATATAATAAAAATTTTAACTTTTTCAATTTTTAAAATAATAATAATAATAATAAATAATATTCTAATAATATTTTATTATTTCAATTCAATTCAACTCAATTCAATTAAATTTAACATTTAAATGTAACCTTATTTTATTTGTCGTTGAACATTTCTGATCTAAGCATGAAAGATAATGTGAGTAAAAAATCGATTTATTTATTTATTTTATTTTCAGAGGTCAAAGTAGGCGATTTGTAGTTTCAAATAGTTAGGATGAAAAAAAAAAATTAGTTAGGATGAAAAAAAAAAATTTCGTATACACCAAAATATTCAGGAAAAGGAAAAAGGAAATTTAAGGTAGTTGACACCTTGACTGGTGCAGATTACAATATAAACAATAAGAGTGATGTAAAGAGGCAGCTGACAAGAGATTGTGAAAAGACGTGCTATCAATCTCGAATTACTATTTAAGATTTTGTACTGAAATGCAGATTCTAGCCTAAGTAGGTCGAAACAGATCGAAATGACTAAAATTTAAGAGAGATTTATATTTATAATATATAATTTATCTCAATTCATTTTATTATTATTTATTATTTATTAATTTTAATTTATAAATTTTATTATTATTTACTATTTATCTTACTTAAATCACGATTATTATTTTAATACAAAAAATTTCAACAAAACAAAACGAAAACTAAAACTTTACTCCAAACCTCTTCACATATTTTTTTAATTTTTTAAAATATCATATGGCGTGCTGAAAATCAAAGTGATTAGGTTATGTTTAGGTAATGACAATATCTAAAAAGTGTTGAAAATGTTTGTGAATAATAGTAAAAAAGTAATAAAAAAATAATAATAGAATAATAAATAGTAGGTAAAAAGTAATAAATAGTAAAAAAATAAATAAAAAGTAATAATAAAGTAAAGAATAGTAGTAAAAATACTTGAGGTACTCTTGGTACCTATACTTAGCCTAAATGGCAATGTAGAAAGTGTCACAAGACTCGGTCATGTAAGAACACCCTCGTGGAAATGGAAGCTTGACAAAAAATTCTATATACTATACTATCTCACTCTTATCTTATTCTGATAAGATACCAATATTACCTATCAACCTTTGAATTATTTAAAAAAAAAAATTAAGAGATGATTTAAGAATGATGAAAAGTGTCACAATTATAAAATAGAATAAGAATGTAATATCTAACATTACTCAAGCTAACTTTTACAGGTAACTGATACAATTCTTGAAACGTAACCCATGAACTCCATGATTAAATTGACCTAAGATTAGATATGGAAGATATTGAAAGTTTGTTCGAACCAGGTCAAAGTGAACACTAAAATCCTCTCAAATCGGTCAAATATCTAAATGAGTTGTGGCACAAATACATTTGAAGAACATAACAACAAAATGGCTACTAAATCTATAACAACGACTGAAAAGCCAATGTAATTTGAAATAATATGTTTGACCCACAAAAATAATTACAAAAAATTACTGTAATTTGAAATAATACGTCAAACTTCTCAATATGTTGTAGTAGATTATAGCGATATATGCAACTAGGGAAAAAGCTATAGCCACCGAGGGAACATCTTGAAGATGGATCCCAATTGACGTGGCTGTAGCCATGTGGCTTTTTTTAATATTAAAAAACTTATAAATTAAAAAAAAAAAAAAAAGAATTCGACTCTCCCTCTCCCAAATTTTGAAACCCTAAAAGAAAACCTCAATTAATTAGCACGCTCTATGAATTATGCGGCTAGATAGAAGTTGTTTTACTCTCTAGACTTGCTGGAAAACTTTCGAGTTAAAATAATTCTTCTCATCAGCCATTATTCACTACTCTCATACCTTATGAAAAATATCCCACTCTAAAAAAAAAAAAAAAAATCAAATATGAAGTGTGGAGGTAAATAATGACTAATATATAGCAAAACATTTTGAGTTATGATCGTCTTCACAAGGCCTCTTTTCAGCAAGCAAGTGGTGGTTCGGAGAGGAAGAAAAAAGTGTTACAAAACAGAATCATTACAGATTAAAGTTGCAAGGCTCTGGATCATTATTAGTTTCAAAGAATTAGCCTAAAGGTCGCCTCCATCCCTACTCTCTTCCATATCAATTTCCTGTTTGGCCTCCTCTTCCGCATCGATTTCCAGCAGGGGACCATAACGTTTAAATGCAACAAAAAGTATTTAAACGAGAAAGAAAGAGGAAGGAGAAGGAGAGGAATAAAATCAGAGTGAGCGGGAGGGACTGGGCAATAGTCATGCACAAACATTAATACTTGCTATGCTGGTTTACAAAAATCCAAGAAAAAAAAAATGCATACACAAGCAAAGAAATTCTGCACAGATACATGTAAAGAAATTATGCTGCCGCCCGGATGCCGGTGCCGGCCGGAGGGAGAGGTAGGATATCGTTCATGCGTGGGGAGGATTTTGGGTTACATCGGTATGGGGTTTAGAAACATGTTATAAAATAAATAAATAAAATTATAAAATGAAGTTACTTTTATAAAATATTTTACAAAAATACCCTTCATTTTAAAATATTATTGTAAAATGTTGCAACATCTCCAACCACATCAAAAGGTCACTTCAGGAGCACAACGCTACCTAATGTGCTATCAAGCAAGACTAGCCCTTCCAGACCAAAACAAGCATCATTTATGCCACAGAATATCCATAGTTTTTAGTTGACAAATCAAAACCTAAAGACAGACAGTATCCATAGGAGGAGGAGAACAAATGTTGTCCAAAACAACATGGGTAAGAATAATTAGTTTAAGATAAAGGAATACAGCTTTTCACATTTCCTATACAAAGCTTGTTCAAATGAACAAAGACAAAAACAAAAAGGAAGCAAAGATCAAATCTGAACACCTAACAATGAACAAGTGATTTATTTGTTACAGGATTTCTTTCTAGCCAGAATAATACGATACAGGACAAAGCAGTCAGGCAGGCCACTGAGCATGTACATCTCCGTCCAGGCTATGTCAATCGCAAAATACTAAAGTAACACCATCCAATTTACAATTGCTGGGAATCTATACATACCAAATCCCATTTGAAACAAACAGGATTTAAACATGTTGCCAAAAAATAAGCCGCTTCCCAGGAGAAAAAAAATACGTATAGAAAAGGTTAAATAAAAAAAAAAAAAAAAATACACAAGGAGCAGCATCAGGCTTCCATCACGAGGGAAACAACCTCAAGCAATCAAAACTCTTCTGGTCCCGAGTCTATCGTATGCACTGTAGCATCAATACATGACACCAGTTCTGATCCTATATGCAAGTACTGCTCGCAGTTCACATAAAATACACTTAAAAAGGATAACTCTGAAATCCTTACTGCTTACAGGGATATTGCTTCAAGAGAGACAGGGTTGTACAAATTTTACAATAACCAATTACAATTGAAACAGTGACCCCTATGTTACAATGTACTAATAACTCGACCCTGGCTCTCCTATTATAAAGAACATAAATTCTCAGTTACAACTGATCAGTTATGAACGAGTATGAGCCTCAAAACTTTTTACAAGCTCATAGGTAAAATCAATACAGTGAAAACAACAAAAGAAGACCGTTACAAGCTGTGGACCTAGTACAAAAAGTCAACTTTATACAACAGTACTGTGCTTTACATGGACTGACAAAAACGTCAATCGTATGCACAAACTTGACCTCAACATTAATTTATGAAAATATACGTGACCGCAACTCTTTCTAAACATTTTGTTGCAGGATCACGGTTTACAGAATTTTAGGTGGTACAAGGCTACATGCGCACACTCGGACAAAAGCCATCACCAGAGGAATCCAATGAAGGCAACCCATATAACACCTCTTCCTCCATAAAACTAGCACAGGCTGATTCAATCATGAAAACAAAAGGTTGCCTACTCCACTCCCTGGATATGATGATAAAAAGAAAGCGAATGACTTCTATCAGGTCATGCCATAAAATAAGGGGTTTACACCCTCCGATGGAGTATGACAGGTAAGCTTTCCTTTAATTTGAGAATAAACACTGGATCACCCGATTCACTCCAAAAATCTTTAAAAACCTCCACAGTGCCACCCAGTGCTGGAAGGTTACTGTTTCATGCTTAGTAGAGCAGGTGTGAGAGTGAGAGGTTGAACCTTTCAGAGGTTGTGGTGGTGGGCGGCACTGCAGATGGGGTGGGAGAGAGAGCATGGCGGGGGAAATGGAAACTGAGGGTTTGTGGGTTTTTTCAAGATTTTTGGGGTTACTTGGGTGCTTGGGTGCATATTCTCAAATTAAAAGGAAAGCTTATGTGTCATAATTCTATTGGAGGGTGTAAACACCTTTTATGCCATGACAGGGTAGAAGTTATTCTCAAAAAGAAAACCCCCAAGTTAATAGATATTGAACAAAATAATCTGCCGAAGACACCACCCAAAATCTACCTTAGTCACTCAATATTAGGGAGAAATTTTTTTTTTTTTTTTTTTTTTTTTAGGCAATGGAGAGAGAGATAAGAAATAGAAACAAACCAAAATCTGTAAGAAAACAATTAAGGCCTCGTTTGTTTTCACAACACATCTCATCTCATTTAATCATTACAATTTTCCTAAATTCTCACACAAAATAAAATAAACAATTCAACTTTTTCAAATCTCAAAACAATAATAATATTAAAAATATATATTCTAACAATATTTTATTCAATTTTCAACTTTTATCTTAACTCATTTGCGAAAACAAACGAGTATCCCCTGAGTCCATTTGTCACACAGCCCTACGGCATTGTACCTCTATGAGGAATAATACTCAGAAATAACCATTCAACTACTTACTGGTTCTATCTAGTTGCAGACCAAAGCTAGTAAGAATTACGAACAAGCGCAAGGAGTGATTATTTCTCATTCTACCACAGATAGCGTTAAAATGGAAATCAGTATAGGAATCATACAGTATGATTTAGACAAATGACCATAACATCAAAGTCTACCAGAATAACCATTACACTTTCTCTAGAAAGAAACAGTTTTTATCCCCACTATACTTTCTACCACTGTTCTTGTTCACATCTTTATAACTTCACTTTGGGTGAAACCAACATCCCAAGTTTTTAAGTTCAATGTAGCACACCACAAAAGAGAGGTAGAATGGGAATGCCTCTCAGTCAAGTATCGATATTTGAGAATGATGCTTTATGACCAACAGAAACCACAGAGCCGGTGTTATTTGATGAAGATTATAACTAGAACCATATTTTACCTGCTACCCATGGGGCTTATTTGCTACACTATTCAAGCTCTAATAAGAGGAAAAAGGACAACACCATTTCTAGATTAGTTTTCAACACTACAAACCTTTTAAGTAAACTTTAAGCTTTTCATAAATTGTAGCTTTTGGGTAGAGGAAGATTAGATTCTTTAAAAAACAGCCCGTGGGATAGGGTGGAAGCTGAGGCTTCAGGAATATATGCTAAAGGTTGGGTTGAACCAATGGAGCAATATATTCCATTTTGATTACGTAGTAATAACTAACATTAACGAGTCTCTCACTACCCTAATACTGGCAACCTTAAACTTCCTTTTCACTAACCACATACTGAAACCAACAGGCAACCTAAAGCTTACTCATACCAATAGCACTTAGCCACCCTTCAATTCTTGAACATAATCAGATTTTTCTTACTTGCATAAGAAACAAAATCATTACATAAGCATCAGCAGGACATAGCCATTACAGATATGATGAAAACTTGAATGAAAATGACTAATTTAACACTTACAAGCACAATTAATACTGAAATCAAAGCAAGGTAGTAGAAGATACTGAATTGGCATGAAAACAAGAACTAAAATGTATTAAGAACAAATTGCAGAAGCTACAACCAATCAAAACATACATCGCAAAAACATTTATTTGAAAATTGAAAAATGCACGATCACAGCACACAACAAAAATAATTTTAAGCAAAAACGATGCAACCAATACTAACTAATATGTACAAGGACTTAGGTAAGCAGTGAAGTTGTTTTCAGCCACCTTAATTGGAAAATTCAACCAGCAACATAACTTAGAAAAGAAAAGATATCACATAAGAGTTTATTAAAAACTTTATGCTAGCATATGAATCTAGCAAGGACAAAAGGATCCATTCAATGAAAAATCATTTCACTGAGAGCATATGGATAATTGACTCCCACAATCATATAAACAAAGAAGGTGGTTCCAAGTGTACCAATATCACAAGTTGAAGAAAGTAATTGTCTGAAGATAGATAGTGCTATAAATACGAAACCAAAGGGATACTTAGTGAAGGATACCAAAAGTCCAACGGACAAAAGATATCCACATTGGCATGCTACTAAAAGTTATCAATCGTTTTTCAGCAAACAAATACTAAGCATAGCAGATAATGATGTTTTGTAGTATGCAGCACGAAAGCAAAGTCAATTTAGTTCTTCCCAACTAACATAAGCAGAACTTACTTCTTCCCTCAAAGAAGCCACACTCTGAATGTGGAGCTACTGATAACCAGAGAGAATAATGAAGGTGCACCATAGATATCCCAGCAAGAAACTCTACAAGTGAGAACATAGATATGAGGTCTCGTAAGACCCGCCAATGGATGAAAATCATGCTTGTATCATTCAGATGGCAAGCGTCTCCTCTTTCCATAATCCCCATCCCTGGATCGAGACTTGTGATCTTCTTCTGGGATTGCTCGAGACCTGCTTCGAGGTCTAGAAGAAGACTGCCCCCTGTCCCAGTCATCCTCATAACCCACGTCACGTTCTCTCTGCCGATGGTCTCGGTAATTGTCTTTTTCTTCCCTGTAACGGCGGTCCCTGTGCTCCCTTTCTGGTCTGTCCCAGTCCTGTTCCCTGTCATCACGAGGCCTCCTCTCAGAGCTTCCTGACCAGTCACGCTCAGATCCCCGTTCTTTTTCCCTGGAGGCAGCACTTGACCTTACCCCTTTTTCATGATTTGCATCTCCATAACCATATTCAGAAGCACCATCGTCACCACCATAGCTTGACTCCCTCGTCCTTCGACCATGTTCTTCTCCTCCCCATCCACCCATGTTCGTCTCATTCCACATCCCTGCATGATGACCCTCCATTCCAGCAGCACCCATCATTCCCATTCCATTAGTTGCCATTCCACGACCAAAGAAGGCAGGGTTGACATGAGGTGCCACCCCAGCAAGTCCCATCGTATTAACAGCTGGAAATGAAGGAATCATTCCAGGAAAAGCAGGACCTGGAAACCCTCCATAACCACCTCCCCGGCCCATATATGTTGGATCAAATCCAGAACCCATCATGCCCTGTGGGGTCATCATACCACCAGCAGGACCCCCAAAAGCAGGACCTCCAAAGTTTTGTCCATAACCTCCTCCAGTGGCACCACTTCCAACTCCAGCATTGTTCCCAACCATGTTCCTTGCACCCATGCCCCCTCCTCTTCCCCTCCCAGGACCTCGGTTGAGTACACCCTGCCCACCCCGTCCCCATCCACCCCGTCCATAATTTCTTCCTCCTTCTCCACTTTGATAATTCATATTGCCACCTCTCCCCACACCATCATTCATTGGCCTCCTTCCCTGAGGCTGAGATTGAGTCTGGGGTTGATTCTTGTTTACATAAGAAGCTCCCATCTGCTTCAATGTTTGCGGAGAAGCAAAGGCCACAACACAAGCTCGGCCATTGAAAACATGACCATTCATTCCCTCTTTGCATGAAGCCGCAGCAGCTGCCTCATAAAACTCAACCTGACAATACCCTTTGGATTTACCACTAGCTCTTTCATCAAAAAACTTAATTTCCTTGACCCTTCCATATTGAGATAAAGCACTCTCAAGCTCTGCATCAGTTGTCCACCAATGTAGTTCTCCCACAAACAGCGTGGTTTGACCATTCTCTGCATGAGGACGAATCTGATTTTCACTCACTATCGGATGATTGACATTTACATTCACATTGATTTGATTAGTGGGCATCTGTGGAACCCCTCGAGGACCACCAGGGCCAGAATTAACCACAGGCATTGGATCTTTAGTAATTTTTCCAGGCATATCAGAAGGATCAATCCCAGAATTGGGGGGCACAGGTGTGGATCCCTGAAACCCCATGTTTTTTAATTGAGCATCATGAGGCATCTCCACAACCCTTGCTCCATGTGAGGCCGAAGACCCATCAGGGTAACTAACAGATCCCACTTCTGGTCCCTTAACAGCAGATGGCCCCTCCTGCTCAGGATAATGAGCACCAGAACTAGAATACTTTCCCTCGACTGAAACCCCAGGAATGCTCAGCTCTTGGGCACCCCTAGCTTCCACTCTTGATTGAGGATCATTTTTCTGAGTTTGAAGAGCTCCATTGCCAACAGTAGCAGGTGGGACTGTTGCCTCAGACCGGTGCAACTGAAGGAAACCCTCTCCAACATTAACATCATTGTACAGATCATCATAATCATCATCTTCTCCCATCAGTTCTTCATCTGCAAGGGCAGGTATGGCTCCACCTCCTTGATACTGCGTCTTGTGAGCCCCTCCATATTCCTCATCATCATAATCTGTTTGCTCCTCAGCCATTGGATCCATATAGATTGACCAAGATATAATACAGATAAACTTTCTCTATCTCCACCTATATTATACATGAGCAGGAAAACCACGATTAAACTCATCTCCAACCGCACATCAATAATAACATCAAAAGGAGAGAGACAGATCCATTTAGCATTGGTTGTGAACACTCTTATTACATCTGGAGAGAATTCCTCATAGCTCGAGACCATGTATGAAAATCGAAAAAACATATGAAATAAAAGAAAAAACATTATTTTACATTCATATCAATAATAAATAAATCCTCAACTCGATAACATTGACGAGACAGTTTATTAACAGTGAGGTTTTACAAAAGTTATCAGCCTTGAAGTCTTAAGCATCTTAAACAAGAAAACTAGAAATACCTAGCATCTACTGGAAGGTACATCAATAAAAAGTAAACTTTCTGAAACCCATCAACTACAAAAGGGGGAAAACCTTCCCACACCCACATCAAAAAAAATTCCAAAAAGAAAAGTCTCAGAAACTGATGATGATCACAGAATTAATTGCCCCTGCATGATGTCAGACAAAAATAATGATAAATATTCAAAACTCACCTCGTAAAAATCATTGAAATAATAAAGTAAAAAAGAGCAGATAAATCATAGAAACACTAGCACATATCTAATATCCCCGTAGTAACTCAACAGAAAAAACAGGCGAAATTCCCAATTTCCACCTCGTAAAAGCGTAAGGAACACCAGACAAGCAAGTAGAAAATCCGAGAGGGTGAGTAAATCAGCGTTACATAGCTCGTAAAATTTATAAAATAAACCCCAAAAACACAAACACCCACCAGAGATTGAGATCAAAACATTACAGGGAAAAAAAACGACACGCAGCCTAGACACGCGCAGAACAAAGCAAAACTATGAATGATAGAGCCAAATTTATCGCGTCTGAGTACAGATTCAGAGAGGTTTCTTTACTCTTCCTCTTCTCCTCGTCGTCGTCGGCGTCGTCTTCAGCTTTTTGTCTTGGGCTCTCAGCAACAAGTCAGAGTCAGACAAGCACCAGATTAGCCTTCCCTTTTTCTCATCTCTCCCAACTGGGTTTTCCTTTTCTTTATTTTTTCCACCCCCAAGATTTCCTTTTTTACACTTTGGTACCCTGAATAGTGAATATCCGACGTTATCCGTAAAGTAATTTATTTTATTTTATTTTATTTTTTAAGTAACGGTAGTTATAACTTACAATTTTCAAATAGATAAGTGTATAAAATCTTTTATAAAAAAGTGTCTCATTAATAAAGAATAAAGTTACGTTTAGATGTTGAACTGAGTTAAGATGATAAAATATTATTAAAATATTATTTTTTAATATTAATATTATTTTAAAATTTGAAAAAATTGAATTGTTTATTATATTTTGTATTAAAATTTAAAAAAATTGTAACGATGAGTTTAGTTTAATTTAATTTCTAAACGTACTCTAATTTTTTTTTTTTTTACAATTTTTTAAACTGAGCTCTACATTTTTACAAAATTTTACGAAGGACTTCAAACTTATACAGATTATTTCTTTTTTTTAAAAAAAGAAATTGGTCGTGAAAAATGTTTCATCATCAAAGAAGTTTAAAAAAATTAAGTTTAATAGATTAGATTGTAAAATTTATTTTCTTTTAAGGTAAATATACATCTTATATCAAATTATATTTATTTTTATGTTTTCTTTTATATAGATATAACACTTTTGGTTATTAATTACCAAAAATTTTGTCCTATATCCTCCTTTAAATTAAAACGGATAAAAAGTAGATGATTTGATATAATCTTGACTTTGAAATTTGAAAGAATTTTGTAAGATATCACTTTTTTTAATAGTTTGATCGATTTTAATAATTTAAGGTGTAAATTGTAAAACTCGATTAAATATATATTTTATATTTTTTTCACTTAAATGTGATCAACATCTTTCTACTACAAATATATTTTATTCTATCATTATGTTTAAGAAAATCTAGGAGCCTTTTAAAGAATGTTTAAAGGTTAAAAACATCTCTTTATTTTCAACAAATGTGGATTTTATTATAGTGAATCCAACTTCAAAGCACACAATAACAAAATTATTAAGAAAGCAAAAAATAAATAAATGAGACATAGAAATTTGGTAATGTAGTGGAAACCTCTTGTTGCATTTAGACAGTGAGATGATATCAGATATTCTATGAATAATAATAAAAAATAATGATAAAATATTAAATAATATCTAAATATAAGTAAAAAGTAATAATAATAATAATGTGTGAGAGAAAATCCTTCAAGAGAAACACGTCCGAGGTAGCATACCCCCAAAGAAAACTAATTTAGTAGAAAAATTTAATAGTACATAATAGTTCCATTTATAAAAACCCATGTATCAAACTCTCTTTGTACCAGACAAGCAATCCACTTGCCTCATTTTGCAGCAGCTTTCATAATCTCTTAACTATTCTTCTACATGGCTTCATGAGCTTTTATGTGATGATTGTCTCGTTTGTTTTTACAGATAAAATGAGATGAGTAGAGATTAAAGTTAAAAGTTGAATAAAATATTAATAAAATATATTTTTTTAATATTATTTTTATTTTGAGATTTGAAAAAGTTGAATTGTTTATTTTATTTTGCGTGAAAATTTGAAAAAATTGTAATGATTAGATGAAACGAAATGAGATGAGTTGAAATAAGTTGTGAAAACGAATGAAATTTTTAGGCATAAAGATTCTTAAATATGTTAGAAAACAATTTAACAACTTTGAGGATAAGGAAACTTTGTTTTAGAAGCTTTTCTAGAGACTTGTCTAGACTAGTCTTTAGTCCACTGGGATAGAACTAGGTTTCAAGGTTTTTTGTGGCATTAACCGGGTATTGTGTCTTATTAACTACATGATTTTATATAATTATGTTTGACATCAATATTGACATCCTAAAAACTAATAAACTACCAATTTTACAATTCATTGACAACCAAAATAACTCATTACAAGATGTTTTCCAACTAGAAAATGTTCGTAATCACAAAATAACTCATTGCACACGCAATCCTCCACTCAAGACTGTAAATAAAATTTCTCATGTTTGTTACATGATATGAGCATACATAAAAACAATTTAAACTCATGAAGAATTAAAGAAATCAATTAAAGAGCATTAAAGAAAACATCATTCAAATATTTTGTCAAATAGTCTATATGCAACTTCTATATATGAACATATGAAGATGAAAAACATCATCTAAATATTTATGTCCCACTCAAACCATGCTTGTGTGTTGTGTATGTAAGCTTTCCACATGAAGAGCTTAAGATCATAAGTATTTGAGTCGGTATAGTTGAAACAATAAACCATAAGAAAAAATTGATAAACTCTCCAAGGCCAAAAGTCAAACCATATAATTTTAAGGCCTAGAGACAATCATATAAGGACTCCTTTAATGAAGTACATGATTCTAACCATGGTCGATTTTTCACCTTTTTCTACAATAATTTGAATGACTTTTTCTATAAGAACTTGGATATTATCATTGAAGTATCTTTTATTCCTTTCTTTTGTAAATAAGGGATTAGAATCATATATGATATGGAGTCATAAATTCAATTTGACTTTATTCAATTTTACCAAATTAAGAAAATCAATTTTCACAAATACTTGGAGACCTTAGGACTTGTTTGGAAACACAATTGTTATCATATATTCTCAAATTATTTAACTACTATTTACAAACTATTAACCACTATTTTACTAATATTTATAAATTATTTTACTATTATTCACAGATATTCTGAGATATTTTTAGTGTCCAAACGAGCCCCAAGACTTACCATGAGCTTAGTGTGCATCAATAATAAGAATAGCTCAAATGTAACACAACACTTATTGTTATAAAGAATAAATAATACATCAAGTCCTCAATTCCCATGCACTTAAAACAAGAAGTTGAAAATATAGAATGATCAATTTTTATAATATTCAAGAAAGAATTTGATAGAGTGTATATACAAGTACAAAATATACAGAACAAGATTGAAAACTTACACCTCTCTTCCTTTTTTTTTTTTTAAAAAAAAAAAACAAATTAAGGAAATATGGTCACAAAAATGCAAGATAAACACACACACACAAAACATAAATGCATGAAGTGTACTCCTATGCATGTAATGTAAAATTCTATATCTAAGTAGAACATGAACTGTAACTTTTCCTCAATAGATGAATGTCACTAATTCTAAGTACATAATTGTCAGTGTGATAACTAAGACTTTCTATCTTATGTAACTTGAACAAAATCAAATTCATACTAACAGTGGATTTTCTTATGTTCAATATATTTTAACGCAAGTTTTCAAAATTCAAATTATCACAAAGAATACGCGAGTCACTTAACATGACAATCAAATCTTTAATTACATGTTCAACCTCATTGGGTTTTCTAAAAATATTTTTTATTTAATTTTTTTTTTTTTAAATTCCTCAAAAAGATTGTTATAGACCACCGTGTAGGTCATCATCTTCTACAACTTATCACTAACATGGGAGTCAATAGATATCATAAAGTTTCCATCTTGACATGACTTGGGTAATCATACGAGTCCTCAAAATCTGACTCGTTGCTCAATGTGTCTGTCATTCAGAGCCCTTTTCGTAGTCCTATAATAATTTGGATATTTAACTCTTATATGACCAAAACTTAAATATTCATGACGTTAAAAATGTTTAGAGTTACTGTCCATTTTCACATTTTCTATCTTTTTTTGGATGGCTTATTGAAGAATTTCTCTTTTAACTTGGGAGATTTGTCTTTCAAATTTTACTTGCAGGGTTTGAAGAATTTCCTGAACTATTAAGCAAACAAAACTAGGTCTTCATCATTAGATGCTTACTCATATGAAGAATTGTGTCATTTAGATAATGAGTTAAGATGAAAATTAAAAGGTAAATAAAATATTATTAGAATGTTATTTTTTAATATTATTATTATTATTATTGTTGGATTTGGAAAAGTTGAATTGTTTATTATATTTTGTATGAGAATTTGAAAAAATTGTAATGATTAAATAAGATGAATTGAGATCAACTCTGAGTTCAAACGGAACATCTCTTCTCTAATAGACTATAAGGGTAGGGGGTATATAAGATTCCATATTGCTTCTTACTCTTTATAATGTTCCAATTAGACTCTAATTGTATCATTGACTAGTCATTTTGAAGTATAGGCCATGTGGTTTGAACCTTCTGTTGGGAAGTTACAAATGGTATCACAGCCTATCTCAACCAAAAATGTGGGACTTGAGCTGTGCCACCTATGAAAGATTAGCCCGACAAGGACGTCATAAATTTAAGAGGGGAGATTGTGATACTTCATATAATTTGTAAGGGTAGGTAGTGTATAAGATCCTACATTGCTTGAAAATAAAAAGTTCTTACTTTTTATAATGTTCTAATAGAGTTACAATTGTATCATTAATTAATTTTTTTGAAGTATAAGTCATGTAATTTGGACATTTCATTGGGCTATTACACATCCCCTTTTGCATTTTTTCAACAAAAACTTCTTAGCAATCATTTGATTTCGTGGATCAAGTACAAAAACAATATATATCATCAAGTTGAACCTATTTGTGTTACCCCAATACTAATTATACTTATTTTTCATATTTTTTCTCACAGTACTAGTGATAATATCATTAGTCTTGATTATGAAGATTTCACATGTCTAATAACATCTCTAATTTTTGTTATAAATTCATAAACATTTTTCAAGTCATTCATAACAATTAAATTTAATATATGGACAACACACTACATGTGAAGAAACTCACCACCTAAGATGGTACAATCATTATCTTCTATCTTCCTCATGTAATTAATGGCAGCATCATTAGAAGATACATTATCAATAGTAATGATCAAAATTTTATCAATCCTCAACTCATGCAATCACAAGTCCAACACCCTCCCAATAGTATTGTCCTCATGGTAAGGAATTTGACAAAACTAAAGTATTTTCTTATGTAGTCTCCAATTGTAATTAATAAAATGTGCAGTAAAACACATTAGTTCATAATTTACATCAATATTCAAGTATCGGTGGTAAGATAAATCTTTTGACCATCCAACAATTTCTTTAACCGTATCTTTTCTTTATTATGTAGTTTAACACAATCTCTTCATAAAATGGTTCAAGATGATAATATAAATCTATATTCCAAATTAGCCACATGCTCAATAAACCCATCATGCTCCGCAAGCCTAAAAGACAATTCACACCTAATAAATAACTTAGCGGTTGACACCCTAAGTTTTTCTACATCATACTTCACAAGTCCTTATCGACTATATATTCTTCCATCCACATCCTTCTTAACACTAGATGTTTGAATTTTTTGAACTCTTTTAATTCTAAGAGGAGAAGTTTCAAGGCATCATGGATGTGATACATCATAGATAAAGTGACATTCTTGTAATGACAATTGAATAGCTTACCGCAATAATTACACTGAGCTTTCAGGTTATCACAATCAATATGATCAACTTTATGTGTTCCCATACCACCGATTGATTGCTAGGTATTTTTTGGGATTTCTTGGATAAACGTGGGACGGACTGGGTAGGATTTTTGTTTATATGTGGATGAAGGGGGAAGAATCCCATGCTCCTCTATATCCACTAGAATAGAAGAAGAGTCACCACCACCCTCTGTGTTGTACCAACATTACAACTCAATGTATCTTCTTCCATTTATAATTGAGTAATATATAACAAACCACCAAAAGATCAACAATGAGAAAAATAAATATCATAATGAGAGAGAAAATAATATGGAAGTATAGTTATAGAAAGAAAAATAAAAAGCAAAAGCAGTGAATTAACATATATTTTTATGATTCTTAAGACCAAAAAAGGTGTATTTTTATTCCATATCTTCACCAAGTGATGTATTAACCAAGATTTTATAGAAATATCATTCCTGTTCTGTTTGTTCTTCCAAGTTTTAGAAAAGGTTGTTGATTAGGTGTTGGTCCTATAAAAACAAGAAAAAAAAAAAAATATGATCCTGGAGGCTCGGAGTGAGACTATAAAATTCTCACATAATGTGAGTATTCTCAAGAGTTAAACATGTACACTGATAGTCGATTAGTTAAGACTTTCTATTACACCATATAGTGTTCCCCTATTTTAATAAAAGATAAAACAATTGTAAATTGTTGAAGTTGAAACATATTAGATAATAAAATGTAGGGTAGTTCATGCAACAGCTCCCACTGAATGTAGGGTTTTAGGATAGGAAAAATGATAGTTACAGTCGTAAGTGTGCAAGCGTCGTGCAATCACTTTAAAAAAAGTGAATAAATACTAGATCCACATGAAAAAAAAATTATTTTTTTAATAGTAGATTCCGTTCTTTTTTAAAATGACTGCACAATATTTACACACTCTATGACTGTATATATCATTACACTTAAGATAGTAATATGGCTAGCAAGTCCATCTTTTTGTCTATTATTGGTGTTTTTTAAAGAAATTCACTCTAATTTGGAAAAATTCAATAAACGAGCAACACAAACAGAATGAATTTAGGTCCAAATAAACAATGTCATCAGCTTTCAGATAATAGCCCAGGGTCCATAATGACCATTAAAAGCACCAAAAGAAGTTGTCATGTACTTATCTATGATATCATAAGGCCCATCTCTCCACTTGCGCGCACTCAAAACAACAAAGTCCCCTTTCGAAAACTGTTTCTACTCGAGGGATTTAGGATGGAACAAAGCAAGTCAGTTATTGCTTTCAAGCTTGTTTGTGGGTTAATTGAAATATGTGAAAAAGATGTGGGATGGTGATAATCGACCCATGAAATATATAGTTAGTGTCTTCAAACATTCTAGCGGGAGAGGGAGATAGAGAGAGAGGTGTTAGGGTTGATACTGAATTTTTTTTTTTTTTTTTTATAAAACTCAGTACTCGGGTGTCATAACTCGGGTGTCATAACCGTACCCGGCCTGGGTAGGACCGAGTGGGGTCTGGGTAAGGTGATGCAGTTTTCGACTTGAATTTTATTCGGGATGAAAATGGATACCCAAGTTCCGGATCAAACCGGAATGAAATCCGACCAGTTAAATAGTCCTATTAACAATTACAGAAGCATTAAATAGTTTAGAATTTTGTGAATCATATGAAAGGAGTCTTTGATACTAATTGTAATAATCGTGCAAGGCCATATAAAGTGTTAAACCATTGATACTAATTGTAATAATCGTGCAAGGCCATATAAAGTGTTAAACCATTGATTGTCCTAAAAATTCAGATTCATAAGAAAAGAGAAATTTAGAATAACGTAAAATTCAGAATTCAAATTCAAAATCAAAATCAAAATCAAAATCATTCCTATGATATCATGGTTAATCATTAATTGTCCTAAAAATTTAGAAGCAGTCGAAGATAATGGATTTAAACATTTAAATTGTATGTCTCGCAAGGAAAGCAACATGAGCATAACAAAACGCAATGGGGCGCATCCACAATTTCATGTTGGAAGCATTCTCTTCAATAGACATTCAGCCTCTAACCTTGTTGAAATTGACAGTAGAAAAGACCCATCCCCGTTATAATGTTATTGCCATCGATCTTGATGATGAAAAGGATGATTCCAACATAAAAAGTTAATCCCCACATCCATTGTTTATCTGCTCTCTACAATCCCCACATCCCCGACCTCTAGAGAGAATTTCGAAATTGATTGAAGCCACCAAAGGGCAACTGGATAGAAATAAAACTACTGATAATTTAAAGGATAAGGCAATGAGAGTAGAGGGCTGGTAGAGTAATCACTCTTAATAAAAGAATAAAATCTTTATCCGATTCTAATCTATGCTGAACACTGCACTTCAGCTCGGTTACCATTTACCCCAATGACAATGACCATTTCCTATTGGCTGCTGAGATCAGAACTGTTGAAACCCTAATGAAAGAATGGATACAGGAAAAACCCATATATTCTTACAAAAATGATACTAAACACATTTTACATCACTTACACCAACTCAAGAGAGCGTGAATGCCACCAAGTAAGATGGGGCCCATGACGTG
This sequence comes from Juglans microcarpa x Juglans regia, assembly GCF_004785595.1. NCBI lineage: Eukaryota > Viridiplantae > Streptophyta > Magnoliopsida > Fagales > Juglandaceae > Juglans > Juglans microcarpa x Juglans regia. The sequence continues at coordinate 23,212,113 of NC_054598.1, forward strand.
AATGAAGTGAATATGGAAGGCGGAAATGATGGGGCATTCCATTGACCATCTCACTCAGAAAATGATGATCATCCAAAATGGTTTTTGCATCAATACATTCCCTTGAAAACAGGATTTGTTCGGCATATGCCAGCACCATATTCTTCATACTCTGCTTTTGTATGGCAAGCCTGCACATGGGGCACAACTTCCAGTCATAAATCCAATATTTGGAGACTCAAGAATATCTTAACTTGGGTAATGTTGATAGAGAGACCTCAATGAATCAAACATCAAAAGCTACAATGACAGAAATTAACTTCATAAATTTCTTTTGAAAGTTTGTTTGCCGACTTGAACTTAACAAATGAGTACAACATCTTGCCCAACTGAAATGATGTAATGCATTGTTTTTTGCTAACACTAGAGCAATCAAGAATCCAGCTTGTTCCTTCAAACTTTAAAATTCTCTTTACACCATTCAGCTTTTTAGCTTTGTATTAAGTGTCCCCGTCATTGTCTTCTCTGAAACCAATGAAGTGGTTCCCTTGATTCTCAAGAGGCGACATGCAAGATAGCAACTCTTTTATAATAAGTAGGTTCAGGGTATAAGCAACACTAAAGTGTGACTTCGTAACTATACCTCTGAGAAACCATACCATGTCTTCTACAGTAAAGTAGAATATGAAACTTGATGATTCAGGTGCAAAAAGAGAACCTATGCAATAATTGCCGTAATTTATGTCTATTCGGATGAGAGGGCAAAAACTTCCTACCGCAAAAAATTCAGGTGTCGATGCAAGGACAGAGCCTCCAAACCAAACCGCAAATCTCTGGATGGGATGGCTAACTACATTGACTTCCACTGGTTGTGACTGCAGACCCAAGGGTGGGAGAGAGACAGAGAAAACGAACAAAAAAAGGTCAGCATTTCCATGAGGTGATCAGTGAAACATATTCTATATATAACAAAACATATGAAAGAAATTGTAAACTATGAAGTCAGTTGTAAATATGAAACTCTTACTTTAACTTCCCCACCAAGTCGAGCCTCTGATGCAAGAACCCGAGCATCCACAATCTTCTTCAGATCCCGCTGCAACCTCCTGTGGAAGTCCTTAAACATTGTTGAGCCCCCAGATAAAACTATATTCTGAGAAGAACGGGAAAAACAAGAAAAGAAAAAATAAAATCAGAGAGTTGTACGATAAACAATTGGTTATGAACGAGGCAGAACGTGAGAAAAATTCAAATATACAAGGCATACAGCAATAACTTTCTTTCCTTTTCGGTAAGTAACAATAACCTTTCATTAATGCAAACTAAACAAAAAACAATTAATTTGAAAAAATTAGAACCTTGAAACTATAAGCAATTCAAATAACTATATGATATATCAGAACTGTCCATGCTAAAGTTTGGTAATCAAACCCCTAGGGGTTGGCTCAAGTTATGCTCTCTTCAAGTCTAAGGTTCGAATTCTCTTGGGTGCAAACAATTTTTAGATGTCATCAGACTGGAGAAACTTCCCCTTTAATTACCCAAGGTGTACTTGTGGGAAACTCCTTGCCGAGGGCCTGTGCACCCCCGAGATTAGTCAGGACTTTGTTCTCGGACACCCAGTGCCAATAAAAAAAGCTTGGAAATCAAAACAATCATGATTTTTTAATTAAGAACTGTTGGATTATGGATGCCCATAATAAATTATAGAGTATAAGAGTCCATCAAACACAACTTAAGGATAAAGGAGCAACTACAGAAGCCCCCCTTAATACTTTTTTCTTTTCATAAGTACAAGCAATCATCAGTAGGTTTAAGCCCTCCAACATAGCCACTCACAGTATTCCATTGGAATATAATAGCTCTAATAACAAAGTTTGCATAAGTTTCTTGGGCCTTTGTAGTTTACCTTATACAAAGCTCTTCTTGTGTCAATTGGTGCAGACTGAATACACTTGTCAATTACCTCTGGCAAAGGGGTGTTAAACTTGCTGCTATAAATCTCAGGACTAAAGAAAACCTGTAAACATGTCAAACAAATTACAGAAAACAGTTTCAACAGTATGCAGTTGGTAAAAAGCCATTCAAAAGCAGCAAAGTTATGATTGTAACCAGCTGTATATTATTTCCAACCTCTTTCAGAAATGTTTTGTAATTTTATTATTCTTGAACACTACATAATCTTGTCAATTGTATCACTGACATTAAAGATTATGAGAACCTTCAAATACAGTGACCAAACCAAAAACATGAACTTTTCGGGAATTTACATCAAATTCCTCATCTTTTTGGTCCACAAATGGAGGTGTTGACTGTAATTGTTTGAGAAAAATAATCTAATGTCTGTTGGAACAAATTTTTCCTTGTCGAGATTCTGGTATGGGTATATCCTTAGATTGAAATATATAAATATTTCCCAACAAACTTATCAAAACAAAAAAGATCTATTAATTTTTTTTATAGGTATGAAATAATAAATAAAAAAGATCTCCCAACAATTAATACCAGCTAATCTGATGTCCACCCCGCCTCATTGTTTGCTGAAATGGTATTTCCTACCAATCAATTTAAGAATCAAAAAACTGAAAAAGTAAAAATTCCAACACAGCGCATGTGGAATATCAATTCAAGACGACCAGGAATTGAAAAAAATATATTATTGGGAAGGATATAATAAAAACTCAATTGAACATCTAAGCAAAGAACTGAAATGTTCTGCTTTGACTGTATCAAGTGACAGACACAGATACTTGTATTTATATGAGGGAAACGTTAAGAGACAGGCAGCTACAAGACAAATAAAACCCTATAATTATAACAGGTCTCCATTACCAGCTCCTACTGACATAATTGCAACTTGCACCATATTAGCTTAAATTCTGAGACAGTTGCTCGTTAAATCTGGAAAACCACCTACTCTTCATTCAATAGAATGAACTTAGGTAGGATGGAGAAGATGGTCAAAGATAAATATATCAAACCTCAGGGCCAAGAAACCGTTCATAGCCAATATCACAAGAGTATGGTGCCCCTGTCTTTGGTTTAATACCTCTCCATTGCTTAATATACTTTGCCGGCTCTTTATCATGTTTATTGAACTCCTGAAAACGTTGGAGAAATGAGAGTTGTCATCAAGTAATTTCTAGATGAAATTCAGATTGACAAAAATTTCTAGTGGAGAAAGTAATACGAAGAACTGGAAACTTGCAATATAATGCCCAGGACAAAAGTATTGATATCCATTTGTAGCAAAATTTGTTCGACTCAAACTGTTATAAAAGTGAGTGCACCTTGACAATATCAGAACAAGTGTAGCAATATGTTTCCTTTACTTTCCGAGCAACTTCAAATGAGTCTTCAGGGGGCACATTCTCTCCTCTTTCCTACATGAAACAATACCAAAATGCAAGAGTCCACAAGAAGCCATTAAAGGGATTCAAACTTTCCAGCTATAATATATTGATGCAGATAAAACTGTTCGAATCCAACAATGAAAAGGGTCGGACAATGAGGTGTAGGATGGACCAAGAATTTCTCTCATATATCACTGCAAGGACATGTTACATTTATAACAGTAAAAAAATTCAATCAGTCTACTATTGAGTTTTTCTTTAATGAAGAACTTAAAATTGGAAAGATCAAAACATTCCAGGAGCTACATTTCAAGAATGCCAATACTGTAGGCACCAAACAACGAGCCTCTATTATTAATTTGGTATTGCTAATTAAATTAACACTACAAACTAAGTTATGTCAAAAATTTCTATTCTTCATCATAGATCCAAGGGTCTTCAATTCCACCACCTAAATCCAGCTCATTATGACATTAGAATTTGCCAACAGATTTTATTATTGGCCATGGGTGTCCGAGACAAAGTCTCGACTAATCCTAGGGGTGCATATGACCTCAGGAAACATTGACCCGACTAATCATAGGGGTGCACGGGCCCTTAGCAAGGAGTTTCCCACAAATGCACCTCCTCGGTTAATTTAAGGAGAAATTCCCCCTAGTCCGATGGCCCCAAACATGTGAAAGAATTTGCCAATAGAATTGTAATTAATAAAGGATGCGATATAATGTATATATTTAACAGCAATGATCTTCCAAACATAGCCAGCACAACCAACTTACAGTTTGTACAATGAGATTCAAGGAGAGCATACCCGCATAAGCTGCTGGACAAAAAGAGTAACATCCTTCCCGGCGATAGGAATTGACTTAATGCTGCTCCCAATTACATAACCATCTGCAACAGGTACAACATGAGTGGCCCCATCTCCAACATCCACAACCACCCCTGTCATCTCACACTAAGAAGAACTGTAGGTCAATCTAAATGGAAGAAAATAAATAAAAAAATACAAAGATGGCAGTAGAAATATGCACAGGCACATAGATCTAGATGAATGGATGGATGGACAGATATAGGTTTCAACAACCACAACAACATAAGCAGCAACCACAACAACAAAAAATAATAACCAACAGCAGCAAAGCAAAATCCAAACAACATCTGACGAGATTCCTGGCAATGCACCATTTTTTGCAGTTCGATAAATTTATTATGATCATTTTTAGAAAGAGTTGCAAGCCTAATTATGTGGATTAATAAATTCTTCTCACTTAACAAAAAAAAGAACAAGGCGCAAATAAGCATGGAAAAAAGTGTTCCAGCAATTGGTTTGAAGCTGTGCATGTCTGTATGTAATATTAAAATTCTACATTGTTAAACTAATTTTGTGGCAAGAGCTTTATCAGAAATTTTAAGGCAAGAGCTTTTTTGTGCTAGCACCCCCTTGCCTTATATCTGAGAACAGAAATGACAAATGTGAGAGCCATGCCCCTCTCTATGAACCTCACCATTGCCTCCTCCCTCCTTACAGCCCCCCTCTCCCTGGTTATCATCCAGAAAATTATCCCACAAATCCACAAATGAAACAAGTTAAAATTTCAGGTTGGGGGATACCCACAGGCATATACATACTGGAATCTTCATTCCCATCGCATGTAATGTAATGTGAAGCAAGGTGACTTAACGTGTATGAGTACGTTATAGTTCATTCTCTTACAGATATTGATTGTAATAGTAAATGTAAAACAAGAACAAGCTAAGGAATAAGGATGAAAAACTTCATAAATTTAAGTCTTCTGTAGATACAAAGGGGCATTCGAGGAGCCCAGACCTCCAAAGGAAAATACTCAAAATGACTATCAGATTCCAGATGATCCCTCTATTTTCCCTCTCTGCTCCCTTATACCCCTTGCCCCTCACAGGGCTAACTAACAAGACTAATAACTAGATGACACGAGGAAAGTAAATAACAAACTTCAAAATTAAAATGACTACAAGGAAATGAAATGCAAATGTCCCAGGGTGTGAAACGCTGCGTTGCAACTTAAGTTCCAGTTCATCCCCAAACGACACCGTCCAGTCAGGTTCATAACAAATCCTCTCCCTTTAAAGAACCTTGTCCTCAAGGTTTAGAGCAGTGATTATTCTCCTAACTCACCAGAAAGCATGAAAGCATTGGCCCACTGCCTCACTTGTGACACAGAATAATAAGATCAAGAGCAAAATAAAAGAAGTGAAACACCCGGGGTGCCTCTCTTATGTACTCTTCCATAGTTGTAAGAAAGGATAGTGGATGACCTCTAAGACGAATTTGAAATTCCTAGCAAATCCCAATCCTTTCCAAACTTCATAGAACTCAAAAAGGCCAAATGCCTGCTAGCCAGCTCGTTTATAAACATCAAGGGCTTTCACAGCCTCTTGTCTTGGCATCCCAAAAAAAACTTCTCAACAAGATTGATGATCCCATCATTGATAGCAGAGTAAATTTTAAAACTCTCTTTCAGTACCAGAGCCAAAGCATATTGTACAACATAATTGCTGAGTACTTTAATGGCTGCACCATCCCCTTCTACTGCTTCTTCCTGGAATACCGTGCTTAAACCTACATTGTTTCCCAATTTTTTTGCAAAAATAGCATGATTTACTGGGTGAGAATGATCCAAAATACCTTGGATTCCAGCAGGTTTACAAACAAATCCGCCCACATGTTTCACCTCATCAATAACGGGTTCTTGGTCATCCATGTCCAAATCCATTGATTTTACCATTCCTGGGACCACATTGGTATATATCCACGATAATCTTTTGGCAAATCCACGTCCTTTAATGCACTTTCATCACCACTTGCATCCCTTGAACGGCATAGCTCAGACTTAATCTCCTCCAATTTCTTTTCCAGCTCATATTTCAGAATTTGAGTTCTCTCATTTACCCTTAAGTTTATCTCCTCCTCTTGCTCCAGATTGCTCACGTCTAGCTCTCAGTGCAGCAACTTCTTCTTCTTTCTTCAAGAGCCCTTTGTGTGCTTCATGTCGCTCTTTCTCCCTTAGTTTGTTCTCCCGTTGTTGCTTCAAGATAAATTCATCCATGGCAGCAAACCTTGATCCTAGAATGACTGCAGACGAAGAATCTTCAGTTCCAATTTTATCCTTAATTGGCGTATGAGGGCCACAGACAATACATTTTGCTTTTGCTCCATATTCAAGGGTGGAGATCATCTTATGTATCTCCTTCGGACCATTTGCAATGGATTCAACCACTCTTTTCAATGCTATGTTTCCTTGGTTGATCTTTGCTATCTGCATTTTTGCCTCGAATCCAATTTGACCAGCCTGCTCAATATTTTCAGATCCCCCCATGTCTACAAGCATCAGGCGTCCTCCCATTGTTGGGACATCAAGGATTATCATGCAGTGGCTTTGAGAACTTCTATCATTACAAAGGGTACTTCTAACAATCCTTCGCTTCTCCACCTTTTGTATCTCTTTCGAAATCTTTCCGGCTTCATTTCCTGAAATATATGCTGCATTCTTTGCCTTCTTTACTGCTTCCCAGCCATTCTCACAGCAATCCATTTTGACCTGCATGCGACCACAACCAGATGCAATCTGTGCATCACCCTGAGCCCATAATCTTGTCAATTCATTCTCTAGAGTCTCAACAATTCCTGCACTTGACCCACCCCAAACTATGGCAACTACAACACCAGAAATAATGTAGTCAACCAACAACAATGGCTTATTAACTCCAACTACAGAGAAACAGATAGGAGCTTTTCCTCCTAGACATATATATTGAATGAGAAACGATTTGGAACGGTCCGTCCATAACTAAGGCTTTAACAACCTCTAATAAAAACCCACCACGCCAGATCTTAAAATACAACCGGCCTCAGCAAATCCCATATAATCCCCACCCCTCACTTTCTCCCCTCTCTTTCTACCCTCTCTCTCTCTCTCTCTCTCTCTCTCTCTCTCTGCTATTTGACCACCGGGGCTTTACCAGAACCAAAGACCTTTTTGCAAATGTTGCAGACGCGAGGGGATTCTTTTGCAAGTGCAGAAGCTTGTTCTTCTACTCATTCATGATCAGCCTTGATGCGAGGGAAACATTTTGCAGCTGCAAAAAGGGTGTTTGTGTTCATGTTCATAATCAAACAACTGGGTCCAACTCAGCCTTGGAAATATTCAGCTTGATGCAAAGTCTGCCATTCCCGTTGGTATTCTCGCCCAAAACGATGGAAACTTTTGCACCCATTTAATCATGCTTTTGATTTTGTGAAGCTTTGGCCATTCTGAAATTGGCAATAGAGATTGATGGGTTTTATCTCTCTACTAAGGAATTTGATCTTTGCCCAACGGAGTGGTTATTGTAACATGCAGGCACCACTTCTAATTATTCCTAATTGTATGTTGTTTCTCCTTATTTTTTTTCAACAAATCTTTGTCATCAAAGAGTTCGTTAATTTATAAAATAAAAATGCTTTCTAACGATTGCTGGGCTCAAACTATGACAGTCTCTTTCACCTATTTTTTGTGGTGGTTATGGGTTGGGAAAGGGAAAGAACCTGTCTCAAATGGTCCTAGGAGAGAGTGAGGGGGGCTTCGAGGTTCTGGTCCTGGAAAGGGGGGTTTTTGTTTCCATGTAAGGGGGAGGGGGGCTCTAGAGGTTTTTGGAGAGGGAGGAGAGGGGAAGGGTTACTAGAGAGGGTGAAGGCTTTTTGTTTCTTCATCCTCTGTTGTGCGTACACATGAGAGTTGATATGGAAGGCCCACTTGGCACTCAATCGTTGGAGGGCTGTTATTTGGAAGATAGCAGACCGACCGGCCATAAGTTATTCTCATATTGAATACCCTCATTCCTTTAGGTCCGTTTGTGTTTATTATCTCTGTGAAATGAAGGTCAACCAAATAGTCTCCAGGAGGAAGATCATTGAAATGATAAGAAAATTTTCCCAATTGTGCAAACTGATAGATGAGTGAAAAATCTCCGTCCTGAGTTATTGATTCATTAGTTTGGAAAACATTTCCCCCCTCATAATGTGTGTCATGGACAAATTTTGTACTGGAATCTACCTCGTTTACAGCCTCGCCTCCAGCACTTATAAATAGCACCCATCTAGAAGGAGGGCACCGTGTACAACGATCCTAGGCACAAGAAATTGAGAATTGAGAGGTGACAAGAAATAGGGTTTGATTTTGGTAAGAGAAGGTGGGATTGGAGTTTGGGCGAGAAACGAACTTAAGATCTAGTTTAGACACCTTTCTTAGTTTTGTGATGGCTTTGGTTTAGAGAACTCATACTAAACTCTGAGAGAGAAAGGGAGAGCCATACCAGGTTGTGGTTGGGGATCCAATCGAGAGGATTCCACTGGAACAGAGGTTGGGATTCGGCCACCAGTTGCTCCACCGTGTATTGTTGCACCATGATGAAGGAACGACCCTGTCCTCCTGAAGATGTAGTCGCTTGTTGGAGGCAATAGCGATGGTGACCTAAGCAAAGAGAGAGGGCCATATGTGGACATGGTTGGAGAACCAACGGGTACCGCTGTTTGCAAGTCCTCCTGGAGCAGAGAAGTCGTAGGGCTAAGTTCTCTTCCCTATAGGTTTCCCATGGAGGATGCCATGTGAGGCGTAGAAAAACATCCCTACATCTACAATTAATCAGCGTATTAGAATCATTGATGTTGTTGATGAGGTGCATCTCGATGATCAAGTGCGTTTGCAATCTCTCTAGGAAACCCGAGCAAGATCATGTCGGCTTTGAAGGTCTCTAGATGCACGAGAGGATCTTTGGACCTGTTGTACATCTTGACCTGGGAACTTGAAACTTTGGAGCTAGGGGCGCGACCATCACTTTCGCGCTATAGAGCTAGTCAGTCCTGTTAAGCAACTAGTCAACCGATGACGAGGCCACTATCCTCTTTGCCATCTCCTCATACTTTTCCATGAGGCTACGCAATTCGTGGTTCATCCTCCTCCATTCTTCTTTTTGTGAGATCAATATCTAACGGCGTGTTAATGAAGGAGAGAAACGAAATACAAAGAGGGAAATCTGAAGGTTGAGAACATAAGTTGGGATTTCCGAAAGAATTTTTGAGAACAGATGAAAGGGGAATTTCTTTGGGGACAATTTCCGTATGCACTGCCACTATCTCTTCCACCTCGATTGCATTTTCTTCTTCCTCCTACGCCGTTTGGTCTTCGCAGACCAAGAAGGATTCCTGCACTTGATGCTTGAAAACGTTGTAATTTGCATGTATTCGGTCAAGAATCTTTTCCATCAACAGCAAATTTGCTTGCTATTTGTTGAAGTTTACCCCGTCCCCCATGAAGGATCGTTGGACTCTAGATAGTTCCTTCTCTTACAGATACTAATTGTAATAGTAAATGTAAAACAAGAACAAACTATGGAATAAGGGTGAAAAACTTCATAAATTCAAGTCTGCTGTAGATACAAAGGGGCATTCAAGGGGCCCAAACCTCCAAAGGAAAATACTCAAAATGACTATCAGATTCCAGATGATCCCTCTATTTTCCCTCTCTGCTCCCTTATACCCCTCGCATGACTAATTAACGAGACTAATAACGAGATGACACGTGGAAAGTAAACAACAAACTTCAAAATTTAAATGACTAAAAGGAAATGAAATGCAAATGTCCCAAGGCATGAAACACTGCGTTGCAACTTAAGTTCCAGTTCATCCCCAAACAACACCGTCTAGTCAGGTTCATAACAGAGTAATTAACGTGTTAAAGTGAGGGTTTGAGCTAGCCTGAGGTGTGAGTCTATGAATGAGTTTACAAATGTTTGTGCGCACCTATATTGTTGGTGGGAGGAAGTGACGTGTGTGTAGTTGTACCATATAAGTTTGCTTTTGTTTCAATATCTCCACCTCCTCCATGTAAGTTTTCTTAAGTAAAAACAGAGTTATTATAAAAATTGCAAATGTTTTTTTTGCTAAGAGTAGTAAGTGGGGTTTGCTACTGCCATTTCTCAACCCCATATGAGGCCTCCAGCGATTTCTCAGTGAAATTTTATGGTTACTAGTAGTCACTTGAATGAGCAATGTCAGAATTGCAGATTGAATTCAAGAAGTCAACTATTCGAATTAAATTTGAATTAAATCTTGCACCATTTGATAGGAACCTAGACAATAACGAGGTAGAAATTTTCCACTTAGGGTAGTAGAACACCACAAACTCCACTTGGGGCTGGAAAAGACCACAATTTTCACAAGAAAATTCTCAACATTTTTATTAACAACATGTGGCCTTTAAATAGGCTACACAATAACCACCCAAATTCAAATACTACTCTACTTAAAACTGACTATATAACTAGCCAATTTAAAATATTAAAACTATTTTAACATTTTAAAATTAAAACTATTTTAATATTTTAAAACTAGTGTTACTTGTGCAAGAAAGATGATCATCTGTTTCTGCATTGTCAGGTGGCAAATACTATTTGGGATGAGATTTTCAGCAGGTCGGGTGTAGCTTGGGTGATGCCCAAGAGAGTGGTGGATCTATTGGCTTGTTGGAAAGGATATATGGGCAGCCATCATATTGCTGATATTTGGAAGATAATTCCTCTATATTTAATGTGGTGTTTACGGCTAGAAAGGAATTGATGCTGTTTTGATGATAGAGAACATTTTTTGGGAGAATTTACAGAGTTTTTCTTTCGAACTCTTTGCTTTTGGGCAATAACTCTTGTACTGAATGGGGATATTTTAAATGCTTCTGTTTTAGACTTTGCTAGTTCCTAGTTCATAGCTTGTATTTAAGTGTTTCCATTTGTATACTTCCTGTGTACTTGAGTTATGTCTAAGTACTTGCATTAATAAAATCTCTTATTACTTGTAAAAAAAAAATATATTAAAACTACTCAAACCAAATCCTAACACCATCTGAAATAAATTATAAGCAGCGAATGTCGTGATTCTAAATCCGCGAAAAAAAATAAGAAACTTGAACATCGAAACCAACCTTAGACGTTGTGTAACCGGCCGCAAGAGCAAGGACGGAATTCACCGCTATATAAAGCCCAGGAACATTGAACGTTTCGAACATAATTTCACCAGTATACTCGCGACTCTCCGGTGCAGTAAGCGGACTCTCTGTCAAGAGAAAGTAATGATCCTCTGGATCACACCGCAAATAGTTAAATATACACTGCTGCCAAAATCGCTCCATTGCATCCCAGTTGTCCACCTGACCATTCCGAATCGGATAGCTGAGATTGTAAGTACTACTAGATCGGGATCTCGCAAGCGCCTCATCCCCGATAAAGAAGTCGAGATCGGCCATTACGCCCGCACTGTGCTGCGCCTGCCAATTGGCTTTTGAAGAGGTTCTTGATTGGTTCAAAAACGATTCGTTTATGGCAACTACCGTCGGAGCGATGAAGCACGGTTCAACATTACCGGCGAACCCCATCTTAGTATAGCTGTAAAAAAAAGAAAGAAAAAAAGGGACACAGAACTTATTGAAAACCCAATTGATGAATAATTTTGTCAAATTGCTGGAGTCCCCATGGGTTGTAAGAATCAGATTGATATAAACCCACATGAATATAGGTAAAATTAAGCAAATCCAATTGAGGAATTTCGTCAAACAGTTTTTGCGCCTATATATACTACATACACAAATACACCACTAACTATGGAGACGTATAAAAGTGTACCCGGTGCCGTTGTCGATTACTACAGCGGGACGAGAGGTAGCTGGGTCCATGAGGATAAGAGAGAAGGAGATGTCTGCGTTGAAGGCGGACCTGTGGCTAAGATCCGAGAGACTGTTTAGGGCAGAGGATCATGGTAGAGAAGGGCAGTTTGTGGAGCGCGAGGAAGAAGGAGGAGGAGGTGTTAGTGATGGCGATGCAGACTTGGATCGTAAGCGAAAGCAGCCACTCAACGTACAGGAGTTGGTGATTGAACCACCCATTTCAACAAAAAAGAGGAGCATATAAAGCGAATGGAGCTAGTCGTAACAACTTCGTCGACATGGTTGTGCGTGTGAGAGTGTGTGCGCTCGTTTCTTCGATACTTTTCTTGGCAATGAAACAACAGAACCACCGATCTGATGCCTCTCTCTCTCTCTCTCTCTCTCTCTCTCTCTCTCTGGTTGGGTTTGTTTTGTTTCTTTTGCTGGTGCAATTCGTCATTTTACGCTCCAAAAAACACAATAAATATACTGTCCGATTTGTCGTTAATAGTTTTAGAGTATGACGGGGTCTTTGGACCGTGTGATTTGGGAACCTGAGAAAGGTAGCAACGGTTAGATTTCAGCCCTAGATAGCACCTTTGGGCCCCACAAGATGTCCGAAATCAAGTGGCTGCAAAATCGTGGGAGACGTTGACGATGAGTGGGGTCGTGTTTTCAGAGAATACGAGAGAGGGAGAGAGACAGATAATAGTACTGCAGACTCAGAGAGAGAGAGAGAGAGAGAGGGAGAGAGAGAAATTCATTAGGAAAAAACCGAAACAGATAACAAAAACAAAAAATAAAAAACAAAAAAACATAGAGAGATGATGATTATTTATTTCCATGCTGTGGGTTTTTTATGGTAAAAGAAATTAAGGAGTTTTAGAGAGAGACTTCTTAGGATTTTGTCGAAGTAGTATAATCAAAATATGTTTGGGGGCCTTTGGTTGCCTAACCCTTAATTAAATTTTGGCAAAAAATCGTGAAAACCAACGTAGATTAGACTTTACTACTTCTTTAGCAATTCCTAATGATTTATTTTATTTAAGATTGTTCATCCAGATTCTGATCCGAAAATTCGGATATATTGGATCAGAACCGAAATTTCAAATTCGGGCCTGAACCTGGATTGGATTAGTCCGAATCAAACTCGGGCCGAAACTCGGATGAATCCGAGTTTTAAACCTGGAACTTGGGTTTGACCCAATTTTTTTTTTTTTTTTTTTTTTTCTTTTTTGTAAACAGACAACTTTAAAACCATTCACACTCTAATCTATGTTCTGCTGCTTTGGCTAACTTCAAACTAATAGTTCATGAAGATTGTCAAGATCAAAGAAAGGTTGGGGCTTTGTTTTTGTGTTCAATCTTGTGGGTTTTTCGAGGAAATGGTTTTCAGGATTTTATTTGTGTAAAGCAAATCAAAGTCATTTCTGCTTGAGCTTTCTCCTTTTTCAGTCCATGGAGATGTGCTAGAATGTTATTGGAGTACATTTTTCTTTAAAATCCATGATTACCTATAAAATAAGACAAAGAAAGCAAAGTTATACCTTGCAAGAATAGAGGAACATGAGAGAGAGAAACCATAACGCCAGCCATTTGAGGTCGGGAATAAACCATCAACAGAATGAACGAGAGGCCTAACACACCAAGCGGTAAATATAGGATTCCAAAGGCCACCCAGTTACTCACTGTACGTGGAAAAAATAATCGCAAGAAATGGATCTGACATGGGACTCAGAACCTGCTAGATTAATCGGCATGTAGATGGGATGGGCGGTGTCTCTGAGACCAATCAAGTCAACCCAGCCAAGCACGAAATCAAAGCTAGGCCAGCTGACCATATGGACTTGACCTGGGCAAAACATAGTGAAGAACCCAAAGGGAAAAGTAACAATTGTCGATCGGTGAAGAACCAATCAACGAGGGAAAACCCATGCACCTAGACTCGATTTGGGATGAAGATAGATAAAAAAAAAAAAAAAAAAAAAAAAAAAAAAAAAAAAAAAAAAAAACCAGTGAACAAATGAAGGCAAACATGTATAATAAGAAAAAAAGCCTGCAAGCTATACGAAGAAAGAAGCTCTGATGATGGAAATCGGGAGAAGAGGATGCTAGCTTTTCCAAGAACAGATGCGACAACACCTATGTAGGACACTGAAAAGTCCAATCAGGTGTTTCTCCTAGCTCTTTCTTTCCTTAGAGTGTCATAAGGGTAAAATCAGGTTGTCGTCGTTTTGTAACTTGAAAAAATAAAAATAAATCGGGTTTCAAATTTAAATCCGGAACCTGGGTACTGTACCTGTAACCGTAACTGTGTATACCTGATTATATAGATCCAGTTTTCGGCCCAAATTCCATCCGCGCCAAAAATCGCATTTGGAATCCAATTATCCAGATTTTGGACTGGACTAGAAAAAAATCCGACCCGTATGAACAGTCCTAATTTTATTCAATGACAAATGTAAACTATTACAGCGGCCTCTAATGAGTGACTCAATATAAATTGAGAGCTTAGGCAAATTTTTGAAATAAGGCATTTTATAGTTGAGTAGTGCTAGATCCAATTATGGATTGTGCAAGCATTGTGCAAGAATCGTGTAAGCATCATACACACTTTAAAAAAAATGAGCAAATTTGAGATCCACATAAAAAAAATTACAATAAATCTATATGTAGTCATTTTTGTGTATTTCTTGCACACTCTATTGATGAGATTGGTTGCGTTACTTTTTTTAATATAAAATAATTGATTTGGCCAATCACGTTAGTATAGTGCACAAAAAGTACGTAAAAATGACTGTATGTAGCAGAATTTAAAAAATTAATATTAGTATTTTAACGGTAAACTCTACTTATTTTTCAAAAAAAGTATGTAATGCTTGCACATCCAATGATTGTATCTAATATTACTATTTATATAATTATAATATAATGAGATACATCATGTTAAATATAAATATATTTAAAAATTATTTAAAATTACTATTTATATAATTATAATATAATGAGATACATCATGTTAACATTTCAGCCTCTATAGGATGCAAATAATCAAATTTTCTATATAAGATTTATTAAGATATCATTTTTAATAGATATTAGGCATTGTTGCCAACTGTTATGAGAGTTTTCAATAACATTCTACAAGCAATTTTTGCATTTCGTAAATATACATATCAATGCTTCAATTGGAGTATTACTTTAATTATAAAAATATATTTAAACCATAAAGATTATAATCTATGCCATGTTTTAGAAAATTTTTAAGATCAAGACAATCTTTTTTATACACCATATTTTAAAAATTTTGGAAAAATATTATTCATATTATATCACACGTCTCTCCTCATTTATTATAATCTCAAACATTAACTATACCCACATGCAATATGGATGGAATATTAAGAAAAATGGGTGTATTTAATACAACACTAGTTCGGTTTTATTTATTTATTTATTTATTTTTTAAGTTGCAAGGGCCATTTTTTGGAGCTAAGTATAAAATGCACCTGTTCTTTGTGGATTTGTTTTTCCTTCTAAAAGAACACATAATATATTTATGTGGACTTGGTTGGCCTCAGCATTTGGGAGGCCTGATCAAGTGGCTAGGGCATGTTTGGCTAATGAAATAAGATGAAAAATTGTGAGAAATATGTGAATAATAGTGAAATAGTTTATAAATAGTAATAAAACAATTTGAATTAAGATGTTTTATTAAGTTTTGAAAAAGAAGACAAAACAAATTGAATAAAAATATTATAAGTTAAAAAAATTTGAATATTATTTTTCTTTTAAAATTTGTAAATTTTATTATTTTCTTATATTTTATTTAAAAATTTGAGAAAATTGTATATGATTTTGTGTTTAGATAATCATTAAGTAATTATTAGATAAAAAAATTAAAAATTATTTTATATTTGAGTAATTTTTTTAAAAAATTTATAAAAAATTTTGAGATGAGTTTGCTTGCCTTTGAGCCGCCCCTACGGCACCTCTATATCTTTTTGTCACCTATTTCCTCTTTTTGTTGTACTCGCTCGTGGTCCTCCAACGAACAACACCAAGCTCCTCCAATATCCTCTACATAACTATATGATCCTCTATCTCTCTGTCTCTCTCCATGTATACATTTTGTTTTGGGATGTTTTCTATTGTGAATTTCCCTAGTTGAATGGTTCATTTGTTAACTTTTCATATATCATCGAAGGAAAGATTGCACTAGCTTATTGGCTTTAATTTCTTTATCCGTTTAAATGAATAGCAGATGTTTGGAGAATAAAATAAGATGAAAATCTCATGAATAGTAATAAAATAATTTGTGAATAATAAAACGATAGTTTGAGTTGTTCTATGAAATTTTGGAAAATGTACATTAAAAGATTGAATAAAAAATATTATAAAATTAAAATATTATTAGAATTTAATTTTTTAATATTATTTTTATTTTAAAATTTAAAAAAATTTAAATTATTTTTAATTTATTAGTTTGAAAAAATGGTAATGATTAGTTTAAAAAAGTTGCCATAAATTAATAATTAATTTAAAAATATTTATATTTAAGTGATGTTTAAAAAAATAATGAGAGAGGCCAAAATTATTTCCAAACATTCCGTGGTACGTAATTGCCTAGTGAGCTTTGCTCTTGTGCAGGACACGCATCACGGCACTTTGAGTAGCTGGTGGAAATAGAGGGAAGATAAGAGGAGCATGGGTTCAAGTGTTTGGCACTTTGGGGACATGTGATCGGGGGCATCGAGTTCATGGCTATAATTATTATTTTTATCTTAAATCTCATGCTCCAATTATTAAGGGTTGGTTTAGTTACATAAAATTAAATTAAATTATTTTATTTTATATAATTATTATAATTTTTTAAAATTTTTACATAAAATATAATAAATAATTTAATTTTTTTAAATTTTAAAATAAAAATAATATTATAACAATATTTTTTTAAATTTTTAACAAAACATCTTATCCCATCTCATATGTATTGAAATCTAAAGTTTTGTTTAGATTTAAAAATCATCTTAACTCATTTTATTTTATTTAATTATTATAATTTTTTCAAATTTTTAAATAAAATATAATAAATAATTTAATTTTTTAAATTTTTAACAAAACATCTTACCCTATCTCATATGAATTGCGTAACCTAATGAGATCCAAAGCTTTGTTTATATTTAAAAATCATCTTCACTCATTTTATTTTATTCAATTATTATAATTTTTTCAAATTTTTAAATAAAATATAATAAATAATTTAAATTTTTTAAATTTTAAAATAAAACTAAAAAATTATATTTTAATAATATTTTATTTCACTCCATGTCTCCCCTCAACTCAACTTACAAATCTCGTCTAAACAAATTTTACAGACAACGTTAACCAAACAAAGTTTAGAACCGAGAAGCACCAGCAGACAAGCCCATGCATCTTTTATATTTATTTGATTTTAATGTAATAAATTGGCCTACGCTTCTATCTGGGGAGGGGAGGGGAAGGTGGTGCAGTGCTGCCCAATTTACTCACTGTCCACTGTCTCCAATGGATCTCGGTGCTCCACACCTTTTCTTCTTATAAACACCCCACCCCCTCTCTCTCTCTCTCTCTCTCTCTCATATTCCAAGCCCGTTTCGTTTCCTCGTCTTGATCTTTATGTCATCGCCGAAAAGTTTCGTTTCCCATCCTCTTTCGGCTCCGATCGGGGTCCTGCATTGCCCGACTTACCTCAAATCTGATATTTTCATTTTTAGTACCCGCTTACGGCCCTGAGTCGGTGTGTTCTTCGGCTATTGTGACCCACGGTGTCATGTTATGGATTGCTTTTTCGTTGAATGCTTTTTTGATTGACTGAGATGAATCCACTTTGCTGCATTGCTCCGGTTTCCATCGATCGGGACCCGGCTAGCCGGATCCTTGAGAAGCCTCCGGGTCAGTGCCAGTTAGGGCTCGGCGCGTCGATTAACTCCGTGAACAACCCGAAAACCGGTCTCTCGGCTCAGGTTTCGTCGACCGGGACTGACTCTGACAAAGTTTCGGCCGCAGCGAACCAGGATTTCGAAGATGCAGTCGTCGAAGCGAGGGAATCGAAAGCTTATGGGGGCGTGAGTGGCAGCGTGGCCGGGATACTGTACAAGTGGGTGAACTACGGGAAGGGATGGAGGTCGAGGTGGTTCGTGCTCGAAGACGGTGTGATCTCGTACTATAAGATTCACGGCCCGGACAAGATTCTAATGAACCCGGCAAGAGACAAAGGCGGTAGGGTGATCGGCGAGGACTCTCTGAGGTATATGAGGAAGGCTAATTGGAGTAGCAACCGGCTTGGCTCGTCGGCCAAGCAGTGCAAGCCTTTTGGCGAAGTGCATTTGAAGGTTTATATTCTGATACGAAATGCATAATTAACTCCGTTTATATTCTGATACGATTTGATTAGTCGTGGCTCAACTGTTTGTTTACTTTTTCTTTTTATACAAAGGGCGGGGGATTTTAAATCCAGATTTTCAAAACGAGGACATATCCCATCAGACCATCACACTCCTGTCAACTGTTTGTTTAACTTAAACGTGAAGTTTTAGTTTTACTATAATTGGTGTTGAATTTATTTGAAGTGAAGGCAAGCTGGACTAGGCTCTGGTTAGACTGGTTGGTTTGACTCATTTTGCAGGCAATTTTTAGAGTTGAAAGCATAGGCTATTGAATGATTTAGGTTAACGGTATTGGGAGATGAGTAAAATTTGAAGTTCATTAAAAAATCAAATATGGTGTATGCATGTTGGGCGTACATATTGCAGCAGAGTCCGGCCCTCCATGATACATAGGCTCAAACAGGGTTTTTTTTTCTCCTGCGAAAATACGTAGGCTCATACCAGTTGCTTGCACAATAATTGGCACATAAAGTAAACATGGAAGCTGCTAGCATCTCACACAAAGAATGAGGGGATTATTTCCTGAAGCAATCAGGCATGTAGGCCACTGAAAAGAAGACTAATAAATTTGGGAACCACTCTATGCAAGAGAAGACGAGGGAGGAACTGCTTTGCAGTGGAAAGAACCCTTCCGTGGATATAGAACAATTTTTAGTAACCAACAGTGTAAACTGCATGTACGAAGATGAACATGCAACTGCATTTTGGTTTACATATTCAACTTTTAGTATTGAAATTAAAATTTGTTTCCAAGCATGTCCAATTCAAAGCAAGAAAACTGAAGTAGACAATGTTGTCAGGAAGCTTATATGTCCATGCTACCTGCCGTGAACCCTAGTTCTACGTTCTGGGGATATCAGGGATGCAAAACACAGGGAGAGAAGCTTATACCTTCTGAAAAGATCTCTCTGTAGTACAATTTCTACTACCAAATTGATTAGTAAGATGCTGATGAATGCTACAGTTTGTCATATCTTTCGTGAAGCGAACATGTTAGCGGATTTCCTTTCCAAGGAAGGTGAAAAGGGTCAGAATTTGGATTTTATTGGTGAGGAATTTAGAGAGAGATGGTTTTGTGGCCTGGTTTGAACGGATAAATGGGGTATTCCCCATATTAGGCGTTAAAAAAAAAAAAAAAAAAAGGAAGAATGTATTTTTTGTTTTTAGGATTTGATCCGGGTTGTTTGGGCTTTTGGGGTTTTATTTGTTATCCCCAGGTGTCGAGATGTTTCAATGGTATTCCTCCGCCATAAGTGAGGGGTTTTTTCTAATAAAAATGGGGTGGGGTCACTCGCTGACCTCTTCTAAAAAAAAAATAAAAATTATGGCCCTTGGTTATGGTGTTGATATGTGCAATCTAAGCAAGTTTGGGAGATTATGGTGTCATGCGTGAGGGCCTCTTACAGACTAGTTCTGTATTTATCCTTTCAAGTTCAATTCAGTAAGTGCTCAGTGTACCAAAGAAAAGTAGACTCAACCATGTATTCTCCCAACCTGCAGTTGAAAATTAAAGTTGAATGTCCTCATCCATTGCTCCAAATAGGGGTGGCAATATGTGACACGACCCGTTAACCCAACACGAACACGACACGATAAAAGCGGGTTAGGGTTTACCCTTAACGGGTTCGGGTCAAAACGGGTTGACCTGTTAAGACATGATAGCTTAACGGGTTGATAACGGGTCAACCCGTTATGACCCGTTAAGAAAGTTAAAGTTACAATTATACCCTTATACCTAAGAAATAAAATTGTTGGGATTTTAATTTCGATATTTTTATTGTTTGGATTGTAATTTTGGACTTGTAGTTAGTTTTATATTTTTTATAGATATTGTGATTTTAATATTTATATAAAATTATGCTAAACTTAACTAGATAAAATCGGTTAATTTTGGGTCCGTTTCAATCCATTTACATAAACGGGTCAAAACTGGTTGACACGACACGACCCGTTATGTTAATGCGTTGTGTTAGGGTTTGAGATTTTGACACGATAAGCTTAACGGGTCGGGTTAGGGTTGACCTATATAGTATAATATACATGTCTTGACACGACACGAACATGACTCGTTAACACGATTTGACACCCCTAGCTCCAAATGGTTCTTGCTCTATTTAATTATTATCTCTCAACCTTGATGATCATATGCACTAATTGTGTGCTTGTGACCTCTATCTTCCATATTTTCCTTTGTTTTATCAGTTGGTGAAATTATATAAGTTTGCTTTGCAGGTTTCTTCAATCCGTGCAAGCAAATCAGACAATAAAAGGCTTTCCGTTTTTACTGGAACAAAAACACTTCATTTGCAGTGTGTATCTACGTTGGACAGATCTGCATGGATTGAGGCACTGCTGGCTGCTAAAAATCTATTTCCTAGAGTGTTGACTGGCACTGATTTTGCCTCTACTGAAGATGTAGTTGTTTCAACAGAGAAACTCCGTTTACGAATGCTGCAGGAAGGCATTGGCGAAGCAGTCATCAAAGATTGTGAATCAATCATGCTATTAGAACTCTCTGAGTTGAAAAGCCAGTTGAAGGCTCTTCAACATAAACATGTAATGTTGTTGGACTCATTGAGACAACTGGAGGTACTTGTCTTGCTTCCATTTCTCCATCCTAGCACATTGTACTCTGGTAAACAGTCTTTAAAATGTGAGGATGACAATCATGCCATGGTTCTGTGGGGATGCGCTGGACAGTTACCGCCCATGTTCTGAATGTTTTCCCGGTATTCTACCTTATTTATGGACTTAACATGTTGTACATCTTAGTACTTCTTGGCAACTTGTGTGGCACGAAGCAAGTTCCTGGGTTTGATGTACATGTAAGATAGTTGATGCAAAACTTCAAAACCACAAGAACCTTATTCATAACCCTTTTAGCTTTCTCTATTTTATTCCCTCGGAGCTTTTTTAACCTCAGCCATGCTCAGTATGTGGAAGCTTGTTATATTGTGGTGACTAAATATTTTTTTAAATTTGTTAGTAAATAGCTTTATAGAAGGTAGGGCTGTAGATGAGCAGCATAACGTTTAGTTTGACTTCCTCACCTGCTGACTCACAGTGTGATTTCCTTGGGAATGACATCTGTTGATAAATGTCTTATGAGATCGTAAGGCTATATACAAAATTCTTGCACTGTACTTGACAGTGCAGTTTATTTTTCTCAGTTAATTTTCTGTGAATATATTGTGACGAAAAACTTAATAGTTTGAGGAATCATTTCTTCCTCTAAAATTTGTTTTGCAGACTGATAAAATAGAGCTGGAAACTACTGTAGTGGATGAAACAAAGGAACGTGAGTCATACTGCGGTCAAGGGAATAGGCGATTTAGTGGTTAGTCCTGCTTCTATGGTAATAGTGTTTTGTAAAATATATATTCCTTAAACTTGGACTGACGTGGTATACAAAAGTTTATTAAGAAGTGCATACAGGTGTACTCTTTGGATAAATATGAGTGCATGAACATTCCGGCTATTAAATGGATAACAAGTTTAGTTCCTGATCTTTTACAGTAGTCTGCATTTTACGTACCTCTACTTAACTGCACGACGCTCTTAAATCTTAGAAATATGTCCTTTTTGGCCTTTAATGTAACTCATTGAACTGGAACAAGAACCATGAGGCTCATAAATCTTAGAAATATTTTTTGATGGGAAACAAAAACTTTATTGATAAATGATAAATAGGTCCAAAAGTACACGGGACGTATACAAGAGAAAGCACCTAACTAAGTATTAAAAACAGATGACGATACAAGAAAATCGTGAAGACGGCCCATTGAAATCTATAACTATTGCCCATAAAAAAAAGACGTGTTGATGAAGAGGTTTCTAAGTTCATCCAGAGACCGTTCTCGATCTTCGAAATTCTGATAATTTCTCTCTTTCTCCAAATTCACCACAGTAAGTACATTGGAACCATCTTCCACACTACTCTTAGAAAAGTATCCTTGCATTACTTATAAAAAAAAGTATCCTTGCTGTCACTTAACGTAGCTCATTGAACTGCAGCACTACTTATAAAAAAAAAAAAAAAAACTGCAGCACTATATGTTTTTGGGCAGATTCTTTTATGTATTCCTAGGCTGTCGAACCTGGCGTTCATACTAGATTTTCCTCAACAACTCACTGAGATTGCTCCAAAAGTTTCTTTCCTATAGTTTCCTGTATTAAAATAGTGGGAAAGTACACTGTACACACTCCAACTACCAAGGGTTTTGCACTTTTCACGTTAAACTAACAAACCTAACAAATTGCACCCTCAAACTACTAAAAACTGACATTTTACTCTCTTAATTAGTTCTGGCCGGTAAGATGGATGGAAAATATATGACATTATCTTGAAGTTTGAATCTTAATAGAGATTGCAAAGTGTCTGGTTTTTGTAGTTTGAGGATACAATGAGTCACTTTTAGTAGTTTAGGGTGGAAAGGAGTTTGAGGGGTGAAAAATGTATTTATCCCTAAAATTATATATAACATATACTTACATAAATAGACAAGCATGCGCGCTCACACACACATTTATATGCATTTAGTTTTACATGCTACTCATCTCTTATCTTCATTTCATGTTACAGATTTCTATTCTGTCATGTCAGAGGGCAGTGCAACAGACTCTTGTGCTGATAATGAGAGTCAAGATGGTGTAGATGTTGAAACGGATGAAGATGATGGAACATATTTTGATACAAATGATTTTTCATCTTCAGACGCTTTAAGAAGTGCTTCGTATAGGAGTAGGGAAACACTGGGAAATGCTTGTATGTTCAATAGAGATTCTTCTTCTTCTGAACGTTTGTGTGGAATTGAGAAGGTGATCAGGGTAGTTGAATATCCTTATGTCAAAAGAAGGAAAAATTTGCCAGAACCAAAGGAGAAAGAGAAGCCTGTGGGCTTGTGGTCGATTATTAAGGATAACATTGGAAAGGACCTTTCTGGAGTTTGTCTTCCTGTATATTTTAATGAACCACTGTCTTCATTGCAAAAGTGCTTTGAAGATCTGGAGTATTCTTACTTGGTTGATCGAGCGCTGGAATGGGGAAAGCAGGTCATGTCCTCACCTGTACTTTCTTTTGTCTCAAAGCAGATTTAAAGCATCATGTCCTAGTTGCATTTAAATCCCAGGTAGTTGAGCTGCTGGCTTTAGGCCCTGTTTAGTTTCACAGATGGTCTCAACCCATCTCATCTCATCTCAACATTCAAACACAAACACTTTTCAATTTCAAATTTTCAAATTTTCAATTACCTAGTCATTACAACTTTCCTAAACTTCCAAATAAAACATAAAAAATAATTCAACTTTTTAAAATCCCAAACCAAAAATTATATTAAAAAATTATATTCTAAAAATGTTTTAACCTTATAATATTTTTATTCAACTTTCTCTCTCCTTTCCCAAAACCCCATAAAACATATTAACCCAAACTATCTCACTAATATTCACATATTTTTCATCTCATCTCATCTCATCTCATCTCATCTGTGGAACCAAACGAGGCCTTAATGTTATTTATATAGTACTTGGGCATCTTGAATAGAATTTGAACGCAATAAAATTTTCAATATGTATTTTTTTTTCCTGGCGGTGGGGGGGCGGGGAGTTTGAGGAGTTTAGCCTTTTAAGCTAGGCCTTAACTTTTGGGTAACACTCACTCCTCACTCTTGGTTGCTCCTATGGAAATCCATGGACTTGAGCCCCTTCGCTTCTGACTGGAAAGAGACAACCAAGTCAGAAGGCTTGTTCTTAATGTGTATACTACTGAAAAGGAAAACCAATTAATGTGAACCTTTATTCATTATTGCTCATCATTCTGATTGGGCAGTTAGGCATGAAAATATATTCTATTTCTTCCTTCTCTAAGTGCTATTTATGGTTCATCTAGTTAAAGTTACAATCAATGGTAGGTGTTTATACTTGATACCCTCTTTTGCTTCTATTTTTATTTCTGGAAGTAGCTTTATGTACTTTTTGAGAGATGGCATAGAGAACAATTTAATTAACAGGCAAGTGGAATGCTTGTTACAATGAAGTTAAGGGACCAGCACATTGTCCAAATGTAATTGACTGTTCATAATTTGACATATCGAGTCGTTTTATCTAAGGCAACGCAATCTTTCTCTCTCTATCTCTACACATGAACACAGATTTCCCCTTTAGGAGACTATCGGAAAACTCATTGTTGGTTTTGTGTTTTTTCAAGTGTGTTTGGTTACATCTTTTTTCAAGAAAGATTGGTTTGATGAAGAATGCTGTAAAGAATAAAAAATTAAAAGAGGAATTCAAAAGTTTAAGGAGTTGAGATTTAATGGTACACTGAAGTAGCCAGAAAAAATGGTACACTGAAGTAGCCAGAAAACTTTTTTTTCCCACAATTTTCAATCTGTTCTTATCCAAATTGTATCCTGGAATTAATCTGGACTGTTTACCTGATAATTTCGTGATTGTTCTGGTTTTGCTTATGTTATGACCAGGTTGATATATGTGTGAGAGTTGTGACTTAAAATTTAGGATTTTATGTGGTGCAGGGGAATGACTTGATGAGAATTTTAAACATTGCAGCTTTTGCCATCTCTGGTTATGCATCTACAGAAGGTCGGCAGTGCAAACCCTTCAATCCTCTCCTTGGGGAGACATACGAGGCTGATTACCCAGATAAAGGGCTTCGTTTTTTCTCCGAGAAAGTAATGTTTTTCTTCAAAGTTTTGACCTTTTGTAGTTTTAACACTACCTGCAAGAAATTTTGATGGGTAACTGTGAAGTCATGTCTTCCTTGCCTTCTTGTTCCAACTCATTGAATTTTTGAGTTTTGTTGTGGGTGCTCTACTTTTCTAGACTTTAAAGATTTTTACTCTTTTTCTTCTTCTTGCTAGTTGGGGTGTTTCCTTTTCTATACCACCTGTATACTTGAGTTGCGTCTATCTGAACTTTTTAATAAAATTGCATTACTTATAGAAATAATGTGTGGAGGCCATGTGTTTCAAAAATCACAAACAAAACTGTTGTCTAACGAGCAGCTCCCACTCAGGTTAGTCACCACCCAGTGATTGTTGCTTGTCATTGTGAGGGAAGAGGATGGAAATTCTGGGCTGATTCTAATCTCAAAGGCAAGTTTTGGGGGCGCTCTATTCAGCTTGATCCTGTAGGTATCCTTACTCTGCAGTTTGAGGATGGTGAGACATTTCAGTGGAGCAAGGTTACCACTTCTATATACAATATCATACTAGGTAAAATCTATTTTGACCATTATGGAACCATGCACATTAAGGGAAGTGGCAATTACTCCTGCAAGCTGAAGTTCAAGGAGCAGTCCATCATTGACCAAAATCCACATCAGGTAAGTTTCATAGTTCAAATAAGAGGATAAAACATGCAGTATTAGACACGTCACGCCCTTACACTTTTGTTTGACAGACAAGACGCAGTCTCAGATGCAGCATCTGTGGTTTTTTTTTTTTTCTTTCATGGTGCTTTGCTTTGTATTGAGATTTCCACTTCAATGTACACATGGAAGGGAAGTGGATGAATTAGTGATTATTACCCTTTTGCTTCCATCCATGAAGTATAATTGTATGCAGATTAAATGAAAACGACCATGAAAGGAAAGAAGCTGAACATGACGCAGTATATATCCGACAGCATCTTTGGTTTTGTTCGTTCCATGTTACGTTGCTTTTTAACTAGATTTCCACTTCTATGTACTACATGGAAGGGAAATAGAGGAT
Source organism: Juglans microcarpa x Juglans regia (assembly GCF_004785595.1). Lineage (NCBI taxonomy): Eukaryota > Viridiplantae > Streptophyta > Magnoliopsida > Fagales > Juglandaceae > Juglans > Juglans microcarpa x Juglans regia. The sequence goes on from NC_054598.1 coordinate 23,238,311, forward strand.
TTGGTGATTATTACCCTTTCTGCTTTCATCTGCAAAGTATCATTGTGTGCAGATCAAATGTAAATTTAAAAATAACCATAGAAAAAATATGCAGTATCAATATCATAGCAGACCAGAATTTTGGTGCTACAGCCCCCCACCCCCTCCCTTGGTGGAAAGAAAAGGCTAACTTCTCATTCAGAAAACTGTTCTGCATTCATGAATCATGCTAACAAAATTTTAAATCTGTTGATGAGAAAAGCATTGACAAATTTAGACCATTTTTCCTATTTCTCTGCTAATCACTAATAAGAATTTATGTCTAATTTCATAAAATTCAGGTCCATGGATTTGTGCAAGACAATAGAAGTGGAGAGAAGGTAGCTATGTTGGTTGGGAAGTGGGATGGGGCAATGTATTATGTGCTGGGAGATCCATTTACAAAGCCTAAGGGTTATGATCCAATGACGGAAGCTGTACTCCTGTGGGAAAGAGATAAATATGTTACTAAGACAAGATACAATCTCTCTCCTTTTGCAACATCCTTAAATGAACTGACACCTGGATTATTGGAGAAATTGCCTCCAACTGATTCGAGGCTGAGGCCAGATCAAAGACACGTAGAGAATGGAGACTATGAATTGGCAAATACCGAGAAGCTAAGACTTGAACAGTTACAGAGACAGGTATTCACCTTTTCATCCTGTTATGTAATTATCCTTGCGTTCATGTTCAAGTCTAAGGGAATTGGGAATAGCTATGTGATGAAAGATCGAGTTTAACCTCAGGTCCGGGCCACGTGGATATGAATTTACTAGTTGTGAACTTCTTCCAGCCTTTCACCACTTTCAGATGTATTTTTTCATCATTTGTATAGCAAATTACCTACTGGAGTGAACTTCAAATACTTCAAGTTCACAATAGATATCTAAAGTTGTGCTTTTGAGAATCCACTCTTTTTAATGCATTGGATTGAAAGCCTCGATTTTTTTGGTAGTCATGATTATTAGGGAATGAAGTTGATGATAAGTGCAATATATGCAAGTCTTCTTTCATACCTTTCATCATGTGATAAGCACATTTAGCAGCCCCTGTTTTACTTCGTGACACAGGCAAGGAAATTGCAGGAGAGAGGGTGGCAGCCAAGATGGTTTCAGAAGGATGAGGATGGTTGCTACCGTTATATGGGTGGATACTGGGAAGCAAAAGAAAAAAAGAACTGGGATGGAATTCCTGATATATTTGGCCAGTGTAATGATTGCCATTCTTGCTCTGGAGAAGAGTGAGTTTTACTGTGCACTAAATTATTTTGTTTCCCTCCCCCATTTTCTTATCTTCCCCCTTTTCCTTCATCTGAATGTGAGTTTAGAATAGGTACTGTCAAGTCATAAAGAAGTTCCGCAAAAGTGTAACCCTAGTTTGTTAGGTTTTTTGCGATCTACACCCTTTCTGTTGGTTCATCTATCAAGGGCAGTATTTATTGGAGTGCACTCTTTTCCTTGTAGTTTTTTTAATGGGAACTTGTAGAGACCTCACTAGTCATCTAAGTAGTTAAAATCAATGTTTCCATTTCCGTTTTGTTCCAGCCGGAATGACCGATATTTGCCGTGCTGGAACAGTAACTGGCACGGCTTAGGTAGTTGTTCCGTACCGGCTAAAATTGTAGCCATTTCAGCATGTTTCGGACGAATTCCGGTATTCTGGCCGGAATGAGTGTTCCAGTTCGAAGCATTTACGTATGGCATTATTGTAAATGCTTTGAATAGTAAGGGGCACGTTTGTAATTCCTCCACCATTTTCTTCTTCCCTTCCTTCCCTTTGGATGAGAACTGAGATCCCTAGTTCCAGTCTTCTGTTTTGGCATTTTGCTCTCTGTCTCCACTCTCTACACTCCGACGACTGACGCCAAAGCCACCTCCACACTCCATGCCGTTGCAGACTCACAGCTTGAGCCTCGTGTTGCTCCATGCCATTGCAGCTCCTGTTGCTCCGTTGAAGCTCGGTCCGCTCGTGTTGATCGATCAGCTCTGTCTCAGCTTGTGTTCCTCTGCCGTAGGTCAATGCCCACCTCCACACTCCACTGCCCACTCCACGCCGCAAGTATAAGCCCACTCCACACCCATTTCAATCTGTTATTGCTCGATTTGAGCTGCGACGGAGCAAAGCTGTAAAACTTTTGCATCTTATTTCTCTGCTTTGATATCATATGTGAGTTGGTTGAAGTTAAATAATGGGACATGGAGCAGGAAACGGACAAGAACTTGCTGAGTTCGTTGAAGTTTCATGGTTGATTTGTGAGTGGAGGCATCGGTTTGCTTACTAAAGTCGGTTGGATTTGGTGAACTATTTTCTGGAATCTGATTCTTTTTTGTGGGTTGCTTGCATATGTTTAGCGCACCGAAAAACTGAGGGCCCTTCTTTCCTATGTTGTCTCTTTTATCTAATTTGTTGTCTTGCCTCAGAATATCATTGTTTGATAATTGATCGTCCAAATCAAAGGATGTGTCTATATTTTATATTTGTATGGAATCGGTGTGAATATAGGAGGCTGTGTTGTATACGATAATGGAGTTTGTGTAGGTGGGAAATAGTGGGATCGGGACTTTGGATATGTATGGTATTACGAGTTTTTCAGATATATATGTTTTTAAGATTGTATTGAGAAGTATTATTAAGTTTTTCGAGTATGTATGTTTTTAAGACTTGTATTGATGTTCTTTTGGAATATAGTTTTTCTTTATATATATATAATTGGTTTTTATAATTTATCCGACTATTCCGACAAACCAAAATATATTGGTATCGAAATATTTATTACTTCAAAGTTATGGTTAAAATCCTTACGATATTCTTCAGTTCCAGTTGAGATTTTCTCTTTCCTTCTTTCATCCTATAATATATATATATATATATCTATATATATATATATATCTTATAAGTGTCAATAAGCAGGTTCGTCCACTATTTTTTTTCATTTTGCCCTTGCATTTCAGTTCATTTTCCCATGTCTGACGTCCTGCGTTGGTTTTATTTTTCCCATTTTTATCCTTCCATTTCTGTTTGTTTTCCACTTCCATCCCTAGCTTCTGCAGCCGTCTACTAATATTTTCCATTTTTGCCCTTGCCTTTTTATTTATTTTTCGTTCGTATCCTTGGCCAGTTGCCTTCATCCATTATTTTTTCATATTTTGCCCTTGCTTTTCAAATTAATTTCCCTATGTTTGCCGTTTTGTGTTCCGTTTTTTTTCCTATTTTTACCCTTACTTTTCTATTTGTTTTCCTCATCCATCTTTGGTATTTGTTTTCTTTGAGTTCTATATTTTACAGTCCTACCCTTAAATTTATGAGCCTATTTCCCAATTTTGGAGCTACTGTTGTTATTAAATTACCATTTACTTCAGCTTCCCTTTCACCGTTTGCATCGAATAGATTTTGGTGTAAAATCACTTTTTTTCTTTTTACGAAAATACACCTGAGAAGCGGCTTCTGTTCGAGAATGTATTTTAACCTTCTTTCCTTTTTCACTTCTTACAGATTAGATTTCTCGTAAGTTCTGTTATTTTTCCCTTCTTGTCGAAACGGTCACCGCTTGGATCGTTTGGCATTTATTAATCTCATATTTGTAGAAATTGGATAAACTTTTTTTTTTATTATCCTCATCTACCAATCCTTTGACAGTTTACAGTTTGGTATTATCATATTTGTAAAAATCGGATAATTTTTAATTTTTCTTTTCCTTCTCTTCTGCCGCTTCCACCGCTTGGCGTTTTATATATAAGAGCAATTCTCGTCATTTTTACTTTCTACTCCATTTGCTCTTATGTTCGTTTTCTTGTTAATTCTCTCACATTTAAAATCAAGGTTCTTCCTATTCGTCATTTTGAAATTTCAAAAACTAGGTACGTAAGAACTAGGTATGTAGTTCTTTTTCTTCTATTCAGTTAATTTTTCCTTTCTTTTTAAGTATAATGAAACTGATATGTGTCTATTTCTTGTTGCTTTCAATTATGCCATATATCATATCTGCTCTTTTGGATTTTCTTGTCAGTTAATTTTTCATTGTCTTTAAATTATATTGAAATTGATATGCCTCTGTTCATTTCTATTTTCAATTACATCATATATTCTATCTGTTTTTATCACGTGGTTCATACACATCCAAATTAAAAAATTACAAACTACAAACTACCTAAACCGTGTAAAATAAAGTTCTCATCTAAACAGATATGTTAAGATCCAAACCACAAACTGTTTGTCAGATAGTTGCTACACATGCAGGATAGAAAATTACATAGTGCAAACTAGAAGACTAGGCGTATATATGACGATGCTTAAAATAAACTACATATAATCAATCCTCAAAAACTGTAAAATAAGCTTCTTATCTAAACATATATGCTAAAATACAAATCGTAAAGTATTTATCAGATAGTTGCTACACATGCACGTTAAAAAACTACATACTACAAACTAGAAAAATAAAACTTCATATGGTTATCCCTAAAAGTTGTAAATAAAATTCTCATCTAAACAAATATGCTAAAATGCAAACCGCAAAGTGTTTATGAGATAGTTGCTACACATGCAAGTTAAAAAACTACAGACTACAAACTAGAACAATAAAACTACATATGGTCATCCCTAAAAGCTGTAAAATAAAATTCTCATATAAACATATATTCTAAAATGCAAACTGCAAACTATTTATCACATGGTTGCTACATATGCAAGTTAAAAAACTACAGACTATAAACTCAAAGATAAAACTATATATGCGCATCGTTAAAAGCTGTAAAATAAGATTCACACTTAAACAAATATGTTAGATATTTTACAATATCTCCACATTTTCAAGCTTAATAATTATATATAAAAAAATCACAATCACAAACATGTAATTTGCAAAGATCTCTTACCTCCTCTAGAGGAGAGAAAATGGAGAAGGAGAATTGCTCCACCAACAAGAAAAAAAAAATTAAGATGAGAAAATAAACAAAACTAAGAAAAAGAAATGTGTTACCTAACAGATCTGTACGCTAACAAATCTGGGGCAAAGCTTCACAAATCTAGACTAAAACGTCAAGATTTGTCAGTTTACAAAAGAGAAAAAAAAAACTCAAACAATTTATCTAAAAATTAAATACAGAAGTTCATAAGAGATATCTTTTGAAACGACTCTAGAAAAAACAAATAAACATCAATCGATAAACAAAAAAAAAAAAAATCGTAGATCTGAACATGGCTTCTTCAACTGTGCAAAGATCTGGTCAGATCTTTGGAGAAATGAAAACAATAGCAACAAGAAATGTGAAAAATAAGTTAAAAATAATCTAAGTGTGTAGACGAGCAAATCTGAGCCAAAACTTCTCAAATGTAGATTAGAATGTCTAGATTTGTAAAGTTTATATAGATAAATAAAAATAAATTCCAACAAGATCTAAAAAATAAATACATAACTTCATAAGAGAAATATTTTCAGATAATTTCGGAAAAAAGAAATAAATATCAATTGAGAAGTAAAAAAAAAAAAAAATCGTAAATCTAAACATTATCTGTTCAAGCGTATAAAGGTTTGTTCGGATTTTTACGGAAATAAGAACAATAGAAAGAGAAATGAACATCAACTGAAGAAAGTAAAAATGTAAATAAACAATAACAGAAACAGATTAAAGAAACAAGAAATAACAAACCATTACATATCAGGCGCAAGTAGAAATTTTTTCTACATATCTGAAAAATGTCAGATTCGCGAGGTTTGAAAGTATGGTGCGAAGAAATAGAATACATAGAGAGATTTGTGCTTTGTTGTTGAGAACAAGGTGGAAGAAGAGAGATGTTGCAGACGGGAAGGAAGAAATGGGAGACGTGGAGTCGCTGCGATTATAGCGTCTTATTTATAGTGCCCACTGAATTTAGGGTTTTCTTCCCCTTAAAACGGCACCGTTTTTACTCCCCAGTGTTTTTATCACATATGAACAGGGGCCACTTATTATAGTTAAATAGCCACTTATTATAATAGAATTTGAATAAAAAAAATATTAACAGATTATATTCTAATATGTTAGTGCAGCTTTATTTAACAAACAACAATATATTATTGAAATGATTACGTGATCTTGTATAATATATTTCTTTACAACATATATTTTGGTTTTGTCACTTTGTGCTTGTCTTCCTGTTCGTTGTTTGGCTCTGTTTCTACTGATCTTTTATTTGCCTCTATCTCCAGGTACGTTTTAGTGTTATTCATACGAATAGATGTTGTTGTTTATATTTTATAATATTTAATGCATTTATTTCTATGAGGCATCTTGCAAATATATGGAATTGTGATTATTAATTAGAATTGCTCAATATTTGTTGTATCTGTATTAATATTTTTAATTGTAAATAGTTTAATATTATATTAATTAATTTGGTTTTAATATTAGGCATATTTTATTGATTAGATGATATTTATTTATGCTTTAAATATAGATAATTGTACTATTGTTTATTTTTTAGAATCTTGTTCTTGTGCTTTGTATGTTTGACAAATTATTATTCATTTCTTATTAGTTTTTGAAATTGCTGCGACATTCCTATCTTGTCATAAGAATGCCAACTGGTAGGCTGATCTTATTTAAAAAGAATTAAATTTTTATTAAAACTTTCCTCATTAATTTCTATCTAACATTCTTTGAAATTAAATTCTAAAGAAAATGGAAATAAACGCTACAAAAAATATTGGTATGGTGCTCAATCGGAGGAGAAGAAAGAAGAAATACGTCGTAAGAGGAGAGAAATGTATGCTGAGCTGAAAGAAAATCAAAATAAGAGAAATTAAATAGAAACAAGATCCTATCATAATTTATCTTATACTTCAAGGGATATGGCTACATAGTCATTGGCTATGATATGGCCACATAGTCATTGATGCAACCAACCCGTTAAACTCTGGTGTGAATAGGCACAGTGAAAACTAGGAACAAAACCCATTCGACTACTTTGATACCTAGGTTAGGATGCTCGACGATTATAAAAGTCGGCCGCATACATCTCAAAGTTTTGACTTAATTCTTGTAAGTCGTTGTATGATAATTATAAACATTATGCAGATCATATGTATAATATGTATTGTAAAGAATAAAAAAATCTTAAAACTATAGACATAAATCTGTCCATTTATAGTTCCAAAAAGAAAAATAAAAGAAAAAAAAAGGTGGTTTACAAATAAGATGAGAAATATTATTTTTATAAGAAAAGTCCATGATGCATACATTCAAAACTTTATGTCATGCATACATGTCTATACATTTATTTGTATTTACTTTTATATGCCTATGATATCTGTGGTATGTTATTTGTTTATTTGTTAAGATTTCTCGAAATCTCATTGTGATAGTTTCAACTATCATTTCCCATCCGGAATGGTAAAAGTTATAACAGGATAACAAAATCCCAATGGAAAAATGCAAAATGACAACAATTCCTCTAGAAATGATCGTGCCTAAGATGGTTATAAGCTCACCCAAGACCTCCATCTTGGAACACCTTAAGACAATTGACCAAGCTATCACAGAGATACTCGACAATATAGAGAATCTCAAACGTCATCACAATCGAGATAGAGATTGGAATCTAGAGAAAAGAGTGAAACCCAAAACATAAGATATTTTGTCGTACTTACTTTTTGAAGAATAATGTTTTGATAAATCTCATGTTTGTGTTTTAGATTTTAGACTGTGCATATACTTAAATTTTATTATATCAACTATTTTATTACATGTCATGTAAAAATTACAACAAAACAACTAAATATAAAAAAAATGAGAACGTTTTATGTTATAGTGGCAAAAAATAAAGACTTCACAATCAAGGTAAACATTTTTTCTCATATTCTGGAGTTAAAAAACTTTTACACTATAATTAAAATATATTAATTGCTAATATCAATAAATAATAATTTATTTACTATTTTTAGATATCAAATTTATTTAGAAAGATATAGTGATAACACATCAACTTCAATAGTCACTTTTGGATCTGCAATAGAAAATTGTGTAGCTGTAACTGTGTTTGTCAAAATTCTTATGTTATAGTCATGGATATTCTGCAGATAATATATGTAATATTTTTTATGATCAATGAGAAAATTTTAAAACATAGACAAAATTATTACATTTTATAATCATATATATTAATCTATTTTTTATTATTACATATTTTTACAAAAAATTCTTATTTTTAAAAATACTTTTTCAAATTTTTACAACTGGGCACACGTGCAATGTACTTGTTTGCCCTTTACTAGCTCTTTCGGCCCTTTTGGTTGGCACCATTCCGTTGTTGCTACTCACATAACTGATTCTACCTGTTGCCACGCTACATCCATTCCCAGTTCCATTGTTTTAGGGAAGTTCCTCTTTTAACTTTTGGTACACATCTCATAATCATAAACTTATCTGCTCTCGTATCATAGCCATAATTTTTAGGCTGCATTTGGATGTTGAGTTGAGCTAACCTTTTTATGAATAGTAATGAATTAAATTAATAGATGAAGTTATGTGGGATCCATCTAAAATAAATTTAGATGTATTTGGATGTTAAAATGAGTTTAATACTATTTATTGAAAGTTGAAAAAGATATGAGGCCTACCAATGATTGGAAAGTTATTGTAACGATTGAATAATTATTTTATTATTTCTCTTACTAATAAATAACATAAATCAAACATTATTTTCCTCCATGCATGTAAAAAATTACAACAAAATAAAAACAAAATATTCCACCCATTATAAAAACAAAATTTAATTACTCCAAATTTATAAAAATACGTGTTTTTGGGGAGAGATATTTGAAACTCTACGGAGAGGGAGAGAGAAAGAGAGAGAACCCTAAGGAGAAAGCAAAAACCCTAAACACATAGACTCGCTGCCACCCCTCCCCCACCCTAGTTGGCGAGTGGCATATCACCACTGCCACAGACAAGGTTGACGGACCCCGGCGACCTCGCAGAGGGTCATCTGGTGATGGCTTTCCAAATCTGTCTTCCAAGTGCATAAGCTATCAAAGTAGTACATGGATGAGTTCCATGGTCATTTCCACATAGACAATAGTATATATGCTGAGCAAACATATAATGAAATGTATTTTTGTGTGAGGAACTTATTTGTGAAAGGGCTATTTATGCAACCAAGAAAAGAAACAAGAAGAGTATATTTATGTACTGATTTGAAGTGTATTAATGAAGAATGATTTGGATCTTTTCTCTATTGTTTTTTTGAATAATTTTCTGAATGTTTGTAGACTTAAAAGAAATGGAAATTGAAAGAAATGAGAAAAGAAATGAATGCTAGAGAAATGATTGCAAAGAATTAGGAAATGCAGAAAAATAAACACCTAAGTTGCAGTTTTCATCCTTTCACAGATTGACAATGAAAAATGCTAAAATCCCTCTTCTACTCAACCACTAACCCATACGAAAGGATCATGATCAGAAAATGTAATAAATCAAGCACAAGTTATATCTTAGCCCCAAATTTCCTACTGAGTTGTAAAGCTAGTTGAACAATAAAAGAAGACTATCAAAATCTTAAATTAGATCAAGCATCAGTTGTTCCTAACGTCTACAACAGATCAAAATGCATGAGAAAGAATTCCAAGCTTCTCCAAATATAACAGCATTACAACTCAATAAGATGTGAAATGAAAATCATTGGGAAGATGAGCAAAGTCAAGCCAATCTGTTTCTGGATTACTCCCCACAACTTAGGCTAACATCTTTGAATCCAAATACTTCATCCACCTTCTTGAATCTAACCGAAAGAAAATAAATAACATTAATCTATCCCAAAACAGGGGTCTGATACCGAAAACCTCCAATGAAATAAAAGGAAATAAAAAAACGAAGAACGAAGAAGGCGCACGGCAAAATCTTTCCTTGTATACTGTACATGACTCGTTCTAGCTGCGTTTTGCATCTCTAGTTGCGCGTTTCATCTCCAGCCCAGCATTTCGCATCCCTTTTCGTGCGTTTCGCATCCCCTGGTTTTGCGTTTTGTTCTGCCTCCAGCCCCTGCAGTGTGCGCTTCCCCTTTCTTTTCCTCTGCAGTGCGCTCGTTCGAGTCCCTCCTTTTACGCGTCCTGCGCTGCTCGATCTAGCCCAGCGTTTCATGGTCTACGTTCTGCGTCTTCAGCCCACTACCCGCGTGCTGCTCTGCACCAGCATCGTGCGTACATTTTCTCCCCTTCTTGCAGTGCGCGTCTTGCGCTACTGCAGTCTTGCGTGAGCTGAGTTTCTAGTGCCTTCTTTTGATGTTGTCGTGCCAGTTAGGTATTTCTAAAAATACCCATGTATTTTAACATTTTTTCCACAATGCCCTGCAACATAAATAAGATATGAGAGGAGTAAAATTTTGGTGTATAAATTTTGGTGTGGACCAACTGCATTACAACTCTTTTCAAGTGCAAAATACCAGAATTTAACATTGAGTCAAGTACTAAAAATTACTATATAATTAAGTGCTTAATTCATTTTTTGGTTAAACAATTCATTTACTTTAGCAGCTTAATCATGTAGTTTTTGACAATTTATCATCCGGCGTCGGTCCTCCATCCAGTGACTAGATTTTTTGCAAGAATATCCCTATAACACCCAGACAAGCCACCATCCCCCACCCTAGCCGATGAACGGCTCCTCACCATCATCACAGACAAAGTTGACGGACCCCGGCGACCTCGTTAAGGGCCATCCAGCGTCGGTCCTCTCTCTGGCGATCGGATTTTTTGCAAGATTAAGTTTTAAAGTCGTCTTTCATTCACGGAGCAGCCACGCCCACGGTACGGTTTTAGTCGAAGAGTCACGGTAATATGCCTTCAGCCTTCATAACACAGGGCTCAGATTTGTATATTTGCGGCATCTCTTATTCACCTGCAAGGTAGTAGTACTAGAGTGGACACAGATTCTGGTTCTTTCTTTCGATTGGGCATAGCTTCAGATCTGGTTCTTTTGAGTGGGCACATATCTGCGTTTTACCTTGAGGATGAAGCGGGAGTAGTAGGGAGCAATGGGATTTGACAATGATGACGAAGCACGATGTGGATTCTTCTAAGTTGGAAGGCGAGAGGAGGTTGAAAGTGGAATAAAAAACTGTCGTTTTACAAAAGAGGGAAGAAATAGCTTTCGTATTTCTGAACATAGCAAAAGGATAGTGAAGTTGATGTGTCTAGGGGGACGACAGATTCGTGGGTAGTTAAGGGGATTGAGGATTGTTTAGAACTTCATTGTCATAAAGGTTTCTTTAGAGAGCTAAGGATGGATAATGGAGTTTTTAGCATTCAACATCATGTTAACGCAAGGGGTAGTTTTCTGCAGCTCTCAGAATTCCGAAATGGAAGGAGAAAATGTTTGTTGGTGATTCCGGAGGGCGCAAATGGCATTGGATAGAAAGGCTTTCTGCAGTCCATTCTAAGTGTCACTGAATCCAAAGTCAGTACTCGAAGTGGGGAGTTTGTTGATGAAAAAACAGTGGGAAGGCCTTCCTCAGTCAAATGTGCTTCGTACGCAGTGGTGTTGAGGTCACTGGTGGGTAGTTCGGTCGAGATCAGCTCAATGGCAGAAAGAAAGGGCAAGGCATTTGTAGGGGACAAAAGACGCTAGGTGACATTGGGAGAGCTGGAGGGGGTCTTGTGGGATGTCAAATCTCAGTTGAAGGGAGTTATGGAATATGTAAGAGATCTGATGATTAAAGTGGATAAGGGGTTAGACCTAGTCGTGGGTACAAGTGTGCTAGAAAGTGTGCAGGCAAAAGGTGTGTCAATGATAGGGTCGTTAGACGCTGACATCTTTGTTCATGCCAGTGTCACTATGCCTTCTGAGGGAGCTGTAGGGTCTTAGGCACCAGTTGTAGATGAAGTTGGTACTTCTGTCCAGGTTCATTTTTAGTTGAAGACGGGGGTCCCCCAAGGTCTCGAGTACGTTGGAAGAAACAATCGAACTTCTTATAGAAGATGCAAACGGGGTAATAGAAGGTAATGCTTCCCCTCTTGAGGAAGCAGTAGGGTCAAACAAAGCGGCACGACAAGAAATGTCGAGGGGTGGAGCAAATACAAGCAATGTTGATGGAGGGGTGGAACTTGTAATGGTAACAGATGGAGGGGATAATGTCGAGCAACCATTTGGCGGGAAGGAAATTATTGCTTTGCCATTGGTGCCTCGTGTGGGGAAGGTTTAGAATTGTCGTTGGTGCCTTGTGTGTGGGAAGATTTAGAGTCGGGAGTGCAGCTGGGTACTGTGGCTAGGGATAATGTTGTTCCCCGAGTTTATCTTCCTCCAATTAACAATATAATGGGTTCAACATCGGATTGGATTCTGAATAAAGATAACGGGTTTCTACAAATCCTGGGACTTTCATATGGAGAACATGGAGAATATGAAGACCAATTTAAAGCACTATTACTACAATTGAGGCGATCCACGCGCTTGAAACCAAATCTAAGTTTAAGAAAAGCTTGGAGTTAAATAATCTTTCATGGGCAATCAACTACGATGCTAAGGGAGGTAGTTCAAGTTGAGGGAAGGATAAAGGGAGGGCTTTGTGAAGACGTTCTCGTAGTGGGATGTTCGGGTAGAGGTTTAGTTTTTATAGAATCTAGGGGCTGGGGTCGAGGATGTGTGTTACATTTCAATTCGGGCTTGGTGTATTTTGAGTAGGTTTTTGTGGGCTTTTGGGTCATTAGGAGCTCTCTTGTATGAGTTAGATGTTTTCTTGTAAACGTCTAATGTGTTTGGTTACTCTTATTGATATATATATAAATATATATAATATTATTATTTATAAAAAAATTATAAAAAAAAAATAAAATAACAAGTAATAAAATTCGTATGGTTGATGGCCACATTTTATTCTATTATTTATTTACATATTAATTCTAGTAAAAAAAATACCAACAATTGCTAAGTGGAAATTAAAATCCGTAAAATGCCCAGGCAATTAGCTGTCGCTCGTAGATCAACTCGAGATAGTGAGGTCTCGCTCGAGCGGGTGCATGTCGCAGGAATGTTTTTGCTTGTTGCATTTAAAACCTGCTCGAGCAAGTTGGTTTATTTCGTACATCTATAGCGCTGCTTGTTGCCTTCATCCCGTGTTCCTTCGATAAAATTTTTCACCACTTCCATTTTCCTTCCATTTCTTACCTCGAACGTGTGTCATTCCAGTGAGGGGTGTAGCGAAATTCTCTTCCACTCACGGTAAGCAGTGTCTGTGCTTGACGAAACGTAAAGCACTCACCTAGCTTAGCGCGCTCGAGCAGGGGCCATAGTACTGTCTGTGTTTAAAAAAAATTGCTTTATGTTGCAGGGAGGGGTCTACGGTATGTGGTGATTTCCGTTTTCAACAGTACCCAGTTGAATGGGAAATCCCGTTTCGAGCTGAAACAAGATGTCGTTCAATCGGTTCTTCACTTTTGGCTGCTCGAGCGACCATAAACGCCGAAGCACACTGCAGTTGCTGGCTTTTGCGATTCCAAGCGGTGAATCTGTGGAATGGTGGAATGGTTCACAGTGGGAAGGATTTGCTTGTTGGAATGTCCAACGGCTTGGGGAAGAAAAGGACGGGCAGGAGAGACGAAGAGAGAAAAAGGGATGGCGTAAAAAGCTAAATTTATTTTGCTTTGTCGTGTGTCAGGAACCTCTAAGGAGATTATTTCACATGTTATATCAACTACAGTGATGAAAGCAACTGAGGTGAATTGGGATGTAAACGATGGGTTTGGATGTTAAAACATGTCTAAATGTAAACCGAACTCAGCTGATCTGAGTGGAGTTCAGCAACCAAATAAGGCCTTAGTCGTCATCTCATGACCACGTTTACAAGAATCCATAACCATATGGTAGAACATATATCACCCACAACCAAAGAGAGAATAGGCTTATTCAAGAATGGAGGCAAGTAATAGTACCAGTAATAGTAATGCCGACTGAAAGAATTGAGAGAAAAAGAGAAGTTCTATTAACCAAAAAGGCTGAGTTTACAGGTATGTATACACTTTATAGAGAAGCTAATTTGATCACCTAGGATCAAGTAACTAGCTAGTCATTGGGTCTTTCCTTCTCGATAAGCTTGACAGTTGCAGAAGGATTGTTGTTTGGAATCCCATAATTTGAGGCTCAATGATTGCTTTTAGGAGATACTTCTGGTGTGGAGTTAGCTTAATCTTTTTCTTTATTATTATTATTTTTTTTACATGAGGATGGGAGGGTTCGAATGTGGTTCTCCCATTTAGAGACCAGACCTTATGTCATCTGATCCGTAGCACCTTGGCGAGTCAACTTCAATCTTGATCCTTGATTATTGTATATTAACATCGACTATGTTATTAATGTGTGACACCCGAGCTTCCCCTTACCCTTTACTTTCTCCTTGATCTTTTGCATCATAAATTCTAACTTATTTTGGAAGATGGACTCCGAAAAATTCTTCAAACCCAAAGATGTTGAAACCCATTTAGGGTTAGCGTCTTAAGAATCCATGTAGGTTTATTTTCAGTTTAATTATTTATTTATATTTTTTTTATTGTTGCTCTTTTTGGTTGGTAGAAAATATTTTAATTATTTTGGAAGATGAACATTGTGTGGTACATATGGCATTGGTCGTTAGAATTTAGGCGTGGGAAAATACTATATCCATATAAAGTTTCTACCGAATTGTATTTTATTTTTTTAATTTTTTTTTACTTAATGCTTAAAGAAGTGTTTTTAAATAAATTTATAATTTTTTTTGTATTTTTTAAAAATATTTAAAGTGTTTAAAAAAATGATTGAAAAAAAGAGAAAAAAAAAATTGCCTTTCGGTGAGCATTCGCGATGAGATCTGTGGGTGTAGCAGAGTCCATTACCAGATCCTTCCGTCAGCTTTTGTTGGCATCCATGGATACACGATTTAAATACGCAGGACCCAAAATAGAAAGGCTTGCAAAGTTAAATTCAAAGGGAGTAAAAGTTTTCCCTCCTTTTTCTTATTCAAAGAATTAAAAATCTATTCATCATTCTTTTATAATCTTATAATGTGATATTAGATGATAAATTTACAAATAAAATATACTAAATAATTTCTAATCATCTAATATCACATCATATAATATTACATTAAGTACTATTACTCTTCAAAGAGAGTACTACCCTCATGGAATATAGAAAATGATAGAATTACTATTGTAGACCAACTTGTTTACAATGTAATAAAATAATATTATTTTAAATATTATTTTGACTTTTACTTTAATTTGATGGGTTTAAATATAATAAAAAAAATTATTTATATTTAAATTGTATAAATTGTGAATAGGTTGTAGGCCTATCACTACTAAAAAAACAAATCAATAGCTTTAATTAAGGGTGTGGCTACTATGCCGCCCCATCTTAACTGTTGGGCATACCGCCCAGCGTAAAATTTTTTTTTCTCTTTTTTTTTTCACATTTTTTTAACATATTTAAATACATTTAAAAAATAAAAAAAATATATACCAATATACTTAAAATCATTTCCTTAATCACTAAGTAAAAAAATAAAAAATAAAATAAAAAATAAAATTTTGATCAGCGATCAAATAGAGGTGTCAACTTAAGGCGGCAAAGTAGACTTTCTCTTAAATAATAAAATTGTAAAACAATGAATTGTGAAAATCTATAAATATCATTTTTCTATTGAGTCAATGACAGTAGCAATTTATGACATTTATCTCGTATATCAGGAGCAACAAATAAGGAGTGAGTTTTTTTTCCTCTCTCTGTCCTTTAGAGTAGAGGCTTTTTTCCTTGGGATCAAGTCACAAGTGACTTATTGCAATGGCTGAAGATTTAGAGGAGGTACTTTTTTTTTTTTAGAAAGAGTCAAGACCACATGTTCATGAGTGGCCTTGTCCCAATTTTATTAATAAAAACCCTCACTTAAGGCGGAGGAATACCGTGGAATCAACTTTACAAATTGAAAAAACAACATCACACAAACCCAATACATTTCCAAACATCAAAAAACAAAAAAAATAACACTCAAAAAAGAAAAGACTATACTTATAACCGAACACTCCTCATATAAGAACAACCCATCTTCTCCAATCTAATAATACCTTTAATATCCAAAGGTAAATCTGAAAATGAAAACCACACTCCATTGCAACCTTTGGTGCCACAACGAGCCAACCCATCCGCCACAACATTAATCTCTCTATACGCATGATTCGTAGAGAATCTAAATCCGTCAAGTAAATGCGAAATTTCTTCCCAATAATCCTCTAGATACCACAACCCACATCTCTTAGCCTGCAGCCATTTTATTACTAGCATAGAATCCATTTCAATTTCCACATACCGAATATCCAAATCACGAACATTACGTAGACCATATAGTAAACCCAAAACTTGCGCTGCATTATTAGTATTCTAACCTGTAAATTTTGCAAAACCACACACAAACTCCCCTTTATCATTCTGAATTACACCACCCACACCTGAAGGACCCGGATTACCAAACGAGCTGCCATCCACATTTAATTTAAACCACCCATTCTTTGGCCTTGACCACCTTACTTGCTTCATAGCCATCGATACTGTATGTTTAATCGACAGCTGCAAATTCTTCAGAATCTCTTCATCACGCCTAGATATTGCTTTCGACTTCTTCAGCCTCAAGGCAATCCAAGAGACCCAAAGCAAAATCGAACACCACATCGAGCATACAGATTCAAAAGTCCTTTCCATTCTTGCCTTACATCGTCACCACCATACTCTACACGTGATCATCGAAGGGTTAATACCTAGCAGTTGGCCCTTTTGTGTGGACCCTCTAGCAATCCGATGCCAACTATCCACACGTCCTCTAATAGAAAAAGAGAATGAAGAAATTCTGGTGGAGACTAGTAAATTGGAGGATGCGATCACTAGAGGTGAAAACTATTTGATTATAAAGCTTTTTACTCTGAAGCATTACGATTCTAAAGCTTTCAAGCAAACTATGAAGAAGGTGTGGCAATCCATGAAGGCTGTAAGATTTCGTGATTTGGGCGCGGTGTTTATTTTAGTAGAATTTGAAGACATTCGTGACAAAGTGAGAGTGATGCAAGAAGGGCCTGGGACGTTTGACAAACAGCTAGTCTTTTTGAAGGAATTTGATGGCATGCTGCAAGTTCACCAAATCCAAATAACAGAGTCCACTTATGGCTCATAATTCATATGTTGGCAATCTTATTGGGAGTTCATTGGGTAAGGTGATGGGAGTTGATTTGGATAAAGGGGAGTTGGAATGGGGGGAGTATATGCAAGTAAGGATCTGTATCGATATTACAAAACCTTTCCAATGTCAGAAAAGAATCAATGTGGGAACAGGAAAGCCTTGCTGGGTTCATTTCTCTTATGAGCGATTGCCAGATTTTTGTTATTGTTGTGGTGTTTTGAGTCATAATCATTGAGATTGTGGAAACTGGGATGCTGAGAAAACAGTGTACGAAATAGAGGGATTTCTCTATGGGCAATGGCTAAGAGCAGGTCTTTCCAATGATTGGCAAGGAGGAAAATGCCAACCAAAAGTGAAAGGAAACATATATCAAACTCCAGCCCCGTCGCATGATCCCGTCCCACTGCATGATCCAGTGGTGGATGATTTTTTGGCGAGTAATGGGATTCCACCTGAAGAGTCAAAATTTACGGATTTCGGTTTCAAAACAGGTAGTGTTGATTTTACGGAGGAATATTCGGAGGGTGGAGTTAGTGGGATTAAGAAGATTTCTGGGGATGTTCCATAGATTACGGAAGATGGCTGTAGGAATCTAGGAGTAACGACAGGAAAAGGAAAATCAACTTTGGTAACGGCTATGCAAGGTGGTGACAAATTGGGTGGAAAAGTTTTAAATGAAGTTCAAATATTTGAGCCTTCACCTATAGGCTTGGGTCCATCTGAAGTGTTATCCAAAGAGGATAGCCAGGTTGCAAGCCTCATTACAAGTCCACTTAATGGAAAGACTCAAAAAGGGAGGAGGAGAAAGAAAATTGTCGAAGTGGTTGAATTGAGGGAGGAGAAAGAGTTTGTTCTATGTAGAAGGAAGATGCAAGATTCAGAAGTGGAAGTTGAAGATGATCATGGGAGGAAGAAGCTTCATGTTCAGTCAAATTATCAGACAGAGATATTGGTGGAGGCTGTTTCACAGCCCTGCTGGGATCAATGAAAATACTTAGCTAGAATTTTCGTGAGCTTAGGAACCCACGTGAAATTCGCACTCTTCGAGACCTAGTTAAGAAGGAAGCTCCTGATATTTTGTTCCTGCAAGAAACAAAATTAAAAGCTCATCAAATGAATCAATGTAAGTTTAAAATTGGTTTTCAGAATTGCTTTTTGTTGACTGTGAGGGTCGGAGTGATGGTCTTGCCATGTTATGGAAGAATGAAATTGACCTTACAGTTTTAAGTTTTTCAAAATTTCATGTTGATGCAAAGATTGCAGTTGATGTCGTGAATAATTTGGCATGGTTCCTCATGGGTGTTTATGGACACCCAGATACTTCTCATAGATGGGAAACTTGGAATCTTATTAAGTCTTTATGTCATAGAGAGGAGGAGGCTTGGTTATTTTGGATCTCCATTTACATGGTGTAATAAGAGGAAGGGGATGAGGGTATCACTGAGAGATTGGATCGTTTTCTGGCTAATTCAAAGTGGTGTGATTTGTTTACTAATATGAGTGTTACTCATGGTGTGGCTGCCTACTCAAATCACTTGCCTTTGTGGATTGATAAGGATGGAGGTCTGGTTTATAATTGTGGGAAGAAATTGTTCAGATTTGAAGCTTTGTGGGTGGCAGATAAGGAGCGTGCTAATATCATTGAGAAAGTGTGGAGTAATGTTGGTGGCCCAAATTCTTTGTATGAAATAATGGGCAAAGTCTCTAAATGTGCTGAAGATTTGACCTTATGGAATCAGTCCAAATTTGGTAATGTGCAGAAGGAACTCCACAATGCAAAACTGATGTTAAAAGAACTTCAAGATGCTGATCCTACTTTCTTAAAAGTTTCAGAGCAACAGTTAGCACGAGCTGAGGTACATAAATGGTTAGAGAGGAATGAAATCATGTGGAAATAAAGATCTCGAGTTCTCTGGCTGAAAGAGGGTGATAAGAATTCTAATTTTTTTTTCACTCAAAAAAGCTACTATTAGAAGAAAGAATAACAAGATCCTAAGACTGCAAAATGACTTGGGAAGTTGGAGAAAAGGGACTCAGATAGATGCTTTCATAACTGATTATTTTCAGTCTCTCTTTACAGCTACAGATTATGTGGAAGTGGATGATATTTTGCCTCAAATTGAACTCAAAGTGACTAATTAGATGAATGAAGATATTTTGAAACCTTATACGACAGACGAAGTGGAGCAAGCACTCAAACAGATGCACCCTTCCAAGGCACCTGGTCCAAATGGGATGTCCCCTATTTTTTTCCAGAAATACTAGAGAATTATAGGTAATTCAGTTACAAAGTTAGTGTTGCTTACTTTAAATTCTGTGAGTTTCTTTGGGATTTAAACCATACTTTTATTACATTGATTCCTAGGAAAAAATCTCTTTAAAAGTTGCTAATTTTCAACCTATTAGTCTTTGCAATGTTCTTGACAAGATCATATCAAAAGTTATTGCAAATAGACTTACGAAGGTTCTGCCTGTGGTTATTTTTGAGTCCCAAAGTGCTTTTGTCCCCGGAAGACAAATCACTGACGATGTTCTTATTACTTATGAGCTCATACACTTTCTTAAAAATAAGAGAAGGGGTGACTTTTTCAGTGCTTGTGAATGGGAATCCTAAAGGTCTAATTATTCCTAGTAGAGGCTTGAGGCAAGGAGATCATTTATCTTCTTATTTGTTTCTTTTGTGCACTGAAGGACTAATCAGTTTATTAAGAAACAATGTTGGTAATGAAGTAATGGAAGGCATTAGAATTTGTAGAGGGGCTCCTTGAGTGAATCATCTATTGTTTGCTGATGATTATGTGATTTTCTGTAAAGCTGATGTTGATACAAATGTCAAAATACAACTACTGTTCTATAAGTATGAGTGTGACGCCCCGACTCCCACGTACAAAAAACACGGGAATCGTGACGTCAAGATGATGACAACGTGGTCACACATCCCAACAATAGTGCCAAGTGTGTGTACATGCAACATTGTACAATAAACAACGCAGCGGATAAATTTAACAAGTCAACTAAGTACCAGAATTTTAATACAAATATTCAAAACAAACCATCTTTAAAAAGTTATACAGTCATCTAAAATAAATACATTACAAGTCCAAACCAAACGAGTGATCCCAGATCACTCATCGGGCGAAGCTGAATCCTCAAGCTCACCCTCGTCCTCCTCTGCATCAAAATCTGCGTTACCATAGAACGGTACCGCATGTAAGTATAAACCAAACAACTACGAGATAAAAACATATTGATGCAACCAACATGCATGCATATGATGAAATATGCATCAAATCTAAAATATCATTTTTCTTGAAAATAGATTTTTTCCAACACAGGCCAAAATCCCATTTTGGCCCAAAAATAATAATCCGTCATTTTCCCAGAAAATGACCTAAATCAATAAAACCTCATTTTCCCAGAAAATGAATCATATAAAACCATTTAATCAACACACGCTATTTTCCCAGAAAACAGTCCATTAATCCATTAACCAATGCACCATGATCTCCCCTAGGGATCATCCACACGTCCTTGCTTCGAGCGATGCTTAGTTCCGTGCCCAGCCCGTTCGTGACCAAGCATCTTCTAGCCCCCGCCAACAGAGGGGCCACGGAGTCGGCACGAGACCATCTCGTCCGATCCCGTTGTCGCCCAGCGACAACCCAGGGGACGTCACTCAGTATATTCCGCTCTCGAGTGACCAGAGGAGCTCCACCGAGATAATACCCCATCTCGGCTTGGGGTCGTGATACACGCACCCAAAATCCTTTAACACATGAAAATCCAGTTTTCATGAAATACATGAATATGAATGCATGTACACGAAAATCCAGTTTCCTTTACAAACATAATCATGCGTGCAATATGCCATGTACATGAACAACACCATACCAACAACCAACATTTCACAATACCAACCAAACACACAACTCCATCCACAATCAATCTGACCCCCGAAATTCTCGGACTCAGTCCGGCATGTCCAACCAGATCACAATAATATGAGTTAGTGCAAAAATATATTTAAATCACGATAGTTCTTTGCAAAAATACTTACAATGCTATATAATAATTTTTGAAGGATCATGGAGGTGCAAAAGGTGGCGACACAGCAACGTAACAATGTAAAATACACTGTGGCCGTGGGTCTCAAAAGCTCACTTTTTAATGGAGACAAACTAAGACCCGAAATTGATAGGGTAGGGCTTAGAGAGGTCGGTGAAACTAGTGGTGGTGGTGGTGGTTGGCCATGGGTGGCGGCACAAAGGGTGGTTGAAGACCAAAAATGTCAAAATCGGAGATAGAGATAAATAGGCTTCACCGGTGACAGATCGGAGCTGGGGTTGGGTCCATTGGGTTGCTATGAGGTCGAGGATGAAGTGGTGAAGAAATGGTGGCCGGTGGTGGTGCGATGGCGGCGCGCGAGCACAAGAGGTGCCGTGGCTTGGTGTTGCGCGTGGGGGCTAACGGCGGCGATGGAGGAGCTGAAATTACAGTGGGGTGATCGCCTGTCGAAAGGGAGGTGAGAGGGAGGTGCGGTGCGGCTCACGAGCGGCGCACGGCGGCGCTGGTTGGAGAAGAAAAAACGGATGGGAGAAGAGAGAGGGAGGTCACGCGCGGGAGAGAAACAGAAAGAGAAGAAAAAAAGAAGAAAAAGAAAAGAAAGAAGAAAAGAAAAAGAGAGGAAAGAGAAAATGGAGGGAAAGAAATGATGTCTAATCCCCACATCTTGGGTCATAAGAAATGGTTCAATGGAAATGATTTCGGAACAGCATCTTAATTAAAATAATTTAAACGTAATGATAAAATGAAAATAAAATAATTAAATCCAACAGTAAATTAATTTGGAATAAAGAGAAATTTAAATGTATAACAATAATTAATAATAAGAAAGCACTTCAAAATAATTTTCACAAAATTAAAAATCATAAAAATAAACTAACTAAAAATCCAACAATTTTAAAACAAGAGAATAAATTTTTGAATAAATAAAAATAATCCTTCAGTAAAAATACACTAAAACACGGGGTGTTACATTCTCCCCCCTTAAAAAAATTTCGTCCTCAAAATTGGCAAGGTCAACATTAAACTAAGACAGGAATAAGATTTGACTAAGAGAAGACATAAGAAACATACTGCCAAAGTCAATCAAATAAATATGGATACTGCTCCATCATGTCGGCTTCTCTCTCCCAAGAGAATCTTGAGCTAACGGATCACCCCATGACACTTTCACCAAATGTATTGTCTTAGACCTTAACCTTTGCTCTTTCCAATCCACAATCTGCGTCGGGGCAACTTCATAAGTAAGGTTAGGCTGAAGTTCAATGCGTTGAGGGTCGACAAAACGTGGCTCTAGCTGTCCAAAACTCTTCTTCAATGACGACACATGGAATACATCATGGACATCCCCAAAATAGTCCGGCAAGGCAACTTTATAAGCAACAAGCCCAACTTTCTCTATAATCTGGAAAGGGCCAACATACCTCGGACTAAGCTTTCCCTTCTTGCCAAAGCGCTTCACCCCTTTCATCGGAGAGACCTTAAGGTAAACCCAATCACCTATTTCAAATGATAAGTCTCTTCTTCTTGTATCTGCATAACTCTTTTGGCAACTTTGGGCTTCCGCCATTTTAGTCCTTATAAACTGAACTTGGTCCTTCATTTCTTGAATTATCTCAGGCCCAATCAATTTACTCTTGCCCACTTCGTCCCAACACAACGGTGATCTACACTTCCTCCCACACAAAGCTTCATACTAGGCCATTTGAATGGAGGAATGAAAACTGTTATTATAAGTAAACTCAATTAGCGGCAGGTAATTCTCCCAACTCCCCTGAAATTCCATGACACAAGCTCGTAACATATCTTCAAGAGTCTAGATAGTATGCTCTGATTGACTGTCTGTTTGAGGGTGATATGCAATACTAAATTTCAACTTAGTGCCTAAAGCTGCCTGCAAACTCTTCCAAAAAATGGGACGTGAACCGCGGGTCCCGATCTGACACGATACTCTTGGGTACTCCTTGCAAACGCACTATCTCCTTGACATACAATCGAGTCAACTTACCCAACGAGTCGGTATTATTAATAGGCAAGAAATGGGTACTCTTGGTCAACCGATCAACAATCACCCAAACTGAGTTCTTTCCACTAGGAGTCCTCGGCAAACCTACAACAAAATCTATGGAAATATCATCCCACTTCCACTCAGGAATAGGGAGAGGTTGAAGCCTACCAGCAGGTCTTTGATGTTCAGCTTTAACTTGTTGGCACGTGGCACATTTCTTAAAAAAAATGGCGATATCCAACATACTCGTATTAATCCCCCGGCAGCACATCACGACCAGTATTCCTAGGTGACTATGCTATCCAAAATCTTATTTTCCACAAGAACCTTAATACAATATCTAGAAAATTCCAATGATCAATAGCTCCATACAATAATCTGTACAAATCTCAATCGACTCCTATGCTACAACTTCTAAACCTCCATTGAATTCTACCTACGGTAACCTAATGTCCACTTCCAAAGTTAACCATTAATAACAAATTTGCACAACCAAATGATTAATCTCCAATTACAATAATCTTCTCAAAATTTCAAGTCACCACTAATTCCTCAAAATCAATACAATCTAAACTCCTGACTACAATAAAAAATATCACGCTTCTGCTGCGCACTCTGATATTCACCACATGCATGAAGTTTATGTCCTCATAAAACTAACACCATTGAGTACAAGGTGGCTCCATTCCTACTAACCAAAACTTTTATCACAATTTGGTAAAAAAAATACTCTTTCCCAAAACCAGGAGTTATCACTCATATTCCTCAGTTAACTTCCGCTGCCTTGCTCAAAATCAATATTCTGCAAAATACATCCATGATCATTGGCAGGAAACCAATATCAATCAACCTCAACATCTCAAATTGCAAACAAGTAACATTACCCCAAAATACGCTCATCTCATCTAAGATAAAGAGCATACCTTAAAAGGTTCGATTCCAACCCGACCAACCAAAAAGAGCACCTATAAACTTCTACCCAATAATCTAAACCCAAAAGCTCATTACCGACATTTAGAATAACATCTAATCTAGTGGTGACTAGACTCATTACGAACCATCATTGACTTCGCCAAAACATTATCAAAACCTAATTGGTAACTCGCTCGCCGATTTCTACTCCTATAAGCTAGTATTAGTACGGCTAGTTCCTTCAATAGCACATCACTATTAAACCTCAAGCCAAGTCATATTGCTCAAATCATCAATCCACCAAAAGCCAATGCAAATCATCCAAGGATCCTGATGTAACACCCCGTATTTTAGTGTATTTTTATTGAAGTAATATTTTTATTTTATTCAAAAATTATTCTCTTGTTTTAAAATTATTGGATTTTAATTGGATTATTTTTAGGATTTTTTTTAATTGGTGAAAATTAATTTTTATGTGCTTTCTTAATATTTATTTATTGTTGTGCATTTAAATGGTTTTTCATATTTAATTAATTACTGTGGGATTTAATTATTTCAATTTGAATTTACCATTACGTTTAAATTATTTTATTTAACTTGTGGTTTTAAAATCATCTCTGTTGGATCATTTTTGTGACCCAAGTTATGAGGATTGGACCTCATTTCTTTTCCCTCCATTTTTCTTCCTCTCCTTTTCTTTTCTTCCTTTTCTTTTTTTTCTTTCTTTCTTCCTTATTTCTCCCCTCCCCGTGCGCGCGACCCAGCCCCCTCTCTCTCCCCATGTCCGTTCCTTCTTCACCACCCAGCGCCGCTGTGCGTCGGCGGTGGTCGACACCGCCCAGCCCGCTAGCTTCCCCAGCCGCCGGCGACCTCACCCCACCAACCTCACCTCCATTCGCGCCGCCGTTAACCACCACCAGCCCTTCAAGCCGCGGCGTCACTTTCGTTCCAGCGCCGCGGTCGCGCCACCTCCGGCCACCATCTTCCTACCACATCATCCTCGACCTCTTAGCAACCCATTGGACCCAACCCCAGCTCCGATCCACCACCGATGAAGCTCCAACATCTACATTTTCGATTTGGGCATTTTGGTCTTCTACAGCCCATTTCGCCGCCACCCACGGCCAACCACCACCACCACTAGCTTCACCGACCTCCCTAGGCCCTACCCTATCAATCTTGGGTCTCCGTTTGCCTCCGTTCCAAAGTTGGTATTTGTGACCCACGGCCACAGTGTATTTTACACTGTGGTGTTGCTCAAACTTCGCCTTTTTCAACTTCGTGATCCTTCGGAAATTGTTATATTGCTCTGTAAGTATTTCTCCAAAGAACTTTCGTAATTTAAATATATTTTTGTACTAACCCATTTCACTGTATTTTTTTGGCATGCAGGACTGAGTCCGAGGAGTTCGGGGTCGGATGGATTTGTAATTGGAATTGTTTGGTTGGATTTGATTGGATTGGTAGTTGTTGGTTTGGATATTGTGTTGGTTCATGTACATTGCATTTGGCACGCATGATCATGTTTGTAAAAGAAAACTGGGTTTTCGTGTATTGCATTCATGTTCATGTGTTTATGAAAACTGGGTTTTCATGTGAGAATGGATTTTTGGTGCATGTGTATCACGACCCCAAGCCGAGATGGGGCATTAACTCGGTGGAGCTCCTCTGGTTACTCGGGAGCGGAATATACTGAGTAACGTCCCCTAGATTGTCGCCGGGCGACAATGGGATCGGACGAGATGGCCTCGTGCCGACTCCGTGGTCCTTCTGCTGGCGGGGACTAGAGGATGTCTGGCCACGTACGCGCTGGGCGCGGAACTAGGCATCGCTCGTTGCGTAGTGTGGGTGCTTGGCCATGTACGCGCTGGGCGCGGAACTGAGCACCGCTACGAAGCTAGGACGTGCGGATGGTCCATAGGGGAGGCCATGGTGCATATGGAAATAATACATGGTGCATTTGGAATTAATGCACTATTTTCTGAAAAAATAGTGCGAGTTGGTTTTTGGGTAAATTATTTTCTGGAAAAATGTTTTACTGATATTTTGGGCCAAATTGGGATTTTGGCGTGTGTTGGAAAATTATCATTTTCGGGAAAAATGATGTCTTGTGGAAAAATGCATATTTTTCATGTGCATGCATGTTAGTTGCATTTAATGCATTTTATATTACGTTGTTATTTTGGGTCATACTTACCTGCGATACCATTTTGTGGTAACGCAGATTTTGATGCAGATGAGGAGGAGGAGGGCGAGCCTGAGGAGACGGCTCTGCCTGAGGAGTGATCTGGGATCACTCGTTTGTTTATCTGAAACTATTGTAATATATTTTATGGATGACTGTATAACTGCTATTTAACTCTTTACTGATGTTTGATTGTAAATAAATTCTGGTACTTAGTTGACTATCCGCTGCGTTATTTTATTTGTACACTGTTGCATGCACACACACTGGCACTCCGTTGGGATGTGTGACCGTGTTGTCACCATCCTGGTGTCTCAATCCCTGTGTATTTTTATAAGGGGGATTGGGGGCGCCACAGGTGGTATCAGAGCAGTTCGGCTCTGGGTAAAACCACATGTCCCTTAGGATAGTACCAGAAAATTATTTTTATTATTATTTTAAAACAATAAAATTTTTTGTTTAAGTGATGTAAGTTAAGTTATTTATTTTATATTATGAGTTTATTGCTATGTTATTTTATGTTAATTGATGTTATTTGAATTATTTTATTTATCGCTTTAATTAGTGTTTATTTTTGGTTGAGTATGATTTATTTGGATTTAAGCGGGGTTGGAGAATGCTCTATGACAGGACTATGGTGAGACCAAGAAGGCAAGCTGAGGTGCCTGAAGATGAGTTACCTAGAGGTGATGGAAATTATGCTATGGCAAGAGCATTAAATTGAATGACAGAATTTCTTCAACAGAATTTCCGACCGCCGCAGGGAGATTCAAGTAGAGGAGCCCAAGTGGGGTGCCCCTATGAGCGCTTCCTAACGCATAGGACTCCTGCCTTCACTGGGGAGGAGGACCCAATGTGAGCTAGGAGGTGGATTCAAGATTTGGAAAAAACATTTGAAGTTTGTGGATGCACGGAGGCTCAGATGGTATTATATGGAAGTTATATGCTACAAGGTGAAGCGGCAAATTGGTGGGAGACCAAGCGGACATTATTAGAAATGGAATTGGGTTCCTTGGCTGCTGTGTCTTGGCAGTGTTTCAAGAAAGAGTTTGATGACCGGTTCTTTCCTGCTTCAGTGAGAAGGCAAAAGGCTCGGGAGTTCAATAATTTGGTCCAATGTGGCATGACTGTTGAGCAATATGCAAGAAAATTTATGGAGCTTGGACGGTTCGCTCCTCACCTCATTACTACGGAGGAGTTGCGGGTCGAGCGCTTCCAGGAGGGTTTGCGCCATGAGGTACGTAAACAAGTGGCCTGCCTTCGGATTAAGGACTTTCAAGAGTTAGTGGATTTAGCCAGCATTGCAGAACGGGAAAATAGTTTTGGAGTAGTCTCCCCTCCGAGTCAGAAGAGGCCGAAGTTACGTTGGTGAAGGGAGTAGTTCTGGGTCACCTCATAAGTTCGTGCAAAGGACTAGTGCCCGTTCACAGACGACCACCGATGTTCGTGCTGGAGGTCGAGCTCCAGTTTGTAACAGGTGCAATAGAGCCCATGAGGGTGACTGCGGCCAGAGAGGAATTCAGGGTTTTAGATGTGGCCAGTCGGGTCACTTTGCTCGGGAGTGTCCTGGTCAAGTTCAAGGAGGGCAAGGAGCGCGAGGAGGTCGACGAGGTGGAAGGGGCAGCCAGAGACAGTTGGTACAAGCTCGGGTTTATGCAGTGACCCCTGGTGATGTGGATTGTGGAGCTCCAGAGACCCACGATGCTGGGGTTATTACTGGTATGCATTTAATTATTTTAATTTGATTTAATGTTTGATATGGTTGGATTATTTGGAATTGTCTGGTGGATGTGTTTGCTTCAGGTAGAGTTCGCCTATATGATTTCTATGCATGTACTTTGTTTGATTCCGGGGCGTCTCAATCTTTTGTATCTGCCACTTTTGCACGGATGTGTAATCTGGTCACGGAGCCTTTATCGCAATCTCTAGTAGTGGCACTTCCAAATGGTGAGATGGTGTGGTGCTCTAAAGTTGCTTTAGGCTGTCCTTTGGATTTTGGAGGGAGGACACTGGATGCAGATTTGATTGTATTCAAGTTGCTGGGATTTGATATAATTTTGGGAATGGATTGGCTATATCGATATTCGGCAAATATTGATTGTAGAAGTCGGGTAATTGGTTTTCAACTCTCGGATGATGATTATTTGGAATTCGCGGGAAGTAAGTTGAAGGCAAAACCAACAATTATATCAGCAATTCAAGCTAGGAGAGATATAGCTTGTGGAGCAGATGCTTTTTTGGTCCAAGTCGTGTCTACGCCATCTGAGAAGAAGTCGTTAGTAGATATTCCAGTTGTGGGCAAGTTTCCTGATGTGTTTGTAGATGATTTGCCCGGATTGCCTCCCGTTCGCGATATGGAATTTGTGATTGATTTGGAACCTGGTGCGGCTCCTGTGCATAAAGCACCTTATCGCATGGCACCGGCTGAATTAAAAGAGTTGAAGACTCAATTGCAAGAACTGGTCGACAAGGGATTTATTCAGCCTAGTACTTCACCGTGGGGAGCGCCCGTGTTGTTTGTCAAGAAGAAAGATGGTACCCTCAGAATGTGTATAGATTATCGGGAGCTTAACAAGGTGACTATTAAGAACAAGTATCCTCTACCGAGAATTGATGATTTGTTTGACCAACTTCAGGGAGCGGCTATCTTTTCGAAGATTGACTTGAGGTCAGGGTACTATCAGTTGAGAATAAGAGATAAGGACGTGCCCAAGACTGCTTTCAGGACGAGGTATGGGCATTATGAATTTAAGGTAATGTCTTTTGGGTTAGCTAATGCCCCTGCTGCTTTTATGGATTTGATGAATAGGGTGTTTCGGCCTTTCTTGGATTCTTTTGTGGTGGTGTTTCTCGACGACATTTTGATTTATTCTCGAGATTTGGAAGAGCATGCTTGTCACCTTCGTCTGGCACTTGGGAAATTAAGAGAGCATCAATTGTACGCTAAGTTGAGCAAGTGTGAATTCTGGTTAGAAGAAGTTAAGTTTCTTGGACATGTGATTTCTCAAGAAGGGTGGCTGTAGATCCTAGTAAAGTAGAAGCTGTTTTGTCATGGCCTCGCCCTTCGACAGTTCGTGAGATACGAAGTTTCTTGGGACTTGCCGGTTACTATCGAAGATTTGTGGAAGGTTTTTCTCGACTATCAGGACCTCTCACTGCCTTGACTAGGAAGAATACTGAGTTTGTATGGTCTGACAAATGTGAGAGAAGTTTTCAAGAGTTGAAGAGAAGATTGACAACGGCACCTATTTTGGCACTTCCGGAGCCACACAAGCCATTTGTGATTTTTAGTGATGCATCCAAATTCGGGTTGGGATGCGTTCTTATGCAAGAGGGACGGGTTGTTGCTTATGCATCTCGTCAGCTGAAGATTCATGAAAGGAATTATCCCACGCATGATTTGGAGTTGGCGGCAATAGTTTTTGCGCTTAAGATTTGGCGGCATTATCTGTATGGCGAAGCCTGTGAAGTTTATACTGATCACAAGAGCTTGAAGCATCTGTTTACTCAGAAGAATCTAAACATGAGGCAGAGACGGTGGTTAGAGCTAATTAGCGACTATCAGTGTGAAATCAAGTATCATCCAGGAAAGGCAAATTTAGTCGCCGACGCCTTGAGTAGGAAGTCACAACAAGTGGATGAAGCGGAATCATCAGATGTGGACTCTCTCCTTTGTGGAATGAGGAGACTTCTTATCGAGAGTTCACAGAAAGAAGAATTATTATCTTCAGTCTTGGATGTCCGAGTAGTGGATTTTGAAGAATTAAAGACTCTTCAAAGAAAGGACCCTAATTTGTTGGCTATCAGGAAAAGAGTCAGAAAGTCTAGAGGACCCTTGCATTACAGCTTGGATAAGGATGGCATTCTTCGGTTTCGGGATCGTAGAGTGATTCCCCGAGATTCTGAATTTAAAGAGCGGATTTTAGCAGAAGCTCATGCGGCTCCTTATTCGGTTCATCCAGGAAGCACGAAGATGTATAGAGATTTAAAGAAGAATTTCTGGTGGGAAGGAATGAAGTTGGACATCGCTTTGTTTATTGAGAAATGTGACACATGCCGACAAGTGAAGGCTGAGCATCAGAGACCCTGCTGGTAGACTCCAACCTCTCCCTATTCCGGAGTGGAAGTGGGATGATATTTCTATGGATTTTGTGGTAGGGTTTCCGAGGACTCCTAGTGGGAAGAACTCCATTTGGGTGATTGTGGATCGGTTGACCAAGAGTGCCCATTTCTTGCCTGTTAATAATGCTGACTCTTTGGGTAAGTTGACTCGGTTATATGTCAAGGAGATAGTGCGTTTGCATGAAATACCCAAGAGTATCGTGTCAGATCGGGACTCGCGATTCACGTCCCATTTCTGGAAGAGTTTGCAGGCAGCATTAGGCACTAAATTGAAGTTTAGTTCGGCGTATCACCCCCAAACGGACGGCCAATCAGAGCGTACTATTCAGACTCTGGAGGATATGTTGCGGTCTTGTGTCATGGAATTCCAAGGAAGTTGGGAGAATCACTTACCGCTTATTGAGTTATCTTATAATAACAGTTTTCATTCCTCCATTCAGATGGCCCCGTATGAAGCTTTATATGGACGGAAGTGCAGATCGCCTTTATGTTGGGATGAAGTTGGCGAGAACAAATTGCTTGGGCCTGAGATAATTCAAGAAATGAAGGATCAAGTTCAGTTTATCAGGAAGAAGATGGCTGAAGCGCAAAGTCGCCAGAAAAGTTACGCAGATACAAGAAGAAGAGACTTATCCTTTGAAGAAGGTGATTGGGTTTATCTTAAAGTCTCTCCTATGAAAGGCGTTAAGCGCTTTGGTAAGAAAGGAAAGCTTAGTCCAAGATATGTTGGCCATTTTCAGATCGTAGAGAAGGTTGGGCTTGTTGCTTATAGAGTTGCCTTGCCAGATTATTTTGGGGATGTTCATGATGTGTTTCATGTGTCCTCATTGAAGAAGAGTTTTGGACAGCAAGAGCCACGTTTTGTGGATCCTGAACACATTCAACTGCGGCCCAACCTTACTTATGAAGTTGCCCCAACACAGATCGTGGATTGGAAAGAGCAAGAGTTAAGGTCCAAGGTAATACCTATGGTGAAAGTGTCATGGGGTGTTCCGTTGGCTCAAGATTTCTCTTGGGAGAGAGAAGCCGACATGAGGGAGCAATATCCGTACTTGTTTGATTGATTTTGACGGTATGTTCTAAGTATTCTCTTGGTTGAATCTTGATCCTGTCTTGGTTTAATATTTGACCTTGCTAATTTCGAGGACGAAATTTTTTTTAAGGGGGGAGGATGTAACACCCCGTATTTTAGTGTATTTTTATTGAAGTAATATTTTTATTTTATTCAAAAATTATTCTCTTGTTTTAAAATTATTGGATTTTAATTGGATTATTTTTAGGATTTTTTTAATTGGTGAAAATTAATTTTTATGTGCTTTCTTAATATTTATTTATTGTTGTGCATTTAAATGGTTTTTCATATTTAATTAATTACTGTGGGATTTAATTATTTCAATTTGAATTTACCATTACGTTTAAATTATTTTATTTAACTTGTGGTTTTAAAATCATCTCCGCTGGATCATTTTTGTGACCCAAGTTATGAGGATTGGACCTCATTTCTTTTCCCTCCATTTTTCTTCCTCTCCTTTTCTTTTCTTCCTTTTCTTTTTTTTCTTTCTTTCTTCCTTATTTCTCCCCTCCCCGTGCGTGCGACCCAGCCCCCTCTCTCTCCCCGTGTCCGTTCCTTCTTCACCACCCAGCGCCGCCGTGCGTCGGCGTTGGTCGACACCGCCCAGCCCTCTAGCTTCCCCAGCCGCCGGCGACCTCACCCCACCAACCTCACCTCCATTCGCGCCGCCGTTAACCACCACCAGCCCTTCAAGCCGCGGCGTCACTTTCGTTCCAGCGCCGCGGTCGCGCCACCTCCGGCCACTATCTTCCTACCACATCATCATCGACATCTTAGCAACCCATTGGACCCAACCCCAGCTCCGATCCGCCATTGGTGAAGCTCCACCATCTACATTTTCGATTTGGGCATTTTGGTCTTCTACAGCCCATTTCGCCGCCACCCACGGCCAACCACCACCACCACTAGCTTCACCGACCTCCCTAGGCCCTACCCTATCAATCTTGGGTCTTCGTTTGCCTCCGTTTGAAAGTTGGTATTTGTGACCCACGGCCACAGTGTATTTTACACTGTGGTGTTGCTCAAACGTCGTCTTTTTCAACTTCGTGATCCTTCAGAAATTGTTATATTGCTCTGTAAGTATTTCTCCAAAGAACTTTCGTAATTTAAATGTATTTTTGCACTAACCCATTTTACTGTATTTTTTTGGCATGCCGGACTGAGTCCGAGGAGTTCGGAGGTCGGATGGATTTGTGATTGGAGTTGTTTGGTTGGATTTGATT